>NC_081433.1:50836980-51436980 GCF_949786415.1 Peromyscus eremicus | reverse complement strand
GACATATACACTAAAAAGTAAGTCAAGCGTCACCAACATGGTTGCCCAAACATGAGCTGAACAAGGATGACACCAATGGACATGAAAAACTGGACTGAGAAAAGTCCATAAGGCCCTCAACACTACACAAAGAACTCCAGGCAACTGGGGAAAACTGGGAAAAGAAGTGGCCTTTTCTTGGGAAGAGCACACCAAATGGCTCTCCAGTGCCAGATGGTCAGCACTTACAACACACAGGGGTTGAACGGGTTCTATCAGGAATATATGTCCACATACATACGCAGATATGCATGTAATAATATTTAGTGTAAAAGAGATCAAGAATTTGAATGAGAATGGAGGTTGATTATCTGGGAGATTTTGGAGGCTGAGAAAGGAAGGGGAAAGGTTGTAATTAAATTATAATCTCAAGAAATAAAATAAAAAGAAAGCAAATGCACCGCACACAATAACAATACACCCATATACACAAAGAAAGATTGCACAGTAAAGTCAAAAATCTGTTATCTAATAAATTGTACTCATTGTAGTAAACCCAGTAGATTTCTCAATTACATGCTATTGTTTGGGGCTAAACAGTCCTGTCACACTGACAATTGCAGAAAGCATAGTGCACAAAAATGTGTACGCATGCAACGCTTGCGAATGGTGAATGGTTATGCTGCTGCGGTGTTCAATAAAGCTACATCTTATCACCATTTTGAACTACACTGTTTCTTCCTATTAAAAAGGTGTAAATCATAAGCTACCTGTCCTTTTGCCTGGGAAAAGTCTCATGGACCTTGTTTAACTAATCATATCTTTCATCAGTTCCATTTCTGGCTGATTTACATCTGGGTTTCTTTCCCCTTCGTATCTTTACACACAATAGGCTATGCCAGGTACCTATATTATGGAGGTTTCTAGTAATCCATGCCATTTGTGTTTGTGCTTGCACACTCTGTGATTTTTTTTCCCTCACAGAGCATCACTACAGGGAAATCCAATAATCAAGGGGCACAAAATCATACGTGTGTGTGTGTGTGTGTGTGTGTGTGTGTGTGTGTGTGTGTATCCATACACTCTTCATGTAAGCACACATATAGACCAAATGTTCAGGCATTTCATTTTAGAAAGACTGACAGTTCACAAAATGTTTCAGAGGATTTTGCAAGATTTCAGATCTCATACAGAGTCAAGGGGGAAGTTATTTTAATATTTTTTCCAGATATAAAATATGAACAACCTGATAGAGTTCAAGAAAAAAATCTTTGTCTGGTATCTCTCTTTTCTTATTCTTTACATTAATTAGACTAGGAATGAACAGAGGTGTATGCAAATCAATTGTTCTTTTTTTTTAATCTCTATCATTCATTAACACCAGATATTCACAAGGTGAATGAGTATTGCAAGTTTGTTTCATTTGACTTGAGTTATATTTTTATAACACATGGCATTCCTTCTTCAAAATAGATGTGAATGGGTGCCCACAAGCACTCTGTTTGAGCACAAGTGGTACTCCATCTGAAGTTGCAACAAAATGAAAATATTTCTATTTTTACTTTTCATTAAATTTTATTATTTTTATTACAGAAGGCCCATTCATTTCTATTATAATATATATGTAAATAGCTTCTATAATATTTGATCACATATTTTAAATCCTTTAGCATTTTGTGACATTTCTTCTTAATATTTTCATTCTATATTTCTAACTCTTCATAAAGTACTTGTTTTCTGTCCTCCACACCAGACCAGTGTTCTGAATCTAATGATGTTTATTAGATGTTGCAACTGGATAGTTCACATGACCTGCTAATGGTATTTAAGTTACTACAAGAAAAAAAAATCATCTCCTCTAATAAGAAGAGTTTCCTAATACACCCCAATTACCATTCCATTCCTAGCTTATCTTCTTCCCTTTTAAAAAAATCTCAGTCAATATTTTTAATGACCTATAGAATTATCCCTGATGTTCAGGGTGTGTGGAATTCTAATAACAAGGATTTCTAACTTCAAGCCTCTCAGCATTTATTGAGAAAGGTTGACAAAGAAAGAGGAAAAGAAGGGAAGGAAAATAATATTTGAGAAAGTTATGCTAAACACACACACACACATACACACACACACACACACACACACACACACACACTCCAATGCATATAGATACACTCTCTTTTGAGAAACCATTCTTTCTGAAATACATATTTTCAAAGGAGCTCCTCCATTTTAAAATTTAATCGAAAGCAAAAATTATAAGCCCTGCTGACTCTTGTTAAATCTAATGGTAGCTACATTTAAGTGATAAATATGGTTTGAGTTTCTTTATCTGTCATTGAATGCACATACCACTTGCCATGTTAGACATGCTACTTTGGGCCTAACACCACTGGAATTATCAAGAATGTTCAAAATGATATAGCAAGCTCATATTTGTTCAGGCCTCATGAGCAGTCATGGGTAACTTCAAGATCGTCTGTTACAGTTAAATGAAATTCCCTTGGAACTATTAAACTGTCATTTTTCATAATTGAGGTTGAATTCCAGTGCTAGAATTCTTGGATCCACTTCCTATTACAGCACAAAATAATGGTCCCCCTGGAACTGGGCGCATTATGAATCATGCTGCCTTTCAAAGAACTGCCCTAATCAAATGAAGTTACAGCTAAAATAATTGTTAGACCCTTTTTTCTTCATAACTGGCAAATTATGGGAGTGATATTTTAAATGTCATTAAAGAGGAGCATGGATTGTTTGTGTCTTAAAAAATTCAGACATTGGAGGCCAAAACCCTGGAAGCTTATAGTATGATTTTGCAGAGGTAATAGTTTTATTATTATTAGTGATTAATGACTTTTTTATTGCTAGTGTCTTCATGATAACAGGGCTAGCATGTAGAAAGTTTCCCTGGAGAACAGAGAATAAGGACAGGGAAAGCATTGTCCTTGCAAGCCAGACAAAATGTGTTCTGTCACATTCCTTAGAAAGAGCTGGTATCATTAACACCTTGGTTTTGACTTCTAGATTCTAGAATTGTAAGATGATACAATTCTGTTCACCTTATACCTCTGTGTGTGTGTGTGATTTTTTTAAATGCCAGCACTTGAAAATAGCACAAAAATATCAATGGCAGCAAGGGTATTACAGTGTTTCTTTTTTTCTTCTTCAATTTTTGATACAAAGTCCTGTGAATTTAACTGGTTTAAACAATACAAATGACTGATTGTGTTTTCCAGAAATCATGGGGTTAAAAATGAGGGTGCAGGCTCCATGTTCTCACTGGAAGCAGCAGAGGAAAGGCCATTCCTGGATTTCTTATACCTAATCTGTCTGCTTTCCTTGAACCTTACCACTGTCATCACTGAGGCATGGCTGCCAGGCACAAGCCTCTTTTCCTTCCTTTGACCTTCCCACAGATGCTTTGTTATTATGACCTTAAGATCACAATTGGAACATGAGAAAATTACAAACAATTGCACTGTCACAAAAATTAATCCCATCTGCCAACTTCTACTTTGCAAATAAAGTAATAGATGACAGTTCTAAGAATGAAGATGACCTTCCCTGGAGAACATTTTTTTCTTTGCCCTTACTACAGATATACTGAATGATTAGTACATACAAACAACCTCTGCTTGAGGGGCCCCTGGCAGTGGGATCAGGATCTGTCCCTAGTACATGAGCTGGCTTTCTGGATCCCATTACCGATGGTTGGACACCTTGCTCACCCTTGATGCAGGCGGGGAGAGGTTGGGTTCTGCCTCCAGTGAATGTACCAGGCTTTGCTTTCCCCCCATGGGAGAACTTACCCTGTTGGAAGAGGGGAACGGGATGGGTCTGACGGGGAGTTGGGGAGGGGAAGTAGGAGGAGGGGTAAGAGGGGATCTGTGGTTGGTATGTAAAAAGAATAAAAATGTATGAAACATATACTGGAAATAGTGAGATGAAGAAGGCAGTAGAGGAACGAAATGGATATAAACAAAGTATTATAAATATCTGGATGAAAATGTGATAATGAAACACATTGTTTTGTGTGATAATTTAAAAATTATCTATTCCTGATGCTGCAAGACTTCCTTCTTCCTAGTTCAAGTTAAAGAAATTACTGATTCTTGTGTGCTCTGCCTTCAAAACATATTCTAAGCCATACCAGTTTTCACTGTTTCCATTCTGTGGAGCCATAATCTGCAATACTGTTGCAAGAATTCCCCAACTTCCCGCTGTGAGTCTTTAAGACCATTCTCCAGATAACTTGATCAAATTGATGTCATCTTTGTAAACTCTTCAGCTGTTTCCCATCTTTCCAAGGCGAGGGGACCTTTTAAGTTTTCATTGGCCAACGTTTTAATTTTATTTCTACTACTGGGATACCCTGCAATTATTAAACAAAGGTAAAGCATGCAACACTGTTTGGTTCCTATAATTAATAAAATGAAGTTTCCCTTTCTCTTCTCACTGATTCTTCAGGAGGTAGTATCAGCTACTTCATTTTTTTTTTGTACATCATTGTACTCATATCTTTTCCATGGTTCCATCGTTGACAAACAAGTACCCCTCCCTTAATCTCATTCTCTGTCCTGTGATTTTTCTTTGTTCAGTAAAATGGAGGCTGAACTGACCCTGTTCTAGTTGTGAGTAGAGTCAATGAGACTATATGAGATCAGTCATTTATTCCTTGGCCACTGCAATGATTAGAACATGGCCTGCTGATGCTTGTACAGTGAAAAGCATGTGAAGAAAATGACTGCAACCAGCTACAGAAATTTAGTGAAGAGACTTCAGCCACAAAACCTTGAAAGCACTCAGCCTACCCAAGCCAAGCCACAGACGTTTGAAGAGTAGTAAGTGACTACTGTTTTAAGCCACTCAGTCTTGGAGGTGGTTTGTTGTGCACAACAGTAAACCAGTATAATTCTTTCCAAAATAGTTCTTCATACTCACTAAAAAAGTATCTTTCTATGAGATAAAAAACAGTTCAAACCAGTTTTAAAAAATTGTGATACAGTTTTAAGGAAAATGCACTGGAAAAATTATAGCAGTTTAATTTCCAATAAATCATTTTCATAAGCATATGAGTCATACAGGATGTTGAAGAGTTTCTCTGATGAAGAAGTCAGAATAAAATCAAACAAAAAAAGGGAAGGAAAAATTTGTAGCATTCATCACTGATATTAACATTTTATTGTTACACAACAAATTTTGGCGTATGACAATTGTAATGCTACATTTTGTGTAAAAGAAATCAATTATCAGATTAATAAAAACAAGAACTGGAAGAACAGAATGAAGTGAAACATGAATTTCTTAGACTGTGTATAAAAGATTGCCTGCAAGCCTATGAGAACACCACCAGCAAATAACTTTCAGCTACAGGAGCTTACCAGAATCAAGCAGACAGCACCCTCGGGGCCCATTAAGGGAAGATATAGAAGAAATAACTAGTTATTGAAACTTTTATTAGGGATTGTCATAAAACATTCATTCAAAAACCTTCAGCGGTATCATACCAGGATCATTATTTGAAGCTCAAATTGTTCATGAGTTATTAAGATGATAATAAATCAAAAAATGATATTAGAGGTAATTGGCTTAAATTCCCATTTGTCCTTGTTAAATATGTACTACTGGAAGAGATTTTGCTCTTTATGTGAACTTTGCACGTATCTCTAAATAGAGGCCTCCATTTGGTAATTAATCTCTTTTCTCTCTCCAGACCGAGAACAATATTCAGGCCTGTATCTCAGCCTCAACTCTCTCTGTCTTCAGTCTGGAAAGAGAAAAATCCAGAAACCTAATACAGACATTCCCCAGTAGAGATATAGATGGCATATTTAAACCCTTAGGCTAGCATAAGTTCAATGACATATATATTTGTGAATGTATGTCCCAAGTGACCTTAATTCTTTATATTGATATTTCATACAATGACCTGTGCTCTATGGTACTCATCACAAACACTCATATGGGATTTAGCTGCAGGATGTAACTATGCATTCAGCAAGGGGTTAGGTGGGATCCACTTCCCCAAATTAATACCTTTAATTTTACTAATGATTCCATAAGCTTCATCTAATTATTATTGACATCTAAAAATTATGTTTGTTCTTCATACAAGTACATGCATTTTGATCAATTCTACGCCCTCCTCCATCTGCTCAACACATCACCACCACTACTTTTCCCTCCCAACTTCATGTGCTTTTTTAAAATAAAGTATCCAAAGGACCTTTTAAGGGTGGATTATATGTGCATATATTTGGGGCCATCTACTGATGCATAGATAGCCTCTCAAGTGTCCCATCCCTGAAGAAAAGTGACCTTCCTCCAGAAACCAACAATTCCCAAAGGCTACTCAGGATTGGGACATCCTAAGGTCCTCTCTGCTTCATGCTGTAATTTTGAGCTGGTTTCATCTTGTGAAGTTCTTCTGCATGAGGTCAGTATCAGCCACTGTGAATTTACATGTGCAACTGTATTATCATGTTCAGTAATACTGTTTTACTAAATCTACTCCTTCTGGTTCTTACAACCTTTCTGCTCTCTCTTCAACAATGTGCTTTATGGGAAGCTATGTGATATAGAGGTACCATATAGATCTGAGCACTCCACTCTCATATTCTCTGCATGTCGGCTGGCTGTGGCTCTCTATATTCACAATAATCTATTGCAAAAAAGTAGATCCTACCTCTAGTGAGGGTTGAAAGAGGTACTAATCTACGTGTATAAAGATAAGCTTAGGTTACAGATTATTACTTGTCCATTAGCGGAATAATAGTATAAGGTTCTCACCTAAGCATAGGCCTAAGAAGCCATGGGGTTTTGTTTCAGTTACTATTACCAGATGTGTGTTCAATTTTATGGAGCAGGATTTTAATATAATGAAAGTAAATATAATAATGGTTATTTCAATAATTTTCATGATTTTTGTTGTACCGGTGGACAATAACTGGAGAACACTGTTGCTGTCTTTTTCAACTGGTAACGTGAACTGAACCTTTCAACACCATGAAACAAGTCAGTATTAATGATGCCTGAATGTCTGTATTGAATTTCTTTCCCATATCCTATAATGTAGTGTATTTAGCAATGTGATTTTACCTTCAAGTTATAGAATGTAACCAAAGCCACTTGATTTTTGAGGGGTGTATTTTATGGAACCTTGCTGACCAACAACTTGAGAAGAGGAAAAAATATTTAAAATTTACCAAAAATAAGAGCACAGATCCATGTGAATTCAGCATAGACTTCTACCAGACTGTCAAAGAAGAAATGAAACCAATCCTCCTCAAATTAATCTGTAAAAATAAAGAAGTGAACACTTCCAATATTTTTATCATGCCACTATTGCTCTGATACTCAAGTCACATAGAAGCAAAATTTTTAAAAAGAGAATTATAAACCAATCTGAACATAGACACAAGAATTATCAATGTAATTCTTGCAAACATAATTCAGGGACACATAAAAAAGATCAACAACCATGATCAACATGCATAAATTTAAAAAATATACTCTATCACCAATAGAGACTCAGGGATGGGAATTAATGGCCATATCATTAGGTGCATAAAAAGGTTTCAACAAAATTCAACGTACATCCACGGTATAAGTTGTGGAGAAGTGGAGACAGTGGATAGGTCTCAACAAAATAAAAGCAACATACAACATTCTCACAGCTAACAAAATGCAAAACAGAAGGGAAAATCTAGCAAAAGTAAAGGGTGCCTACTGTCTGCACACCTGCTTAATATAATGGTCTTAATTGAAGCAATGAAATGAGATAAGGACATAAAGCAAGAAGGGAAGATGTGAATGTATCTTTATTTGGGATGGTATTAATCTATATATAGAAGATCCTTAAGAATCCACAAGAAAAGTCCTCTAACTGATAAATATATTCAGCAAAAATTTACAAGATTAAAAACAAATAACACACAAAGGTCAATAACAATACTATATCGCAATAGTAATAATACCAAGGAAGAATTCAGGGAAATAAGTTCACTTACCATAGACTATAAGAAAATAAGTCTTGGAATAGATATGACCAAGGAAGTGAAAGAGTATATAACTAAAACTTTAAGACACTGAAGAAAGAAATTGAAGATTATATCACATAATGGAAAGACACCCATGCTCACTGATTAATAGGATTAATGCTGTGAAAATGACTAACCTACCAAAAGCAATATATAAATTCTGTGTAATCTACATCAATATTCTAATACAATTATTCACAAAATTTGGAAAAATCATCTCAAAAATAATGTGCAAATAAAAATACTCAGGATATTTGAAACAGTATTGAAAGTAAAAGAACTGCTGGAGATACCACCATCTTTGATTATTATACTTCAGTACTACAAAAATCAAAACAGCATAGTACTGGCAAAAAATCAGACACAATGAGACCTGGTGTCTAGAGTATGCAAAGCACTAAATAAAAACAAACAAAGTGTCAATTCAAAATTTTGAGCATAGAAAATAATGTTTAAAAGCTCATTCTCTGGGACAGTACCATCTTAATTTCCCCGTTTTCATTTTTCAGGAGTAAATTATGTGGTATCTTCAAAAATATGATCTTACCCCCAAGTTTAGATGATAACCAGGAGCATTGGCATTAGCCCATGATTGAGTATAATTGTGAACCCATTTGTCAACAACCTTAAAGACGTAACCCAAAGAAAGAAAACAGGAATAATATCAAAGTTCATGTGATGAGATAGGAGAATTGAAAGGATGGGAAAGAAAAGTGTTAAAGGGCATGGGTATGTTCAAAATTGTTCAAAGTTATCAAAGAATTAATTCAAATTATCTTTTGAAATTTAAAAAAGTGTTTGATAGAGTATCTTCTTTTGGAAGCTCAAACTTTGAATTAGTTACCTGTAGTTTTCAAAGCCCAAAATAAATCTATAGATAATTTTCTTTAAACATGAAATATGTCACAACTTAGTGTTGACGAGTGAGATGAAATGAGGTAAGTCTGGTAAATGATGTCAATATTAAGTGAGTGAAAATTCATGTAAGAACATTTCCAACCTTCGGACTTTCATGCAAAGAGGAGTGGGGACCCTTTCAAATATTAGAAGAACCACTAAAGCCAGACCATAAGGTACCACAAATGATCTGCTCCCACTCTTCTTCATAGATAATTCTAGCAACCATCTTTCTGAGATTTCACCATGCACTAACACTTGTGAGAGTAGACAGATTCATTGTGCCAGGACATTAAGACCAAATATAGCCTTTATCTCTAGTCCTTAGACTTCATTCCTTTTCCTTTCTTGTTCCTTCTTCTCATTATTTTCTTTTTTTCTCCAGCACAGAACCAATATTGAGATACCCAGAACTCTACCATGGTCATGAATCAAAGTGCCATGTATGAATGCCATCTGCTGTGTGAATTCTACTCCAACATGAAATTGAGCTAATTAGGAAAACACTCATCAGTGAAGTCATATCCGTGGTAAAAAGTCTCCATATTTCAACATTAACCAATAGTGTGGGTGAGGTACTCTTCACTATTGACAGTTGTTCCTGTACACAAATAGAAGTGAGAGCCTGGTAACAAAATGGTAGTGAAAAAAAAATATTATGTACTTGTTGAAAGGGAATGTAAATAAGATCATCTACACTAATATCATCAGAGATGGGAAGTCAAGCTATTTAAAATAGCTATGTATCTATTTTTAAACCAATGATTTTTAAAAATAAAAATGAAAATGTTTTACTTCATTCAATTTTCCCACCCTTCTACCCATTTTGATGCCAACATATTTGACAAGCATTAGTTCATTAATTAAAGCAGGTTGATGAATAGATACTTTGGTCTATTCTCAGACTACATATGTATATCCTCAAATTAAACATTCTTTCAGGGGCAGGTCATTATACTATAAACCTTACTGGTGTGAAACTCGTATCAATCCCCCTTATTCAACATCCAAGGCTTTGGGATTACAGAGAGAGTCATCATAACTTGTTCTCATTTATACTTAGATTAAATATAATGTATATTATTATATATAATTTAATATATACACCTATATATGATATAAAGATGTTAACATTGAAGAGAACAAAAGAAAGCATAATTTAGCATGGAATCTAAGTTTCTTCTCAAGATGTATGTAACTCTGAAAAATAAATCAAATAATCAATAGCAAGATATGATAGCTGTGTATTGTATCTTACAAATATATAAGCAAAATAAAATAGGCATTTTAGTAAAGTTAATGATTTATACATCACCATTGACATGATTCTTGTAGACACACCACAATGACAGTATTAAAGTATCTGAATTTGAGTATGTGCTTATTTTCATCTTAAAATACCATGTATAAGTGTTCATATTAGCAGAAGGCTTTTTCTTACCATTGCTTTGACTCTGTTGACTCATTTCATTTGGATCTGCAAGATTTCTGCCCAGAATTTCAGAGATATACTTATTGAAATTTCTTTGTATGCATAAGCTGTATTTTAGGTCCCGCTTTTCAAGCTTGGAAATTTGTTTCTTTTACGTTGATTCTGACAATTTGATCATTATATTTCTCTAGATACCATACTTTGACTTGACTTGGTAAGGATCTTTTGAGGTTCGTGGATTGAGACATTGTCAGCTGTCAATTATTTAAAAAGCAGTTGTGTCCATTTCACTCTCATTTACATCTGAAAACACACGACAGTAAATCATCTTCAGTTTGTGTATCCTACATAATTCCTTATTATTTCCTTAATCTTTTCACTCCCTTACATTTTTGTTTCTTATAGATAACTTCAAATGTTCCACTTTCAAGTCTATTTGTTTTTGTATGATTGAGATGACTGTTATTTGTTTAAGCTTTTGAATTCCATCATCACATTTTGCAGTCCAGAAATTCTGTTTTTTTTTAAATGATTTCTATTGTACAATACACATCTCTTGTTCCTTTTTTGTTTTGTCAAATATTTCTCATCTCTTTTTTGTTTGTTGTTTGTTGACTTGTGTTTTATTGAGTTTAATATGATTACTTCTGAATTATTTGTCAGGCAATTAATATCAGTATACTGATAGTGACTCCCTATTTGGCTGTTTTGTTGATGTCAACTCCCAAATAAATTTTAAATTATCTACACCTTTTTTACATGCTTAGCACAAATTATATTGCCTCGTATATATATATATATATATATATATATATATATATATATATGTATTATTTGTTTCTTAAATATATTTGTCACATTGCGCACACTTGTTTTAACCTCATTTTAATCATTTAAAAATATGCTAAAGACTACAGTACAACTTTTAGGGGCAAACCAGCCACAAAATTAGCAGCTTGAAAGAGCACATCCTTACTAATTGTACTTTATTTATGAGCCAAGAATCTGCACACAGTTCTGATGTACACAAGTTATAGTTTCAAAAGACTAAAAATCAAGGTGGTACTCAGCTGTCTTCTCTTGTGGAGATCGAGATACTATTCCAAGCCTTGATGGTTGCTAGCAGAATTCTGTCTTGATTGTAAGGGACTTAGGGTCTCATTTTCTTCCTGGATTCCAGTGGGACCTATCCCTTAGAGGCCACTCACAATTGTCACAGGCCATCTTACAGAACCTCTCATATCTTGACTGTCTTTTCCCAGAGCCGTCAGAAGAATCACTCATTATTATACAAGTGACACAGAAGTGGCTATCCCATCTCTGTCACCAGATAAAATAGCCCAGTCACTGTCCTCTGTAAATAAATACTTTAAAGAAGTCCACTGAAGTTACCACCTGCACTCAATGGGAGAGTGAATGTGACTTAGAGGAGGTTTCCATGGGGTAATTGAGTCACACTTGGTCACCTTCTGTTACTGTGAAAATTTACCTAGTCTTGAAGGTCTAACCTTGGGGTAACATGCTTTGCATAATTTGTAAAGTTTTCACAGAACTGTCAAGTTTTCTTTATGGGAAAATCAAGATAAATCTCAAATCCTCTCAAACGGCAGAATTGTGTATATCTTATCAACTCATGACTTCAACCACACAGATGTTTAAATAGTCTCAGAATTATTTAAACAACTAGAGCTAGAGAGATGGCTGGAAACTTTAGAGTGTTTACTGCTCTTTCCAAGGATCTGAATTCATTTACCAGCAACCACATGATGGTTCACAGACACTTGAAAAAACAGAGCCAGGAGTTCCTATACAGGCTAGACCTGCTTCTACCCTCTTCCGGCTACTGCCTGCATGTGGTACACATAATTTCATGCAGTCTCACAGACACACCCATAAACTAAAAGAGGATACTGAATGAAAGGCAGATATTTTCAGTACTTCTAAAATTTAGAATCTAATTTATGCTCACATAGTTTATGGAGGGTGAAAACTGGGACTATTGCGTAAGGTAAGTAGCATTGTAATGTATGTAAAACAACTGTGTAAGAGTGTCTGTGCTTCATTGATTTTAAATTCACACATCAACACTCAAATCTCCTTAGAGTTATTTTAAGGTGATGGTACTAATACCTTAACTGTTTGCATTAAATAAAAGAACATTAAAGCAGAGTGGCAATACATTATATAATAATTTAAATTATGTTAAAGTCATTTAAAAAACAGTACTTATGCAAAGTTACACAATAAATTAGCTCTTTCCATTCTCAAGAGAATCTAATATATACATTATGTCTGAACATATGCTGAAAAGCATAAGCACTTTAAATGAAATTAAGCCCCTGAAGGTCTTTGAAAAAAAAGCACTCTTCTCCTCAAAATGAACATTTCCTTAGCCTCATTGCAGTCTACATGAGGCTGATCCGAATTGCGGAATACGTAAATCAATGTTTGACACCTGGCTTCTTTTGATTGCCACAAAACCAGTCAAGTCTTTGCAAGGGTCTTAACAATAATTTTACTAAATTTCTGATACATTTTGTCACAGTAAAAACCATTCATAATATTTACATCTATTAGGCTGATCTCTGTGTGTACATGTGTGTGCTTGTTGTGAACCTTTACTAGCTTAATTCTTTTTAATACAGCTCTTATATGATTGTTTAATCAGCTACAAAAACATGGGTCAAGAAAAGCATATTTACTCTTGAAAATAAGGTTGTCAAGATGGAGCTATTACAAGATCCAATTAATTTTACTGCTGGCCTCATAAAGTCCTTTCTGTTACTTAGTATTAAAAGTCTTCCTTTGGAGAACCCAATCAGAATTCTCAAGGCAGACCAGAGGTTATGGCATCATTTCGGTCTTCTGAGAGTCAGTCTTATAGGGTAGTTTAATTATAATGGTAGATTTTTTTTTGAGAAAGATGTAAACTCATGTTTCATTGAAACTTATACTTATTTCATAATAAATGAAGGTATTTAGAAATTTTTGTGAAAAACATCCACACCTATTTCAAACATGTCTAAAGACTCAACTATATAGAAAGTGCCCAATTCTGCATTCAATTTACAGCAGCAAAATAATAATCTACCAGTGTGATATTCATAATGTTTAAAACTCAATAAGTAGGAAAAAACTGTATATTTTCTGGTTAGGTTTGTATCAGGGTATGAATGTGTACAAGTTTGTATATGTGCAGATGCATGTGTCTATATGGGCTTATATGCACATATATTTTTATGCATATATATGGAGAAGAAAGGACATCTTAGGTGTCATTCCTCAGGAGCCATCTAACACCTATTTTTTGTATTTATTTATCTATCTATTTATTTATTTTGGATGCCAGGTCTCTCTGTGGCCTAGAGTGCCAAGTAATCTACGCTGGGGTCCCAGCAAGTTTCAGAAACCTACTTGTCTCTACATTCCAGGTGCTGATATTACAAACACACCCAAACATATCTGACATATGTATATTTATGTATTTTATGAGTTCTGGAGGTCAAAATTAGGCACTTATGATTGCAAGGCAGTCAAGTTAGTGGTTGATCTGTGTCTTTAGGCATAGATTGTCTATTGGACATGTAGTTTTTAAGTAGCCCAGGCTGCCTCAAACTCGCTATGCAGAAAAGGATTATTGTGAACTCTGTTCAACCTGCCTCTGTATCCCCAGATTCTGGAGTTTCAAGGTTTGTCAGCATAACTGAAAGTAATACTGGTGTGTGTGTGTGTATGTATGTGTGTGTGTGTGTGTGTGTGTGTGTGTGTGTGTGTGTGTTTGTATTTGTGTTTTACTCTTTATTTTTATATTTTACTGACTTCCTATGGATTTTTGCTTTGAATTTCCCAGGCCAATCCTATGTTATCTCTTTTCTGAAGTTTCAAAACTGAAATTTCAACCTGACAACTGAGATTGTAGATCAGGTACAGTTGTTTATAGCAACATAATCAAGCCATAAAATTAAACTCAATCAGTATCTCAGAGATTGGAGCACAAGGAAGACTTCAGTCCTACTTAATTAAATTTTACTATATGCTCTTGCTCATTAACTTGTGAAATCTGAGAAAACATTTTTGGGTAGTATCTAAAGATTTCATCCACATCTAATTGAATTATTCTCATAATTCATATCAAGCTGACCAAAACTATAGTTTTAATAAAAGAAATATTCTTAGTGTAGAGAACTCAGAGGATCAATTAGAAAAGATAAAAATGGTCGGGCTGTGGTGGCGCACGCCTTTAATCCCAGCACTCGGGAGGCAGAGCCAGGTGGATCTCTGTGAGTTCGAGGTCAGCCTGGTCTACAGAGCAAGATCCAGGACAGGCACCAAAGCTACACAGAGAAACCCTGTCTCGAAAAACCAAAAAACTGTGTTACACAACAAAAGCATCTTAGGGTTCACTGTTACCTGAGATTTCTAACATGTGGTCTAACATGAAGTGGAAAAGATGTCAAAACAAGGATACGAGTTGTGACTCCCCTATACTGCATTGGCACCTGGTATTGACTGCCCATCTATAGGGTGCCCTGGTTTTTCATGGTTCACAAATAAGACTGTCTCCAGCCTTCAGCTATCACCAAAGGCAACTGCTTAGTTTAAGAAATTGTATTTGCTATGGACTATCCTTATCCCCAAACCAGGTAATATGTAGAGATGACACTAGCCCTTTATCGCAAGTGTTCAGTTCATGCAAAACTTTTTAGCTCTGCAGTTCTTTATGCAATTCTTTTGCCTGAGGCTTCCATAGGAATGTATTCTAACTAGTCCTTGTGTCTACAGCTCTGCCTCCTCTTTTCTCAGGTGATTTTCCAAAGAATACTGCTCTCAAATTCCAGTGTTAGCTTCTTGAAAACTCAATCTACAAGAACATATATAAAATAAATAACCACCATGTGTATCATTAGGTGATAAAATCCTAAGACTTTTTTTCTTTCTTTTTTATTTATTTATATACTGTATATGTTATTCTAAAACTGGGAAATTGCACAAATTTACATTAAAGAAGAAGAACTTGTCCTTAGAAACACAATCTTATAAAAAGGAAACGGTGACTTTTTTTAATTACTCGAAACAAATGAATTTCATACATGGCATAGGGCTTAATAGTGAATATTCAGCTTAGAAAAAGGAAGATGTATATGATGCTATGAAATATTAGTATTATAGAGAGAATTCTTTGTTTAATTTCTGGGTTTCTCCAAGAGGTAAACTTAAACATATGGAGTTTGTTTAGTGGATGCTGGTTGAACCATCAAGGAGTATTTTCCAACAACTATTGTGATTCTGAAAATTAGGGACACAAAACAGAAAGTATAAGTGAGACACAGGACCCTGAGGAAATTAACAGAGATTTTTTTTTATACATTCAAGGACACACAATGCCATTTACTTTTTATCTAAAATTATAACCACACTGTACATATAAATCTTGCCATTTACAGAAGAGGAAAATTCAAATAAAAAGTATGTGCTATATGCTGGTTAAGAAGCATTGTAATCTAGACTTCATGATCAACAGACTGCAAGGTTAAACAGGTCATACTATGTGGAGAAAATAAATGACTCTAGCAGTCACTAGATACACCATAGAGTGCTCTCAGCAAGCATCTTTTTCATACAATTCATACAGAAGCATTTTTGCTGTAATAATGTGATATAATATTACAGTTTATAATGGCTATGAATAGAAGAGTCATCAGACAGTGAACTCAGACACTGAGGAGCAAGAGAAGGTCAAATGATGCCACCAGACTCCCTGGAGCCACTCACTCCACACCTGCAGCCCCTCCTCAGAAGGCAACTATGAATTTCTAACCTTGGAAACTGAGAAAACAAGTCTCACGTTCTGTTTCACCTCCTCACTTCATTTTGAGTGTAACAGATCTATGACTCCTTATTCTATTAAAATCATAATGTCTGGAAAATTCAGTTGATGAAGCAAAACAAGACAAAAAATAATAATCCCTGTCTTTGGTGTTCCTTTGTCTGTTGTATTCCATCCAGTACACAGCCTTACGGCAGAAGCCAAGCATGGTAGTTTAGAAGCACGCTAACCATAACTAAACAATTTTAACTATTGCTTTAATTTTACCAAAAATTCTTATCAATTGAACAGGTTTCCTCATTAAGATGCTGTCAGCTTTAATTCGGTGGCAGGATGAAAAAGAGCAGAGAGCATAAAGAAAGAAAACAAAGAGAAAGGAAAGTCTTAGACGAGGAGAAAAAAAAAACAGGAGAGGGTAAATAAAATTCATGTCTTCAGTAATTAGATAAGAACAGAGAAAACAGAAATTAAACCTATGTTGTATTATACTTCTCTTCATAATAGTGATTAGTGTTATAGTAATAACAAATAAATGCGTTCATTTTTACAAAGTTTTAGTGGGATAAAATTGACTACATATAATGAGCTGTTTTTGGTCATTTAAAATCTCAATATATTGTAAGTAATGAGCTTAAAAATGCTTACAAATATATGCAACTGAGAAGAAAAAGTACACAGACAGGGTCATTAAAAAAACCTCATATTTTCTTTAATATGTTTCATGATTTTTCTTAAATTGAATCTCTAAATGCCTGTTGGAAAGGTACAGCTCAAAACGAATGTGTGGCACCTTTATAAGGGTAATGCTATCTAATTAGGAGACATAGATATGCAATATACAATGAATACATCATGCATAAATACAAGTTCTTATATAAATATATGCATTAGAGTGCCTTTGCTGAAGTATATCTGGAGGATTTATATTCACTTGCTTCTTCTCTGAAGAATCATGTTTGAGGTTACTTCTCTAGTACCTGTAGTTAAGAGCAAACATGACCCCCAGATGTTCTCTGGCATACCCCACATTAGCAGTGTTTTAGGAAATCTGGATTTGTACTAGGGCAGCTTATAATGCTACCAACTGGGAGGTTTCGAATTGTGCCTGGAGACATTCCCAGAATAAACCAATTAATGTTGTGATTTATGCATGAGTACTCTAAAGTAATTACTTAGTACTGTATATTGTGATCATAAACGCATGAGAATATAATTACTTGACTTCAACGTTGCTCAATTTAATGAACTTTATTTAATTTATAGGGCAAATTTATTGATCTTTTGGTCAACTGAATATATTGTGACTTCAGATATATGCATACACACATATATATATATATATGTAGCTTATAAAATCAATGTGTTGTATTAAAGTTTTGCATTATTTTAATGAGCCTCCTCACCTATCTGAATATATTAATGGATTATGAAATTTTGCCAATAAATGCTACATCATAACAGTGTCTTCTCTAACCTCTCTGTAGTCCTGTAAATGCAGGTCAGCATTGCTAGCCAAATAGGAGTGGAATCCTTTAGAGTTGCCTATTGGCTGCTCTAGGTCATAATCTGGCCTCAATTTCTCCTTCACTGTGCTAGCTTGTGCATATATAAGCTGGCTCACTACAGCTGTGATGAACTTAAAAGTGGAAATTACTTTTAGATAATGGTAGAACAAGACAAGAAAAAGCAGGGGTTCCCTGCATTGCGACATCATAAGAACTCTGATGATTGGATTATTTTCGAACTGCTTCTTGAGAGAAAATATTTTTTCACTCTTTCAAGTTACTGCTTTCTCTTTTTGTGTGTGGTGTATGAAATCTATATAGAAATGATTGGTAAAAACGGCAAAGGCCATTAATATTTTCGACTCAAATTAATTTAAGTACTGTAGAAAATTATCTTTGACATTTCAACTTGAGAAATTAATTGATTCACTGCAAATTTATATTAAATATCAAAAATTCGAGCATTTATGTGCTTCTCTACATTCCATGCACAGATTGAAAATATCAATAAGTAAAACAAAATAATATATATATATACAAAAATAAAAATAAATTCAACAAATTCTTTCGTTAAATGAAAGCTAATATGAAATGTATAAGAATTACATAAAGTTATAAAATAGTGTGTTGTTAAGGACTTCATCAGGAAGAATTCAATATGACACAGTTTCATACACATACATATATATGTATGTATGTATGTATGTATATGCTTTAGCAACTTAAGCCTTGAGGAGAAAACATTTTGCAAAGGACACATGAGATACCTAATTGAAATGGAATATTTTATAAGCTGAGCATAATAAAATTCAGTTTTCAAAGTGAAACATCTAGCAGACACCAACTTTCTTTTCTTATTTAATCACGTTATATTTTGTTGTGTTCTTATGCTTGAGTTTTTGTCAGAATTTTAACTTAATGAGCAAACTGTGGAGCTGAAAATTATCCAAAAAAACACAACAAAGAAGGCAGCTGCTAGTTCAAAAATGCTCTGGATTTTTTAAATTTTAGTTCTTTTTTTAAAAATTTATCTGAATAAAAACAGGTGATAGTTCTTGAGGGATTTTCTGATTTATTATTAATCAAAACAATGTGATATGTTTTACAGTTTCTGACAGTAAACTACAAGTTTGATAACGTAAACTAAGACCTTATCAAAGAGGAATAGAGAACATAGCTATTACATCTATCAGGATCAAAGCATAGAGAATGCATTTAGAACTGATACATGTTAATGGGCAATTTTCCTGCTAATAAAGGAAGTTATAAAATAAATGCTAGAAAGTTACATTAAGATAATATTAGGGGGCCAGTGTGTTGGCTCAGCTGATAACAGCACATTCTGTCAAACCTGACCACCTGAGTTTGATTCACAAAATCTGCATGTTGAAAGGAGATAACCAATTCCCACACATTGTCTTCCAACCTATATGCATGTCACATGGCACATGTGTGTTCACCCACATATTCACATGGTGAATAAATAAATAAAAAGCAGTATGTTTCTTCTGCTATTATGTATGATGAGATCATTAAGCTATGTAAAATTCAAAGAAAATAAATCTTTATTTTTTTAATAATTTTTATTAAAAAAAGATTTCCTTTCATTTTACATATCAACCCCTATTCCCCCTACCTCCTCTTCTCTGATTCCCCCCCCCCCCACCTATTCCCATCCTACCACCATCCTCTCCTCACAGAGGTTAAGTCCTCCTTTGTGTAGTCAACACAGACTGTCATTCCATGTTGGGGCTGGACCTAGCTTCTCCCCGCTGCATCAAGGCTGAGTAAGGCATGGCACCATAGGGAATAAATCTTTATTTTAATCACTTTAAGCATGATATAAAATCACGTTGACATTTTTTTACCACATATAAATCCATGAAAGCCCAATTTAAAATAATCATATTAATATGCCATATTTAATATGAAGTGTATTTGAGCAATGGTTAAAATAATGTGTTTCAGTAAGTTAATGTTTTTATAACATAATTCACATATGGATAATTCATTGAAGTATACAATAGTTACACTCAATTTTATGTTGCATCTGCTGTGCACTGAAATGAAGCTACATCATTTTAATCTAATCATTGATGAAGAAATGCAAAGATATTTTCATGTGAGGCCAGTGAGTCCTGATTTGTACCTGACATCCTGATATTTGCTGGAGCCTCTATCTGCCCTGTTTCCTATCCATTTGACTTGAAGTCTTTCACAAACATTTTAACATTTCTTGACACTCACAGCAAAGAAACTTATCCTATGGAAACTTTGTGACTGAAGGTTAAGGAAGAACCATTACACATTAGTTCTTGAGTTACTATAGTTTGATATAATGAGAGAAAATAATGGCCGTGGGTGGTTTCATAGGTGGTGATAATCATTTTGTTGCTTTATTTACTGATTACTGAAATAAAAAACACTGTACTACAAAGGCAAAAGTAACATCCCCCACCCCAGGATATTTCCTTCATATGTAAGTAAGGGCTGTAACTTCAACCTATAGTTATGGGCTCAACTCATTTTCTTTCAGGAAAATTCATCACAATTCTTTAAGCAAGGTATTGAATGTGAGAGTCAACTGGATATCTGTGAAGTTCACCAGATTATATCTTATGGAAATATCTCCAAATCTCAAACAGTATTACAAATTTATATCATTTATGTTTTGTTCTTCTAATATCTTTTTGAACCAAGTGCAATTTTGGCAACAGCGGCATGTATTTACATCCTATTGTAAAAAAACTTAGGTTTTCAATGTAGAAGATGCTATTAAATTAAAGAGGAATACCTTTGTAAATTACACAAGATTTTATCCATTAAAATTAATAGAGATTATTTTTGGTAGAAACATGAGTTTCCTATACAGATTGTAAGTAAGAACATTGGGAAGTTTGAGTCCAGGTTAGTGGTAAGCACTTCTCACCTTCTGAGGACCAAAATTTGATTACTGCAATGCACATAATTAAGATTCGTTGTTTCAATTTGTCCTCTGAACTCCATACAAATTCCCTGAAAAAGGGTGAATATATGTATGTGTACACACACACACACTTTCTCAAACACATAAAGTAAATATTAAAAAAAAAATTGAAGATTCTTAAAATAGTATACTGGAAAAAACATATTGAATTCTTATACATATGATCTACAACAATTTATTTGAATCTGCCATCACTCTTCACAAATTATATAAACTAATTAGCATTGATTTACTTGTATTCTGTGTGTAGACCACTACCAGTTAAATTTCTCCTTTAGCTTTTTAATAGATATGTGATGCTGGATGATTTAAAATATTCTATTCAAATTATCCCCTTGTCAGTTGGAGTGGAATAAGGCCACAAATTACTTAGATCAATGGCATCCCGAAGGTTGATCAGTAGACTTTTGTTTTAATAAGCCAGGAGACAGACAAAATAGTTTGGATCATTTCTAGGCTTAGCAAACAGAGACATTGCATTAGTTACTTTTTCACTGTTATGATCAAATTCCTGACAATAGTTGCTTAAGTAGGAAGAGCTCATAATGGTTCATAGTTCATTATGAAGGTTCAGTTGAGGCAACTAGTCACCAGAGTCCTGAGTCAGGAAACAGAAATTCACAAATGTTGATATTTTGATGGTTTTCCCCTGTTTATTAAATTGAGGACTCTAGTCCAAGACATAATTCCAGTGGAATTTAGTCTCTTCCCATCTCAGTTAATCCAGTCTAGAATCTACCTCATAGACACACTGAGAGGTCTGAGTCCTATATGACTCTAGATTACTACAATATGACACAGTGTGAAAATGAATCATGTTTTCCTATAATTCTGTGCTGGCTGCAAGACTCCCATATCCTTGTTGATTTTTATGTTTAAACTATAAATTCTTCTTTTTAAGGATTTCATATTCCCTTTATTGGATAAGAAACTGTCCCAGATTTCATGCTCTTTTTTCAGTACACAAACCATAAGTCATGATGGCATTCATAAGACATTTCAAAAAAGACTAAATATCTAACGTAGCATTAATTAGATGGAATACTTGCAAACTGGTATTATAGAAGTAATGAAAAAGGAAAAAAATATATCCCAGTTTCATATTGCATATAGATAAATGAATAATGCTTTCTATATGTATATGTTTTAAAAAAATTATATGACACACTTCTGTCATTGAATAAACTCTTCTCATTTACTAAAAAAAATTAGATCTTATATATTTCATGCAATAAGCTTAACCTAAATTTGGTTTAATTTTCAAACAATGAACGGATTCTTTTGTTATATCATTTTATGCTTATAATATTTAAATATTCAACTGTAGATTTTAAAATGGAGATAATTGCAATGATAAAAATAATCTATATGCATTATGTACTCTATACAAAACAGTATGAAATAGGAATCTTTGTAGTTTAATGAAGATATATCAATGTTGTCACTTTTGACAGTGTTAGAAAATATGGATGGAAGATAACCTGCACAATGAAAACCTGCACAATGTCCCTTAATCACAAGATGTAGAATTCACGTTCAAACAGGAAGTTTAGCTGCAAGATGACAGTAAGAGTCTATAGCTATTCTTTATTTATAGCATTTATATCTAAATTCACAATCTTCCACAGCAAGATTGTGATGTATTGAACCAAATAAATGACATGTCCATTCTGTTTGTGAACTGAAATACAGTCCCTTGCTGTTACTGTGTGCTGGAACATTTTCTAGCTTCACTTTGGTTGAATGAATTCAGCCCAGCAGTCAATCAGATCAATAACTTGAGGCTTTGATTTTCCTAAGATGTTAATAATACAGAGCTTAAAAGAAGGACATTCAGAAACAGATGCCTGCATCTCTAGGAGCCTCTGAATAATAGAACCTAGGAATCTTTGAATAACAGATTCATTCCCGTTTGATTGGTATCTTAGAAAACAGGACACAGAACTTTTCTTTTAAACTAGCTCTAAGCAGCCTTTTCTTATAAACTAGCTCACACTTCTTTCTAAACTTTACCAAAGGTACTTTTGCATTTTTATCTTATTATAGTATTGTCTGTAGTTCAAGGAGCTCAAGAAATGTGACAACTTCCTTATACATTATCTCCAGCAGAGGTGCTACACTTCTGATGCTGACTGTCCCTTTAACTGAAATAGAAACAGAAATTTCTTGAGAAATCAGGACAATTCTACTTTTCCTAGCGGAGATCAGTAACTGCAAACCATCTTTCTCCACATAAAATGTAAATATTTGCTTATATAATAAATCATTTGCTAATGCTGTTTGCAATTGTGTCAAAGACCAAGTATCTGCACTCCTGGCTTTGCATGCTTTGAATGGAATTTTAATGTGCCACTAATGAGTAGAGGTTTAATGCTAAGCACATGTTCTACCTCTGAGCTACATCTCCAGCCCTGGCTCTAAGTGTTAATTGACAACCTAATATATTGAATTAAATCAGTTTTCCATTTAATTAGTACTCATTCAAAGTTTTCTCCATTCCCCATGCCACTGCAAGAGCTGAACCACCTTCCTTTGGTTTTATCATGACACTTTAGAAATAAAAAGAAAACAAAAACACCTCTTGATCTTAGACTGACATACTATTTTTAAAATTCAGTTGTTTCAAGAGTGTTTTACAAAGGTTATAAAATGTGCCTGTTAAAAGTAGTGTTACTTTTTGTTTTGAGGGTAGAAAAGAGGGTACTTGAAATCAATGGTCTTGAGCAGTTTCTTGTGCTAGGTTAGGTAAGGAACAACAACATAACACAGTAGTGCCAAGGTCTAGTTGGATTATTAGTTACCAAGTATCCAAACTGTATAAGCAGCCAATGTGAGCACATTGACTCCAGTATCATCAGACAAACCTTTGCCCACCAACTCTTCATCTGCTTACATTTATTCTAGTGACGTAATGATAATAACCCCACACAGGGTAATTACAAACAGACAATGCCTCTCAAAACCAGTTTTAATGGATGCATTTCTGCTCCTAGAAATTATAGTCTGCATAATTCTAGTTTTGAATTATGCTCAAAATGTTAATTATGCTGACTAGTGCTGTCGGTCTCTATTTGAATTTTTTAATTGTTACCTTTTCCACATCAATGATCTCTATTCTAATAAGTTCTTATGCCTTTAACTTAAATTTTCTTCCATTTCCTTTTTCTTCAGTAAGAATAGCATTTTTGAATCATCTGATGTAAAAAGAAAATCTATGAGGATCACATACCACATTTCTTCACCCATCAGATCATAGCTATACCAGAAAACTCATTCAACCTAACCATCTAGGGTCATTCTAAAATTAATTTTAAAAATGTTGAAAATTACTTAAAGAATGATAGTAGAAGTCTACTCAATGGTCCTTTAAATTCTTTCAAAATCAGAGTATTTGAGGAAATTACTCTCTTTTGAATTTGTTCAAAACACCTGGTAAAATACAAGACAAAGAGCATGGCTACACTCGTGTGAATGTAAGAACAATCTTACAATGTGTGATTTAGCTGTTACAGATGCTTGTAATGAAGAGTCTGGAGCATGCTCTATCTCTAAGCATTTTCCAGGTCTCCAAATACAGTCACTGTGAAGCTCTGGGTGAGGGGCAGTCTCCTTGTTGCAAAGGATCCACATAGCTGACTCGTGCCCATGTGCAACCACTGACAGCCATCTGCTCCCACCCATAGTCATTCCGATGGGTCTCAGTTCCTTGCTTAAAATAAAATTTCCCCTTCTCCTAAACATCTTTAAAATGAATCTAGACACAAATATGAAATTTCATTATTATTAATGAGCTAAAATTGATTGGTACATATATCACGATTTCCTTGTTCATGTGCATAAAAAAATAGCCATTGTAATTCTAGATTTACAGTCCAATGTGGACATCACTGTAGACTATATGGATCCACAGTGCCACATGAAGATGTCATTTATTCACAAGTTTGTATTTATTTTATATTTCTTATCTTTATGTAATGACATTATTCATTTGACTTTCTTTGTAGGTATTAATGTTAACACAAAAAGTTTTAAGTAATACCTAAAAGTTAACTTTCCATTAGACAGAAAAGATAAATATCTAAGAAAATGATTTTATTGTGTTGTATTTTTTCTTCTGCTAATATCAGATGCTACATGATATTAAACAATAGAATGGAGCTGTTGTTTGAAACACAGCAACTATTTTCATAAATATTGACTTAAATATTGTAAAGGAACTATACAGAACTTTTCCACTTGATCAACTTTAGTAAAACACCCCAGCATCAACAAAAACAAACTCAGCTACTTGGATTATTAGTGTTAGATTCTGAAATCATAAATACAGACACATTTCACTATTCAATCTTTAGATATTTTATAAGAGGAGATGATAAATATCATATGGTAATATTTATAAAGTCATAATGAAAAACTATAAAACTTAAGGTGGCTAGTTTTTCACACTATGGATTTGTATTGGAACCACAATGCATGGGTCAAATATTTTGAGTTTGTAATGTAATGAAAATGAGCACATTTTACCATAATGCCAAATGCTGTAACAATAGTTAATAAATTGAAATAAGTGGTGGAATCTCATATTTGCTCTCCAAGTTCTTATCTCAGCTTTGGAATTTATGTATAGAGCCACAAGTTCTTTTAAACTCACCCAAGATGTCTTCCAGGATTTTATTCTGGAAAATGAAATTATAAGAGAATAAGAAAGTAGAAGAGGGAAGTTCACCAATAGGAGATGATCTTATCATCCTTGCTGTATTTGTTGTTATTGTTGTAATATATAATATAGAGAAAAAATTCCATGGACATGTGCATGTATATTTTATATAGTATAAAGGAAAAATTCACCAGTAGAGAACAACTATTAGCTTAGAAATAACTTTACGGTAAATATCAAATCCTTCATGTTCCACAGGCAATGCGGTTTGTCCAAAGGTAATATGGTACATTACAAGATTACAAACAAAATGAAAAAAATAGCATTTCTGTGAGAAAGTGAAATCTTATTTATGACAGTAAAACAATTTTCTTAATTCACTTACCATAATTTTAAGTTTATGTAATATATCTGAGACTGTTTGTGTCTTTTCATCTGATGTTTTTTAAAATAACTGTCAATACTATACATTAATTATAGAAACCAGGCATGTAGTTTAGCTTAAATTTAAATTCCTTTATTTTCAGAAAAAGAAGTCTATAAATGATTTTCGCAAAGGTTACCTAGAGAGGGGTAATCAGCCATTTGATCTTTGCTGTGCGTTGGTATTTCTTCCAACAAAGGACTTTCAGTTTTTACATTTTTTAATTTAGAAAGAAAAAAGCAGTGAGGATGTTTTCCTGGGCATCTGAAGTTGCCTTAGGGCAGCTGAGGGCTGGGGTGGCTTATGGCAGAAACCCTAGCAGCTGACATTTCAGAGTAATTATAGCTCAGGAGTTGGCTGCTTGGAAGAGCAAAATCATGTCACATATGACACGGCCTATCTTTGCTAATAATCTTTCACTTTTAAATAGGGTTCAAAGTCGCTGACAAAAAGTAACAGAGTTGTAAAGTAGACAGGAGTTTAAACACAGAAATCGGATAGTTGTTAGATCATTTAACAATCTGAGAATGGATACATGTTCCATAAACGTGGTACTCAAGATAAGCTTTAAGGAAACCAAGAAAAACTGTTCTGCTATTAAAGCAAAGCATTGCCCTGGACTTTTAAATCCATCTTAGGCTCTTATACTTCAAAAAGTTATGACCTTAGTCCCTCACCAATATATTAATCTGCTTTGTAAGGTTTTTGTTTTTTGTTTTTTTTCAGATTTCTAGGACACAAGGCACAGTCATAGACCTCTTAGAAACCTTGGAGTATTCCACTATTAACTGGCTCTCAAAACGTGTCACAGAGATGCATGGAAAACAGGCTGCCGTTGGCTATAGAATATAAATTGAGCCATGAGAAGTGTTTGGAAACATATGAATAACAAGTCAGATGTTTTCTATTGCAGACAGACAGCTCGTTAGAAGAAAGTCACAGGAAAGAAAGGCAGAAACAACAGCATGACTGTGACGACAAGTCGATGTGAGTGGTGCAAAACTTCACAAAAGAGGAAACGGAGATCAGCACGGACCTACTGCAGGGTAGGAAGTGGGTACAGAAGGGATTCTGGATTTGAGGATGGGAAATTTGGGGTTACCCTGTGCTTCTGCTGAGATCTGTCTGTCACAAGGGAGATTCTGGCTCACCCTAAAGGAGCCTACTGTGTTATTTATTTGTTGAATTCACCACCAAACCGGATCTGGACTTTAGCCCAAAAGCCTCAGAAGCTTGATTTTGACAACAGAAAGCATATGTTAAAGTGATGGCCGATTCTCTTCTCAGGACTCAGTTGCATTAAAACTAGAAGTTTGCTGGGTGAACGTGGAATATTGAGAAAGGGAGTTTCATTTGGCCTATATCTATCACAGAGCAGTAGACCAACCATAGGTATGGTCCTTCTCTTCCTTGAATAGTTACAAAAGCTCCTTTCCTTTGTCTTATTTCATATTCTTTTTGAGAAAGCCTTCCTTTAGGTGTGTGTTACAATATTCTCACAGATTATCTTAACTACAAAGGAAGCAGAAATCACATGATCTCCCTCTAATATGGCTGTCCATTAGACTAGTCTGTTACACGGCTATTACAGTCTTTCCCACCAAAGAGGAATCTATTCACAAGTTTTTAAGAAGCAACAATAGTTACTGTTACATGAAGTCCTAATTCATGATAAAATTGACATTGAGTTGAAGATTTTGAAAAGGGAATGAAAATAAGGGATTGGTGTTTCAAGTATTGCAGATGTGCAGGCAGAGAAAGTCTGAAAACATGAATGTCATTAGCGATATCGGCTTCAGTGTCAGATAATGAGAGTCAGACCAGTGAAAAGGCAAAGGGTCTGGAACTTCAAAGCACATTGGAGACAGCCCTGCATTCTAAGTGCTTTGATCAGGAACAGAACACTGGGAAGAGAACAAGAGGGTAATGTACATTTGAGAGGAAATTTCCTATAATTGCAAGAACATTGGAAAAAAGTATTTACCCAACACTGAGTTAGTGGAAATGATTGTAGTGTATAATTCACCACTGCAATGCTTTATATAATCACTCTGGCAACCTCTACATAATCTAAATATTATATATATTATTATATATTATATATATTATATGTATATTATATATATATATATCTAAATATACATATATATATTGTTTTTCATGGCTTTGGTGATACATTAAAAATAAGGATTACAACATTCCTAAACTTTGGGGTTTATATAAATTTAAGTATTATAAAAGCTTGGGAAAATGTTATTTTAAATTTGAATAACAATAATTCTAAGATTATTGGTTGTTTTGTTCTTCTTGATTTTTTTGTCCTCTTTTGGTTCTTTGTTTTCATTTTTTTTAAGAGACTGTTTCTCTGTGTGATTGTCCTGGCTGCTTGGCTCACTTAGATCTTGCTCTGTAGACCCAGCTGGCCTAGAACTCACAGAGATTCACCTGCCTCTGTCTCCTGAGTGCTGGGATTGAAGGCATGCAGCAGCACCACCAAATGATTATTAATTTTTTATGGAAAATTATTTTGGTGTCTATGTAACTCAATCATTCATTCATGAATAAATCTCGAGGCTTTGTTCCATTAGTGCATGGTATGGATATGTGTTGAAAAAGTACACTGAGCCCCACTGACATTTTTAGTTTAACCATGTCACTCAAACAGAAAATAAAAAGACAAATAATTAAATAAAAATGTCTTATAAATATATAACTTACACTCTTTTATCATCAATATTTAATATAATTTTTAACTGAATAGCTACAGCACTATGGCTGCATTCCTATTTACACAATGAACTGTCTTGGATTTTGTCATGCTCTCCATAAGCAAGTTCCACATATATACATACATACATACATATATGAAACTATATATGCATATATAATGGAGAAAAATGATTGAACACAGAAGTCACAACACAAGGAGTTTTATTCGTCAAATGTAAATCAGAAATATTGCTGCCTATTGCAGCCTCAATGACAAAAATTAAGAGCCAAAGATTATTTTTAATCATATAGTCGATAAATTATACAACACCTTAACATCTGTGGACTCTACTTTTCACTCAAAAAGAAAATCTTAATTTTGGAGTCCACAGTGAGATTCTGGAGAATCCTGAAGTGCATTCAGGAGCATGAAAGCAAAGCAATCAGGGGGAGGGACCTGCTGTTAGCTAAGCCATGATCCCTGCTGGTTAATTAAGTGTAGGAGCTTTCCAAGAGATTTTACCTTAGTCCTGGGAGAAGTTTTCAAGTTTTACTCTGCCTATCATGGAACCTAGAGTAGCAAATACACAGGAGACTAACATCATCCTGTGTTTGTTTCCTGGGGCTTGATGCCAAGCTGCCCCCATTACTCTGCAGAATCCACACATTGGCACCAGCAACACATGGAAATAAAGGGACACTCTCTCTCTCCAAGAATAAACACGAAGCTCTTGGCAAAAGAAACCAGATGGCATTTAGCTAGTACGAACAAAGCCATTCTGAAATTAGATTTCAAATCCCATTCAATGACCACAGGCAGTCCTCAATTATATTAAACATTTGGTGCCTTATGTACATGTAAAGAGATGTTTGTATTTCAATCTTGAAAGGCAGTGCAGATAGCCTCTGTCTTTATTGTGAATTTGTTATCTACATTGAACATTCCCATCCCCATTGGAAATACCATTATGCTTTTTTTCAAATTTTTGAAATATAGGTAAAGCTAAACAAAAACTTTCCATTCTGAAATAAGTGGTTTAAATGAGAGATACATTGAGAAGCAAAGTTTAATAAATTTAGTGAAAACAACATGATTTTTTTAAAAAGAATTCAAAGGCAAATCTGCCAAATGAGTTGATCTGTGTTTAAAAGTCTGCCTGGCATAGCGTTCGAAATCCACAAATTTAAAACTAGCCCTCTCCTTAGGTATGGAGCATGACTTTATTCACATAGATTCATTAAGCACAGAAATTCTTTAAAACTCTAAATCACATAACATTTCAACTACAAGAAATTATAGTGCATGTCAAAGAAGACGTTCTCAGGTGATCCCAGGTTAATGCTGTAGCTGCAATGTTCCTGAAAAATTCTGCCCCAGGGGATGTTCATTGCAGATGAAGCTTACAGCCTCAGGGACATTTGAGAACATTAGATGTTGCCAAGGGCACCTCAGACATCCTCTCTGGGAGACAAGGAAGTTGCATATAATTTCATATTATATTATAAGTCATGAAAAGCCAATAAATATTCCATTTTCAAAAGCAAGGTCTCCAGCAGACATGAGAAGATCAGTAAGTGCGTCTTTCTAAGTGTCCTGCCTGCAGACAGAACCTATGTCAATATTTTCAAAGCTACAGAGGGTCTCATAGAAAAATAAGTATCATCTATGATTAAGGGACTATCAAATCACGATTTTTAGGAGATGTATCTGATACTTTTTCCATGCACAGGAAGACAATGTCTAGTGATGTTATATAGACGTGCAGACAGCAATATTAATTTAAGTTCCAATAGTTGTGTGTGTGTGTGTGAGAGAGAGAGAGAGAGAGAGAGAGAGAGAGAGAGAGAGAATACATGTGTGCTCTACAAAATAAGATTTTTCTCTTTATTAAAGATCAAAATTTTACAGAATCATTTGGAACATTTACCATAAATGTTTGTATATGCCATGAGCTCTTTTGTAAATTTTACCAGAAAATATCTAGGTTACCATGTGTTTCATGTAAATTGTAAGTAAAAATGCATTATTGAATGAGTTTGGTGTTTCTTGATTCCAGTTAGAATGAAATAAGGTAATATATTTCTATTTTATTTTTTCTGTATTTTCTTAGGTCCAGTGGATACTTAATTTTGTTCTTTCGCTACAGAATTCCAAAATGGAGAAGCATGTTCCACAATTAGCATACTTACTGTCTAAATAAAATTCCAGATGGGAGTAATATTAAAAATAGTTGTAGACAAGAAAATTATTTTTATTACATTTATATTTGTTGTGTGTGCATATATTATGTATGTGGACTTACACACCATGGCACACCAGCAGATGTCAGAAGATCATTTCTTTCTTAGAGGTATCATGGGGGATCAAACTATCTCACCATACTATCAAATTATTAAAATACAAAATTGTAAGCATAATATCTTTTTGTTTCCATGTGTATGTAGTGCCTGTGTGCATGTTGCAACTTGGCATAGAGACACTTGCATGTGGAGGAGAGAGGTGAAAATCAGGAATCTTTCTTCATTGCTTCCCATCTGATTATTTGAGACAGAGTCTCTCTCTGTACCTAGAGCTTCCCTGTTTGGCTAGCTTGGAGAGCCAGCAAGCCCCAGGAATCTTGCTGAGTCTGCTTCCTAAGATCTGCTCTTCCATGTGTTTGCTGTGCTGACATGTTCTTGCATGTTCTGAGGATCTAAGGCAGATAGATGCTCATACTTGAGAGGCAAGCACTTTACCAACGAGGCCATCGCACCTCTGTATTTCATTTCTTCAACAGCTAATATCATTCCCCCACTAACATGCTATTAAATGTGGAAAACAGAAAACTAAATGATCCACGATGGGCAGAGTCTGTTGAATTTATCCTAACCTCCCCATTCAACATGGAATATTGAAATTACATGAATATTAAATTACAACATATGTGTGATAATTATATATGATAATATGCAGATTGCTAGCATTTAAATGAAGCAAATAACTCATGTATCTTTTCCATTTGTTTCTGAATTTAAAATGTTCCGGGGGTAAAATGAAAATATTTTGGCAAAAACAATAATAGAAAAAGGCCACAAGTATAATATTTGTAAGATGGGTACAGTTATAACTGCCCTAATAGTTTCTAGGAAATGTAAAGACACCATTCACTACAAGAATACATGCTGGGTGCATTCTGTTTTAATTTTACAGATATCCTTACCATCTCAAATATTCTGAATTGCACCATCATTGTAGAAAATCACTAATAAAATGTCAGTGGTATGCCATTCTCAAATACAGTGACCCTATGAGATTAAACACTGAGCTTTGAAGAGTATGTGATATACAGTTACAGGCTTTTATAAGATAAATGAATGATAAACAAGGAGATGTCTTTTCCCACTGCAAGACAAATTGATCAACTCACAATGTTATCACTGTCCCTTTGTCTAAAAGGCATTACAATCTGTAGAAAATTTCAAATTATTTTCAGCATCTCAATCAAACTGATGAAAAAATATTCACTGGGAACATTCAACAAAACAAAACCATTAGTTACCTGTTGTGACTGATTTAAAATTATAAACTATTAATAAATAAGAAATTCATTTGAGTTTTGAAGATCAGCTCAAATATCATAAGTCCTGAAGAGGTTGATTAAAAAGTTTCCTTATTTGTAAAAGAAGATTCATTTAATGTATCTTTGTTTTTAGTGTTTTTTTTTAAGATTATACTAAACAAACTTCAAATTCGCCTAACTGAAGCATGGGTAGAATACTTAAAAAGACTCCTTTCTAGGGATGATAGACAATTCCAGCAAGTATAGCAAAGGGTCTCAAACACAGTAATCTTTGGAAAAGTAAAAATTAAAGCCCCAGAGAGGGATCACTCCAAATGCATTAGCAGACGTTTTAGTATGGATGTAAAGCAATTGATATCTGTGGCATTACTGGTGGAAATGCAAAACAATGCAGCCACTATGATAAACAGTATGGTACTTCCTTACAAAAATTCAAAATGTAGCTCAGTGTGAAAAGGCACCTTCCACGAAACCTGAGTTCCATCCATGGAACCATGTACTATAAGAAAAGGTCTGATTCTCAAATGTTATCCCTAACCCCAGCCCTCTACTCATACATGTGATCCATGGATTTCTGGCACATTCAGTCACATCAGTAAATGCAATTTTTTTAAAAAAATTGGAAAATTCAAGCACCACTTAATACAGAATTTCTCTTGTGGGGACATGCATACATAACTAAGAGAAGAATCTTGACATTTTTCACATTAGTAATGATGGCAACAATAGCTCTTATGCCTTAGACACAGCTAAATGCACACAAATGTGTGAATGGACAAAAACAGTGTGTACGTAAAATAGAATATTAACTCTCAAGAGAAATAGATCAGAGATGGGTAGGTAGATAGCTCAGTCAGTAAAGTGTCTGCAATGCAAGCATGAATATCTGATTTCCATCCCCAGTACCTCTGTTCAGGCTGGATGTGAGGGCATGAACATGTAATCCCAGTATGGAGGACAGGAGGGTCTTACTGGCCAGCTACTCTTGCCTTGTTAGAAACTCTGCATCAAAAACTAAGCTGGAAGGAATCTGAGGAGAAAACCCATTGTGAGCTTTTGGCTTGCCCATACACATAAGTGCTCATGACTTCCCAAAGAACCAGTGCCCAAATGAGTGTGAAATTGTACACACACAAACATAAACTTGAACAAACACATAAACACACAAATTAAAGAAACTCTGAAGCATGCCACACCACATTTAAACCTTAAGGAGATCATGCAAAGTGGAATTAACCAGCTACAGAAGAATTTCTGGCATGATTCCATTTATATGAAATATGTAGAAAATTTAGTAGAAACAAAAAGCAGAATGGTGGTTGCCAGAGTTTGGGGCCTGGTAAAATGGAAAGTCCTTCTAGGGTATAGAATTTGATGTTTCAAAAAGATAGAGAGCTTGAAATCATGTGTGCCAGAATGAAAATGCACCACATAAAATTTATCTACAACAGTTAACATCATAAATTTTATACTTTTAACCACAATTATCATTGAAACATATTGTGTATGCAAGACTATACTGAATGATATTGTAAGTACCAAAACTCCCAGCCTGTAGTAAACTGGTGAGATATAAATTGTAGGAAAGGAAACATTATCATTCCTGTGCTTGAGGACAAGAACCTTGGGTCCCGATTGCCAGTACAAGCCTAAACATTAAGCGATGTGATATTTTTGCAGATTCAGAATGCTGTTAAACATCATATATGCTGTGATTAGAACTTTGATCTTTGCAGGTACTCACAACACACACTGCATGATACTTCATCTTGCCCTGGGCAGCAGCAAGAGCCATGGTTCTCAATCAGCCATGGGAGTTCAAGGAAAAGCAATGAATTCTCTCCAGTGAACAAAAACCAGTTAGGTTCTGACTTAACGGTAAAATATGTGTGCACACACATTTTGACTTACTATATTTTTGAGTTGTGATAGTTTTTATCAGGATTTTACTCCTTCTAAAACTGGGAATTATCAATATTAGAGATGAACTTCACTGAAGCTAACTGATTGTGACTCTTTGCATCTCATTTCTTGACCTATTCAAGGGAAAATAATTGTACACGTATACAAATGCAATTGGTTTATTCAGAAATGGTCGACAGTAGAGACATGAAATAAAGATAGGTAACTGAGAAATTATTTTTTTACTTCAACCTAAAGCAATTTTTCTAGGGTTTCCAAAATACCTTCTAATGCACTCTACTCTTTCATCTTATCATTGGAAGTAGGAAAATAAAGCACACACCACAAGCAACCCGTCTGTGATTAGAATACTATAAATCTCTAGCCAAGAGAGGATCTGGCTCTATTTTCTTCTACTTTGAGTAATTACCTCTTCTGATATTTTGAATAAGTACACTTCTGTCATCATCGTTATCTTACTTGACCAAGGTAAACACAACTCTGAGTACTCTATTTACATGTAAAACGCAGACAGTATATGCATTTAATTTATTTGAAGTCATTTGATTATAGTGACAGCCATCAATTTTATTGAAATATTTTTCTGAAACTGGTCTCACTTTTTAACCCTAGACCTGTTGAAGTCACTGTAACCTCTTCACCTCCAAACACATAAATAAGCCTGTGTTTGATCTATGAATTCTGAGCCTAAAGCTTTGCTACCATGTCTTTTCCATTGATAAAATTTCCTTCGTAATGTATTTAAAGTGATTTATTTATCATATATTTATAATTATACCCATGTATATTCATTGCATAATATAGTGGGTATACTTTCTATTAACATAATTACTGAATTTGCAGAGAGTATATAGCCAATAAATACATAAATTCAGAAAAACCAATAAAAATAATCTGAAAAAATTGCGATACAGTTTATTTTACCTCATGTGTTCAGAAAATAGAGATGAGGTATTTTATTAGTAGGATCCTATAGCAATTAAATAGTCACACCAGAGTAATGTTAATTCCACGTTCATGTAAGAACTGAGAGCATGGGACAATAAGGCAGGTCACATATACTTCATTTGCCATTGGATTTTACTTATAAAATATCCAGATATTATACATATAATTCATCTACACATTATAGAATATAATGTAACTATTAAAGTCAACAAACCAAGTTACCAAATGCTAAAAGCTAAGGAAAAATACAATATGGGCTGCTGCAATAGCAAGGTATTTAAATTTTCTTTTCCATATTGAAATAGTACAATTAAAACAATCAACAGTATATTTTCTAATGAAGCAGTTATGAAAACAGAACTTTGAATTTTCTATAATCGTCTTTCCACCTCAGGCAAATCCTAAAGATTATTATTACTAGTTAGGTCATTTTACTGAAATAACAAAACATCATGGTTCCATGTCTGAAGGAAGCAGCTCAGCTTAACTCCCTCTAGCTGTCAGGTAACAAAAGACAGAGTGCAATGGCAGCATTGCAGGGTCTGGTAAGTCTGGCATGCTGCTGCTTCTCTCTTAGCTGACCCGGGATACTAGTGCCCAAAAGAGAGCCCCTAGCTTCCAAAAGTAAGAGCTGCTTGAACTGGAAATTGACATGGTTGCTAATGTTATTCTGGTAAGAGGTCCTCGTTATCAATGATATTTCTTTGTTTCTCCACTAAACAAAACACTATCTTGGATGTAATAGAATATCCTGTTTTTTAAGTAAAGGGTATAGGAAGTAAACTAAAACTCCTGCACACACACACACACACACACACACACACACACACACACACACGCTACCTATCAATAATTATTGATGCCTCACAGAAGAAGATAATTCAGGCATGCTACCAAACTTTTGTAGCTGAAAAAGACCTCCAAGAAAACAAGCTAAGTGATGTCACTACAGGGAAATAAGCTTTGTCACCAGCCTCCTTGTAACATCCTACAGGATACTCTTCATTGATTCTGACAGTCCATAGTTCCTCTTAGAACTAACATGTAACTGCCGCCAGATTCCTGAACAGTCTTGGGTACCAGGCATCTCAGCTCTTTCCTAAGCAGCGCTCCCGATCCTGTTCTTCATGGCCAAAAGGATAGAGTAATGGTACAGAACTATGATGGAAGTACTGAAAGCAAAACAGACAGCTTACGGGCAGTGACAAAACTCACAGTATCAGTAGGTGCAGGAGTGAATATTGAGAATGCTTTCAAGAGGGATCTACAATGATAATTATCAGAGAATGGACCAACGCAGTAGTCACCAAGATTTTCCATCCACCACCAGACATTGCAACCATTTTCTTAATGTTAGTTAGTCTTGTTCCAGTGGAGATTAAACTTCCTAGTCACTGTGGTTGCTAAATGTTGTCATGTAAATACATTCAGGTTAATGCTATACAAGCAGAAGTCATGTGTGAACACTCTCAGGTCAACACACGAATGAATTTCTTTTCTTAAAACTCTCGTTTATCCTTGCTAGACAAAATTCTCCTGTTTATGGAGGTCACTGCTTCAGAAAGCAACTCTGAGACCTCTGGACGGAATGGACAATCCTTGGGTAGTCAGAAATGGAACAGGCTGATAAAAGAAAACACTTAAAGGCTTTCTACTTGGCAATGTACAGTTAAATACAATACACACTGAATGTAATATCACATTCTTCAATGTAATCTGTAGTAATTTGTAGAATTATTGTAGTAATGCTCGGTGAACTACAGCCTGGAGTAGGAACTCCAACCTTGAGCACTAAGAACTTCATAGTGCAACAACCTACACAAATCTGCGAAATAGGAATTGCTGAGAGCAGAAAAGATGAAAAGATTTTCACAAATGAGAAAAGACATCTAAAGACTCCGGGAGCTTGAGGAGTTGGATGGTATGTACAAAAGATTCAAAGATCTTCCTTTAAAAGTAAGTACATAAAATAAAATTGTGACCCAGATCATGAAATAACAAAATGAAAATTGAATAAGAACATAAAATGTCACTCTAAGTCAGATTCATGAGATCTAAAAGCATTTAACCCATCATTTTACTATAGAAGTCCAACATAGAAAACTTTCTAGCAGAGCGTGATGCTCCTTTTGAATAAGTAACTTCTAAGTTTGAGGAGCTGGTTCCAAAACAGCCTACTTCCTGTAAGAAGAATATAGTGTAGCCACACAGATAACAGCAAATAAGATCATCTCAACATAACCAGGAGTAAGAAAGAAAATAATTAACATGCATTGAAATCATCTCAGAATTATTATAGGCTTTCTATTGACAGTGTCATATAGAAATGTGTATAATTCATATGATGTATGCCTAGATCTATACTCCATATGATGGTCTTGGTTTTCATATTATGTTTTCTGCACATATTCAAAGATATATGTTCATATAAAGTGTTTTGTTTTATATATGTTTTCATATATAACAATATACATTATAATATAAACCTACATATATGATATATATGCATACACATAAATATATGAAATACACAAAGAGAAATAATATCTATATAGTTAATTTTGAAAGAATTCATTAGAAGTTATAAAAGAGTAAAGCATTTTTTTTGCCTCACAATGAGTTTTATTAGGATGAGTTCATAAGAGAGATTGACTAAATCGTCACCAGTAAAGCAGACCTCCTAACTGAGAGGCTCACATGATGCCGGGACCACAAACGAACAAGTCAAGAGACATTCTCTGGCCTGTTTCCTTTATTCTGTGATACATGACCTGGGAAACATGAACTCTAAATCCATACTGGTGGATCCATAGTGATGTGGAGATGTGGAGATGTAAAGGGTTAACAGAACCATGGCCAAATTAGGACTCAGATGACTGTAGTCATGATGCTGAAAAGTGTGTGTCCTTAATTCTCTAGTGATTCATTGGCCCCATAATAGGCATGGTGCTCTATTGCTTTTTTTAAGAAGTATAATGACTTTTTGTAGATTAAGTCTATTTGGGATTCATACCATATGAATGACAGTCACATATTAATATGACTTCACTCTTTAGCCCTCCACCTACTAGGACCTGAAAATGTGTACCTAACAGTAAAAAGACTCCTAAGAACTACAGAGTACCATACCATTCAAGTAAAATACAGCAAAAGAAGCTCTGATGAAAATGAAAGAAATTAACAGACTTCTCGTGGAAAAACTATGTTTTTTACTGTAATAAAATTATAAGAAATGCAGTACAAGAACTATAAGTCGGTATCACAGTATACACTTAACATGTGTGGGGACCTGGGTTCAATATCCAGAATGTGGATTCATAAATACACACACATGCACACAGTCTCACGCACGCGCGCGCGCGCGCACACACACACACACACCATTCACACAGATATGTATGCTCATAGACACAACATGTAATTATCATTACAGTTACAATATTTCATAGCGAGAAACATTGAATATGAACACATGTGTGTGTGGGTATTGGACATATATTGTGGTGGTTTGATTGAAAATGGCTCCCATAGGATCATCTATTTAAATTCTTGCTCTCTGGAACTCTTTTCAAAGCATCAGGAGATGAAGCCACATTGGAGGAGGCGTTTTGGCTTTCAGGTTTCAAAAGCCCATACCGTCCCAGTATGCTTCCTCCTGGTAGATCAAGATGTAAGTTCTCAGCTACTGCTCCAGTACCATGCCTCCCAGCACAATGGCCATGGACTTAAACCCTCTGGAACCATGAGCACAAAGTTAAATATTCTTTTTTTTATAAGTTGCCTTGGTTACAATGTTTATCCCCAAAAAAGAAAAGTAACTAAAGCATCGTTATTTAGAAGATATTCCTGAACAGAGACTAAACATTAACTATGTTATTTTATTAGTATTATAAACAAATTTCTTAATGTTCATTGATTTTATTTGCGTTATATACTGTTGCAAAGAAAAAATAGTAGAATTCAGCTACTAACCACAAGGCAGCACCAATGAGGAGCCCTCCTCTATGCTAAGATTATGCCTGATACTCAAGATCAGAATAGGCATGCATCACTAACCTTAAGGCCATAGACAACTGAAAAAGCCTTTTTATAACTTTTTCATAAATAAGAATACAATAAGTTTAAATGGTTGTAGTGGTTTGAAAGAAAATGTCCCCCATAGGGAGTGGCACTCTTAGGAGGTATGGTTTGGTGGAGTAGGTGTGCCCTTGTTGGAGGAAGTGTGCCACTGTAGGGTGGGGTTCGAGGTTTCCTATGCTCAAGCTATACCGAGTAATGCCTAGTATAGACACGGACAGTTTCTGCTGCCTGTGAATCAAGATGTAGAACTCTCAGCTCCTTCTCCAGCATTATGTCTGCCTGAATGCCACCTGCCGTGAAGATAATGGACTAAACCTCTGATCTGTAAGCCAGCCCCAATTAAATGTTTTCCTTTACAAAAATTGTTGTGGAAAAAAAAAAAAAGAATTATTGTGGTCATGGTGTCTCTTCACAGCTATAGAAACTCTAAGACAGTGATAGAGGACTGAGAGTACACGTACAAACCAGTTGTTTTATTGACTCTGTGACAAATAACAGTATTACAACGACCAGAACACTGAGTCTTAGGAGCCTTTGCTCTTCCATATCCCAGGAAAGATAAATCATTATAAACCACCATATCTCCACTGATCCATACATTCAAGAAGCTCAGCTCAGATGAAAAAGTAAGTTGAAAGGAATATAGAAGATAAGGAAGGTTACTCTTCAAATACCTTAGTCAGCTGTTTTATTTTTACAAAGTAAAATTATCGCCAGTAAGCCTCAGAGACACATGAGCCCTTTGAGCTAAATCTTAAGTGTCACACAGAACAAAAAATGCCTTGCTATTTGTGTTACATTTTCAGAGTTTTGTACATATCCTTTAGTTGTGGGCTAAATTCTTAAATTTAAATTGATTTTATTATTGCTGTTGAACATTAAAATTACTTAAAGAGAATTATAGACAAAAACTTGACTGTGGATTTTACATTAACGGTAATCATTTCTTGATGCAGTTAAAAATTAGGTCCAGATAATTTCTGAAACATAAATCTAATCCAGATTTTTTTGTGTTTATTTTAAAGGTATGATCTTGACTTTCTTATATAGTGGACTGAAATTTTCATAGCCATATGAACTCCTTTTCCTATGCTTTTATTGGACTTCTTCCAATGAACAGCACTTGAAAGTCTCTCATATTTTGTCTTTATTGTCACTCTTAATTAGCACATTTACTTCAGTGAAATCAATAATATATAGGGTTGATGATGGTATTACATCATGTGTTACTGAATTCTTCAATGGTTTGCACATTCTTTACTCATTTATTACATGATAAAGGGAGTATTTTAATTGAATTTATGGATCATAAAAGTTTAAAATATGTAATTATGAGCCATTTGAGTTAATGACTCAGTTTCCTCTTAATCATCTCAATGTATATGTAAGGATGAGACATGATATTACTTTATGCCCCAGCTTTTGGACAAAGTAGTGATACTCCCCAAATTCTTCCACTTATGAAGCTTGCGTAATTAATATCACAACCCAGCAGAGCTTGATAAAAACCAAAAAGCATGCAAGCAATCAGTATATCTACAAAACATATCCCATTGTTGAGAGGAAAGTTTGGGTTTTTATTACGATTTTAACTTTTAAGTGTCTGCCCTCTCTTGCCCCTGTGTGTGTGTGTGTGTGTGTGTGTGTGTGTGTGTGTGTGTGTGTGTGTGTGTTAGAGACTGAACTCAGGCTTCACTCAGACGTTCACTATACTCTAACCCTTATCTCATTTTAAATTCGTGTAAGTATACTTTGAATACTCCATGCTGGTTCTAGCTAGTAGTTTTTACATGTCTTGACTTCTTCTTCAATCATAGGTGAATTTAAACTGTAATTTTCTTCTTAAAACATAAGATTTAAAAACTCGACTAGAATTTTGTTCTACTTACCAAGTGCTCCTTAAAGGATTAAAAGTTTCCTATGTTATAAAATTGTATTTGTATAGGAGGAAAGACCAGAAATAGAACAGAACAAAAAGTAGTCAAACATATTTGAAGCTCCTCCTTTACTAATACTCATGTTCAGCTTTTCTTTGGTTCCATTATTTCCCTTGATTTTTACTGAGGAAATTGTTACTAGTAAATCTTCAAAGATTTACTACGAGAAATGTTTGCATATATTTTAAATTAAAAATGTAAAAAATAGAAATCTTAGTTTATAGGTATTCAATTATAATTACATATATAATAAAGTTTGAAAATATAATTCAAAGGAAGGTGTAGTTGAACTTTTAAGGGATTACTTGTAAAATAATATTAACTCCACAAGAAGGAATGAGAGTGTTAATTCCACTATTATCCTGGAGAATTAATTATACTGAAGAATTTTGTTTTCTAAATTATGTCAATTATCCTTTTATGAAACAAGCACAGAAAGAATTTACTTAAGTTAAATCATTTTTTATGAGAAGAGACTCAGATGTCCTTGTCTGTTTCCCTTCTTCTAATCTGAGCACGGACTTGATCATTTTAGATTGAAAGCTCAAACAGAAAAATGAGAGACAGGGTCTATAACACAGCAAATTCACATTTCAAACAATGCCTTCTAATCATGTGCTTCCATCCAAAAGTGGGTCTAAATACCAGCCTGTTCCACGCTAACAAACACGTAAAGGAATGATTTACCCCAATGGAAGGAGGCTATGGAGACAACGGTCATTCGGGTGGTTTGCACAAGCTCATACATGCTGTGCTCTGAGTGCTGAACTGAAGGCACCCTGACAGCTCTTATTTCCTCATTGTCATGGAGCAACAGGTATTCAAAGGTGAAATTTAATCACAGTTCTTTCGATCTCCCTGCCTGCTTTTAGTGTTCCTCATAAAATGAAATTGTTTTCTTACCATAACAACTTTAAAACAAGACTTAAGTTCTTAAAATAAATAAGTAAATAAATCAGTTACATTTTGTGGGTTGCATATATTTAGTAAATATCAGAACATCCTCTACTTGACATTTTTGAAAAGTTTTTCCGGTGAGAGCACATAGAAACCCCTGTGACTGCTGTAATGGACACACTCTATTCCCATTGAATCCTAGCATATTTACTTGTATAATAAGCAACTCAGCTCATCACAACTCAACTGCTCCACACTGTCCAAAAGTCAACTGCTTTCTCTTAGTATTAAAGTAATTTAACTAAAACCAGAGAACTCTGGGACATTCAGGATTTAAAGTGTGTTAGAAGTGCCTAACATTCATTTTAAAAGATAGCAGTTATTCAATAAATATATGTCAATATTGGAAGACCTGTTCAAACACTGACACTTTTCAATATATCTTTTCTCAAGCGAGAGCATGATGACTGGCAATTCTCTCCTGATATAAGATATCTGCCTGCTTGCTTTTGATTGTAGTTAATGTTAGTGTTAGCTTAAGGCAGGTAGCCAAGAGCTCTGCATTTGCAAGAGTAAAGAGCATTCATTTAGTAAAAATAGTGATGTTCACATTTCATTCATAAAGCAAAACTGAGTCCTGCGATAAGAATGAGCAGTCATTTTCCATGCCGTATATTCATGCTGAGTACCATCTAGATTTACATTCAAACTGTAATTACATTTCTTCAGAATCTCTCTGTAAGATTTCCCTTGCCAATTACTTTATGGGGAAATGGTAGAAGAAGAGAATGATGTATCGGGCATGAGAATTAGTCCAAGCCTCCATTTGTTTTCCCAGTCGGGAGCATCTGAGCTAATAGGAGAAGTTAACTCACAGACTGCGAAAGCAGTGACAATTGACTCAGAGGGACATTCTCACAAATGTCATTAAAGGCTCGACAAGGAATATGAGTCAGTCTGCCAGCCCTCAAACCCCTGGGTTTTACAGGATGGGCTAGATATGGGACTCAGCAGTCAGAATGACCTCCTCGAGGCATCAACCAAGTTCAAGGCTCCGAGGGCACATAGGGCTCCATTCAGACCAGGTGGGGGTGACTAGTATGCCCAGTCCAATGACTCCAGACAAATCAGTGTGGGATTTTCTAAAGCTAGTTGCTTTGAAAGGGCTCTTTAGAAAACTCCCAAGGGATTCTAAGAGTTTAACTCTTTCATCCCAGCTCACAATCCACCCTATAACACCGAGTGCACCACCAAAGTGTTCCATGGTAAGTGAACGTAGAAACAGAATCTGATGGACAATTTTACGTAATCAGCAGCAGCAGATCAAGTTCTGCGGACCGATGATGCCAAACAACCAACCTCCCACCCTCAGAGAGCAGGCATTTATAAATGTTACATCTTTGTACCTCCTTCCCTCAAATTCTTTAATGGACCATTAGTAACGAGATCGATCCTGGTTACTTTATAGCCAGCCAACGCGGAGGCACCTCGGTTGTGTTTACTAGCGCCAGAAACACCATTCAAAAGTTGAGAAGGTCCAAGCAGCTACTTTGCAAACCCTTTTGGGGGGCGAAAGATTGGGGTGTCCTGAGGTGGAAAGGAAGAGAGAGAACCTGGTGTGACCTAACTCAGATGTAAATGTAACAAGCACATTCCTGCTTAAGCTATCTGCTAGGGAGTGGGGACTAAGTTCTCCAGTGACACTATCAGGCTTTTTCACCCCACCTCCGCAGCTGTTCCTAAGAAAAAAAGGTGCCCCTTCCCCACCACATGCCAGCCCTGAAGCTAAATGCGCGTGGCTGGGAATGAGTGCGCATCACTTACGTCTCGGAATTTGTTCCACTGTCCGACTTCCTTGTCATACTGAGAGATTGTGGTGAGCCATTGTTTTTCATCCAGAAAATTACCGCCGTCCGACCGCCCCCCGGCCGCAGCCACCGCCGCGGCAGCTGCAAGAGTCTGGCTGCACCAAGCCGCTGCACACACACACAATAAGGCTGACACCTTGAGCATCTGGGAAGGAGACACAACCAGGGGTAGGGAGCGGTGTCAGATACCGGGTGCGAAGATGGGGGCGCCCCTGGTAGGCATGCATCAGCGAGGACGGGTTGGAGAGAAGGGGAGACGAGCAGGGACAAGGGTGTCCCCTGACAGGAGGCTTCACCCCCCAAACCAGGGCACTCACACACACGCAGACCCAAGGGAGAAGAAGAAGGGAGTCTAAAGGAGGAAGCCCCCAAGCAGCGAGAGTCCCAGCGGCCAGAAAAAAACGCTTGCCGGCCCATCACCTTGTTGGGAGCGGGCACGGAGCTCGCAGCTCCGGATGGAAAAGCAGCCTGGCTCTGGCAACTCGCTTCTCTCTGGAGCTGCTGTACGCGCCGCCCGCCCGCCCGTCTCAGCCGTCCACTCAGCTCCCTGCGCCCAGCGCTCCCCCCATCCCACCCTCCCCGCGCCGATTCCTCACCAGCTCCCCTCACTTCACCCCTCCCTCCCCCACCTCCGTCTTCCCCTCCTCCTATCCCACCTTCCTCTCTCTGAATCCCAGCTGCAGCAAGTTCCGGATGCAAAGCCTGGCTGGAGCCAGAGGATGCTGTAGGCTCCTCGCCTAGGAATCCTTTGCTTCCTAACCTCTTGCCTCCAGAAGAGGTACTCATGTTCCAAACACAGCCAGCTCATTCTTTCTGCTCTTGGATTGAATGCAGAGTATGGGATCTCTCTCTCTCTTGGCTGCTACTGTTCTGCAATTTCAAGGGTGGTCAGGCACATGTAGGGAAAAATATCAGAAGAAAACTTTATGCATCACAGAAAGAATCCATGGGACTTTGCCATGAACCTGAACTCAGCTCCGCCTTAGCTAAAGTAAGATCATAAGGCCTTGGGCGAGCTTTTACATTTCTGAAAATGTCTTGTGCTCTGAACTTCTGGATTATTTCAGAGCCAAATTATCGAGTTAACGTTGGGATTTTCTTTCCTCTTTCACGATTTGGCGGGCCATGTTTGATTTCACCAACATGCCACGCTCAATGCACACACCCATTTCTCCTTTCTACAAATTTCTCCAATAACTGTCTGGTCTGCTACCATACTTGAACCACAAACTTGAAATACGTAAATAAATATGTCATCTACGTCACCCTTCTACAAAACGAGAAAGCAGCTTGGAAGCCCTAAACAGGATTTTAAGCTTCCACTGAAGAAAATACTTGTGGCTCCCCAAGAAGGGAGGACAATAGGATTCGGGCCTTGTCCATAGTCCTAGGAAGAAATTCTTTTCAGTGTACTCACAAAAAGCAGGTGAAGTGAGGACTGTTTGTAAGAGATTGCTGGAAGGTAGAAGACTACGAAAGTGTTAGACATCTGTATTTGAATGATTTTTTAAAATTCATTTTACATACCAACTACAGATCCCCCTCTCATCTCTTCTCCCTCTCTCCCCTCCCCCCTCCCTTATCCCCTCTTCCAACAGGGTGAGTTCTCTCATGGGAGGACAGCTAAGTCTAGTATAGTCAGTTGAGGCAGGACCAAGCCCCTCCCGACTTTATCAGGAGTGAGCAAGGTTTCCGACCACAGGTAATGGGATCCAGAAAGCCAGCTCGTGCACCAGGGATGGATCACACTGCCAGGGGCCCCTCAGACAGACCCAGCTACACAACTGTCTCCCATATGCAGAGGGTCTAGTCTGGTCCCATGCAGGTTCCACAGCTGTCGGTCTAAAGCTTGTGAGTTCCTACAAGCTTGGTTCAGTTGTCTTTGTAGATTTCCCCATCATGATATTGACCCCTCTTGCTCATGTAATCCCTCTTCTCTCTCTTCAATTGGACTCCCAGAGCTCGGCCTGGTGCATGGTTGTGAACCTCTGTATCTGCTTCCATCAGTTACTGGATGAAGGCTCTATGATGACAGTTAGGGTATTCACCAGTCTGATTACCAGGGTAGGCCAGTTCAGGCACCCTCACCACTGTTGCTAGTAGTCTAATCTGGGGTCGTCCTTGTGGATTCCTGGGAATTTCCCTAACACCTGTTTTCTAGCTTACCCCACAATATCTCCCTCTATTTGAATTATTATATATGTCAGTCACACTATACCTTCCCAAGCTATGACCTTTGAGAATTTCTTGTCTTGCTAAAATTCAGGAGATATTCATTAGAATAGTAACAACAGCTTTACATATTCTGAACACTTTGTTCTTGATTGTCTCACAACTTTTAAATCATATTTTAAAGGAAATAAAACCAATGGATTTTAATTCCTGACTTCAAATACAGAATTCAAGTGAGTGTAAACTATTAGCATAAATGAAGGAAAGTAAAATTTTTAACTTAGAAAGGAAAAATTAACCCATTTCTGCCATAAAAAAAATGAAGGAAGGAGGAAATTTTTTACAAAATCTGCAATTATAAAAATGGCAGAAGTGTTGATTGATATAAAAGCTATATCAAAGAATTTTGAAAACAGTAATATGTACTATTTCTTCAAAAACAGATACTCATTTTGCTTAGTCAGAGACAAGCTCGGCATTGATTACAGCCTTTCTGCATCTTCATTTCACATCTCATGAGGAGCTGACAGATCCACTCAGTGCAATGCCTCTTTTTCTTGCTCCTCACCTTCACCTCTCTACTTCAAAATTTGAAGATGTACTTATGGTCCTCTCAATTCAATCAGAATATTTCATCATGTTTTAAAATGCTGCTTTTTCAAGATGACGGGAAAAGCACAAATATTAAACTTCAGGTACAATGCTGAGGAACAGCAGAACTCAGTAATTTTTAAAGTAAACTGGCGCTCTAAAATCGGCAACCTTTCTCTTAATAAAGCATATTATGAAGAGTCATCCTCTGACATTGCAACCACCTTCAGCATCATACATGTTAAATAGGGATTGCATGATCACTGTAAATGTATAGAAATATACATTTACATATATATATGTATATCGTGTGTGTATACATTTCATTGCCTATTGGAACACATTTATGAAACTTCACGTCTAGTTTTTACTGACAGCTTTTAAAGACACTAAACAGTGTAAAAGTTTATTGAAGAAAGAGCAACAATAGTTGTTTGCATCTTGAAATAAAGCCTCTGAGAACGCCAAGATTCAGCTCTGACAGCAGACTACTATTTCTATGTTTGTTATTCTTTTTTATTAATTAAATTTATTCATCTATTTTATATCCCATCTGTAGTTTTCCCTTCCTTCTCTCTTCCCATTCACTCCCCACGTCTCCCTCCCCTCTCCTGCCACCCTAGTCTGTTCAGAAAGAGGCAGGCCTCCTGTGAGTATTAAGAAAACATGGCATTTCAAGTTGCTGTAGGACTAAGCTCCTCCCATTGTATTAAGGCTGGGCAAGGCAAACCAGTGTGAGGAGTAGGTTACCCAAAGCCAGCCAAAGTGTTAGGGACAGTCCCTGCTCCTACTGCTAGAAGTCCCTCAAGTAGACCAAGCTACACAACCGACAGACATATATAGAGAGCCCAGATCCATCCTATACAGACTCTCTGGCTGTCAGTTCAAACTAGGTGAGCACCTATGAGCTAGCAATGGTAGATGTGCAGCATCAACTGGCCATCTCCTTTGACCAGGCAGAACTTCCAGTGGAGGGATTGGGAAGCAGGAAGCCCAGCTATGCAACCTTGAACCTACAGTCTGTCCTGCCTATGGGATTGGCTGGCATGGGGAAGTGGGTGGGATGAGGGATGGGGATTTGGAGGGCTTGGCCAGGGATTTGGCCAATCAATGACTGGCCCAGGCTCAGACCCATACCAGGGAAGTGAGCTCACCCCTGACACTGACTGGAGTGCCAGGACCCAGAGGTTGAATGGCCCAGAGACCTAGGATATTACCAAACAAGATTGGAGAAGAAAAAAAAAAAAATGTTATTCTTAACTCAGAAGAGGTGGAGGCCACCTGCTCTGATTTGGCATTTGTCCCGGTCTAGAGAGATTTAGCTCTTTCCCCACAACTCGCAGAGCCTCTCACAAGTCTCCTTCCAGAAACTGGTGCTGTCTAACCTAACAGACTGGGCATGTTTGTACTGAGAATAGAAGTCCACTAAGTGTGCTGCTATTAATCACAGGAAACTCTTTTCCTCAGTTCTCTGTATTACTGAGTATCTGGGTCTTCAAAGAGCCTGCTTTCCACATTTAATAGTCCTGGGAGTATTCACACTCCAGTTAACACTTTAGTTATCAGTTAACACCTCTGTGGGGATTAATTGAAAGCATGCTAGGAGCAAAACACAGCAGGGAAGAAGAGGGGAGGGTATTAAATGGGAGGTAGGATGTCAGGAAGACAGTTAGGAAACTTTCATGTTGAGGTGGGTGGGGCCATAGGGGAATCCTTCAGGAATTGCTTCCCAGTGTTATTGAGAGCCCATCTAGGATAACGAAAGAGCTAAAAATAAATTGGAGTACTTAATGTAGCTTGAGGCAAATTAAGTGACGGGGCTGGGACATGATTTTGTGTTTAAGACCGTACATTGCAATACTACAACCCACAGGAAGGCAAGGCTGTAGGACTCCCAGTCCCCATTGCGTCCCTGTGCCACATCATGTATCATAATTCATACTAATCACGCAAAGCTTTTACCGGGGCAACTCTGAGTTTAAGCTCTGCGCAAGTATTTCTTTATCATTTTATTCTTCCACTAGTTTAGCTGATTAATCTACAGGTATCTTTCACTGAACATTTTAGTGTTTTAAAAATCATTAAATCCTCTTCTTCCCTGTGTTTTCTTAATCAAGTTTTCAGGTTTGCTACACTTCAAAAGAGGCTGCAGTGACGTAAGTTCCATTTCAAATGAGTTTGGATCCATGAAGAGCCTAAGTGAGTACCATTTCTGTATACACACACACACACACACACACACACACACCACAATCTTATATAAAATTGGTTATTTGTCAGTTACTATTCAAAGTAACATCTGTTTAACTATCATAAGAACATGTGGGAAATTCTCACTTACTCCATATATTCTTTATGTCAGGCAGAATCAGACACTTCATGTATATGGCAGCCTTTGGCTTGATGATCTGGCCAAAAGCCATCACTAGTATTATGGTATTGCTTATAAATACAACCCCAAAGCTCATGTGTGGAAGTTGTTGTTTCCAACAGATGGAGTGATGTGGAGGTAACAGAGACTTCCAGAGATGCGACCCAATTGGCAAAATTAGTTGTTGAGATGTTCCCCTGGAAGACTGTTTTAGGAACCCTGTCCATTCCTTTTTCTCTCTTGGCCTCATGGTTAACATGAAGTGAGTGAGTCTCTTCCTCAGCCCCCCTGTTTTTGTTGCCATGGCAGTCTAGATCTAAAAATGACTGGGCCTTTAAGTGCTGAAACTTTGGAAACCATGAGCCAGACTAGACCTTTTCACCTCTAAGTTGACTCTTTTATGTGTGGTATTTTGTCACAGGAAGAGTAAGCTAACACAGTGAGTAAATGTAGAGCTATGATATTTAAGTGTCTATAAAAGTCTCAAGAATAGGCTTCACTACGTTTTATTTCTATCTGTGCAGACACTTCTCTGAATCATCCAATGTTTCTGTTCTTCAATTCTACTGCCTCTTTGCTTTTACTTATACTTGCTACATATTTATTGCAAGCTCAGTAAAAGATAAGATTTACCTATAATTAAAGTCAAGAAATGAGGGAGTGGTTGATTCAGTGGTGGAAGTAACTATTTCCATTCGCAATAGCACTAAACCAGATGCCTAGAAGACCAACCAGCTGCTTGGCTGAGAAGGAAATTGGGCAACTGTATCTTTCTCTCCTTATGTGTGAATCTTTGCCAACCAAGGGTTCATCATGCTATTCAAGCTAGCTGCTAGAAGATGAGGAGTGATGGGCATTAAGGGACTTCTAAAGATTCAGACATTGCCAAGATAAATGACTTAATGATAAGGAAAGTGTGCTGAAATCATGCTTTGATCATTTTTGTAATCTTTTACGATAAAGCCAGAAAAATAATGGTTTAGGCAATTTAACCACTTGCCTTACACTAAATCCATCCATGAGGTTAAATTAAATACATTAAAAAGTGAAGTAACATAAGATCATGGGTGTTAGAGATTCAAGACTAAATTGAAGACCTACAGAAACCACAATGGAAGTCTGTCAAGATAGGAAGTTCTTTGTCTTCATTTTGGAATTCTATAACTGAATATCCTATAAGCCTTACAGATAATTGCATATCAATTCAGTAATAATTATTAAGATTCTGATTGTGGAAATCTGAAACAAGAAATATAAAACCAGAAAAGATCTGTGACAGAAGGCTTCTGCTGATGCTACCATTTTGGTTGTGTTCTTTGTCTAGATAGTTTTTTTTTTTGCAGTTGTTGTGTTATGCTGTTTTTTTAAGGTATCCTTGATTAAGCAAATTCATATATTTATTTAATATATTTAATATATGATTTGATAAGTAGATCTTTTGACTTCAGTAAAACATTCAGTAGATAGACTCTAAAAGCTATAATAAGTATGAGAAACACATCAATCAGTTCAATTACTGTGATTCTTAAGAAAACACTTTTCAACATTTAAACTGGAGGATGAATTTGATTAAATAAATTGATTACTGAGATGGTGATCCTGGGAAGTGGCCAATGAGGCAATTTAAATTTGATTTTTTTCTTTAAACTAAGCTATTTATTGATGATTTTTAAAGATAAAAGCCTTTCAAAATTTTCAATAAACATTCATTATAATTATGTAAATTTCAATGGGTACAAGTTATAGATATAAAATGTTAAAATCCAATGTTTAAGAATACATTTTTAAGGAATTTTATTCTGTGCAGATGCACTAAAACAATAATTGTATTAAAGTCATTAAATTTAAAATAAGCATGTCAAATATTTACAAAAACTCTTAGTCCTTGAGACATGTACTAATATGCTCTTAAACTTACTATATATGAATATTCATTCATTTGATGTAAGAATGGATCTTGAGTCAGTTTATGCCTTGACTTAGAATGATAGTTGTTCTGGTAGAATTTTATATACACAGGATATACACATAATAAATAAAATAAATAAATATTAAAAAATACATTTGTTGATTATTTGACTTCTTCATTTCCTATGCATATCTCTCTTTTGCTTACCTCTCTTATCTCTAGCAGAGGAGACAATGGATACACTTATCTCTTTTTGTGATCTTAGTGGTAATGTATTGAATTTTTTGTACATTAGCATGAGGCTGAATATAGGTTTCTGGTAAATAGCATTTATTTTGTTGAAATATATTTCCTCTATCCCTAGCTTCTCCATTACATTTATCAGGAGTGGATTTATTCAAGGCACTTTTTTGCATGTATTGAGATAATCATGTATTTTCTGTCTTTGAGTCCATTTATGTTTATTACACATATTGATTTACACATGTTGAACCATCCTGCATCTCTGGTATGAAGCCAACTCATACATGATGGATGATCTTTTTTGGTAGGATCTTGAATATAGTATCCACTATTTCATTGAGAATTTTACATCTATGATAATCAGGGAAGTTAGCCTATAATTTTATTTTGTTCCTGATACAGCTGGGACCTCCCACTCCCCTAAGATCTCTTTCCCCTGACCCTTGCCCTCCATTACCACCCCTAATCCCCAATTTGCTCATGTAGATCTCATCCATTTCTCTGTCACTGAGCAATCCCTGTGTCTTTCTTAGGGTCCTCTTTACTAGGTAGCCTCTCTGGAGTTGTGAGTTGTAGTCTGGTTATCCTTTGCTTTACATCTAATATCCACTTTTGAGTGAGTACATACCATGTTTGTCTTTCTGAGTCTGGGTTACATCACTCAGGATGGTATTTTCTAGTTCCATCCATTTGCCTGCAAACCTCATGGTGTCATTGTTTTTCTCTGTATATGTACCACATTTTATTTATCCATTCTTCAGTTGAAGGGCATCTAGGTTGTTTCCAGGTTCTGGCTATTATAAATAATGCTGCTATGAACATAGTTGAGCATGTGTCCTTGTGGTATGATTTAGCATTCCTTGGGTATATGCCCAAGAATGGTATAGCTGGGTCTTGAGGGAGGTTGATTCCCAATTTTCTAAGAAAGTGCCATATTGATTTCCAAAGTGGCTGTATAAGTTTGCATTCCTGCCAACAGTGTAGGAGTGTTCCGCTTGCTACACATCCTCTTCAACATAAGCTGTCTTCAGTGTTTCAGATCTTAGCCATTCTGATGGGTTTAATATGGTACCTCAGAGTCACTTTGCATTTCCCTGATGATTAAGGATGATGAGCAATTCCTTAAATGTCTTTCAGCCATTTGAGCTTCTTCTGTTGAGAATTCTCTGTTTAGCTCTATAGCCCATTTTTTAATTGGACTGTTGGGTATTTTGATGTCTAATTTCTTGAGTTCTTTATATATTCTGGATTTCAGGCCTCTGTCAGATGTGGGGTTGGTGAAGATCTTTTCCCAAGAAAGAGATACCATGATAAATGAAGACTCCATGGGAATAGGAAGAAGCAGAGCGCTAGAGAGGTCCCCAGAAATCTACAGTTACCTCCACTATAGACTACTGACAATGGTCAAGAGAGTGCCTGAGCTGACCTATTGTGGTGATTGGATGGCCGAACACTCTGTCATGATAGAACTCTCATCTACTGACTGATGGAAGCAGTTGCAGAGATCCATGGCTAAGCCCCAGGTGGAGCTCCAGGAGTCCAATCGACGAAAGAGAAGAGGGATTATATGAGCAAGAGATATCGAGACCATGATTAGAAAAAGCACAGGGACAAATAATAACCAAACTAGTGGAAACATACGAACTGTGAACCAATAGCTGAGGAGCTCCCATGGAACTGGACCAGGCCCTCTGGATAAGTGAGATAGTTGATTGGCTTGAAATGTTTATGAGGCCCCCAAGGCAGTGGGACCGGGACCTGTCCTTGGTGCATGAACTGGCTTTTTGGAACCTAGGGCCTATGCTGAGACACTTTGCTCAGCCTTGGTACAGGGAGGAGGGGACTGGACCTGCCTCAACTGAATCTACCAGGCAGGGCTGACTCCCTGGGGGAGACCTTGCCTTGGAGGAGGTGGGAATGGGGTGATGGATTGGGGGGAAGGCTGGAGGTGGAAGGAGAGAGGACAGGGGAATCCGTGGCTGATATGTAAAATTAAATTAACTATAAACTAAAAATATTTATGAAAAAGTTTATTTTGTGTGTGTCTTTATCTGGTTTTGATACAAAGTGATAGAATTTGAGCTCTGCTTCATGAGAAGGAGCTCATACCTGGTACTGTAAGCTCAGTTAACAACCAATGCCTCAGAAGATTGTAGGTCCCAGTGGGAAAACTCAGTACTGTTTAGCTGAAGTGGCATAGAATTAAACTTCCTTCTGTGTCATATGCTTGTACACATGGTGGGAGAGGGGGAGTCTAGTTTCTGTCTTAAACAGAGAAGCCACTCTTTGAAGTGAAAAACTGTGAATTCAGAGATTAATGGCTGTTCAAGATGTGGAGAGCAAATGAAGGTTGAGAGTTCAGACCTTAAAAAACATCATTTCCACCACAAACACTCTGGGAACATTGCTGAAGAGGGATATGGGAAGTATGTGCCTAGGTAAAATAAAGGACTTCAACATGCCATTTTGTAGACTTAGATACAACTACTGCAGTCAAGAACTCATAAAGGCTGTGAGTACTTACTCCGGGCCCACAAAAAACTAACCTAGTCAACAATCACGGAAAAGGAAAGAGTTCATCAGGCCATACCACTGGCCACTGAGCTACTAGCAATTGATAGGTTCTGGGGGTGGGGGAACTATCTGTTTTGTACCCACTGCTGAGCCCACCAGGATTCTGCCTCATATGCCTAATCACATGAACAAAGCAGGACCTGGCTGTGGAGGCCCAAATTACTCAGGTTCCAGAATCTGAGCTTGCTTTACTCAGCAGGGCTACATTAGGGGATGATTTGACCATAATGGGTGTGGTTACCAGGTGTTTGGAAGGGTCTACACTTGGCTGTGTGGTTGTGGTGTGCTTTGATCTAGCAAAGGGGAGGTCTTTTGTTTCAATTTTTGGCATTGTCATAAAAAGCCCTTTTGAACAAACAGAAAGGGCCATTGGGTATTGACCCAGGTCCTCCCAAAGCTTTGCTGTGTTTCTGTCTTTCTCCTCTTCGCTATCTTTCTATCTGATATTTTCTTATCCCTCTCTCCTCCTCATAGGATTCCTTGAAAAGGCAGGAGCTGGCCTCCCACACCTGGCTAAACTCAGTAAGTTACAAAACAAAGTGAACAGACATAAATGTTAAGAGAGACTTGGGGAGAAAGGGGGTTAGTCAGGGGCAGGGAAATGGAAGGGAGGATAAAGAATTTTCAGTAGGCATTATGTGCGTGTGTGAAACTATCAAAAAGCAAATTAATTAATGACAATATTTATTGGTTGTTCTGTAAAGGCTATGGAATAAGTTTGAATAATATGAAACAGCTATGAATAATATCACATGGATCCATTCCACAAAGGATTCTTTCTTTCTTTCTTTCTCTCTTTCTTTCTTTCTTTCTTTCTTTCTTTCTTTCTTTCTTTCTTTCTTTCTTTCTTTTTATTTGTTGAGGACACATTCATTAATAATTTTATTGTGAAACTAGGAATTATGTGGTTTCATTCTGAAGCAAGAGGACATTCAAATGTAACTTCAATTAAATGCTGGGATATATTTATGACCTTAAAGAGTGCAAAAATGATTGAGTTTCTCAACCTTGCGTTTCATCAATGGGATTCTCAACACAAAGCTTCAACCCAGCAAATGATGACACTTAAACAGAAGACCATAGGCTACCAATCTTACAGATTCTAAAAAGCATTCTTTCCCTACAACCCATTCATTAAAAAACATGAAGGCAGGTGTGTGTATGTGGGGGTGGGGATGGTGCTCCATACTGGGAAGCATCATTTCTTGAATTCCATTGCTTTGATTTTCTTACACAGCACAGAAAGGAACATAAGTGGGAAGTGAGAACCCCGGACTCCAGTGCAACCAGGTAGAGAAACCTTATGAATCTTTACCTTGTAATTGAGAGAGGAATGCTTTCCATAAAGGATAGGAACTCAGAGTTTTGTTTCAATAATGGAAGAACTACAGATGCTAACTGTAATGACTGCAAGTCCATAGCAAAAGCTCCTACTCCATGACTGAAATCTATGATATGTGCCTCTTTCCCCTATGCTGGCCAGTGTTGCTAGAGACTTAATATTTTATTTATCTACTTTTAGTGTTCTTTGATGATCAGTTCCGTTTCATTCTTTTTTTTATATATTATATCCCTTTACTCATTTTCCCTTTGTTAACATGTTTTCCCTACTCCTTTAAGATTGTTTTTTCTCATTGTTTTATTTCTTAAGGCTATAGATTAAGATTTAGCAGAGATTAGATTATTGCTTTAGAATAACTTTCTCTCATAATAAGAATTACATGTCATAAATGTCCAGTTCTTCACACATCTTTGGATACATTTTATTTTTGTTTTTATTCAGTTCGGTACGTTAAATTTTCTTGTACACTTCTTTGACTTTCAGAGTGTTCAGAATATGTCATTTAATTTCCATATACTTGGAGATAGTTGTGTTATTTTTCTTACATTAATTTATATTTTTATTCTAAATGGTCAAGTTATTCTCTGTTATGGCCAAGGATAGACTCTGCATCCTTTCAGTCCCTCTTAGATTGCTACTTTTGTGTTTAATTTTAATTATCTTTTATTTTTGAAGTTATAATATAATTGTATAATTTTCTCTTTCCTTTTCCTCCCTCTAAATCCTATAATATACTCTTCTTTGCTCTCTTTCATACTCAAGGCCTCTTACTTCATTAATTTTTGTTGTACTCATGTATGAATGTACATGTATACATTTATAGGTATACATATATATATACATATTCCAAAAATACATAAATAAAACCTGTTCAGTTTACTAAGGTTTGTTTTTATGACTTCATGTGTGGTATACTTTGGTCGACTTGGACATACTTACCTTACAATATATATTAATGTTCCTGCTATTGCCTTGCTTAATCTTGTGAAGACAGGCAAAAGTAGAGGCTCATTTCCATATTCAACAACAGATAATGGGGTTATAGTTTACATGTGAATTTTGGGTTTTCATAGGGTTGTTATTGCAGAAAACATGTTCTGCTGTTTTCCCTAGAAAGAGAAATTTTAACACTGCTTTTGTTTTGCTTAGTGTTTTTTAAAATTAAAATATAGTTGCATTTTCCTTTTCCTTTCCTTCTTCTCTTCCATGTATCCCCAGGACATTACAAATTTATGAGTTTAAAATTATTGCACCATATATGTATAAATGTATAGGTATATAAAGAAAACCTAAAGAGTCTGTTGGAGTTGAGTATACAGTTAGTGGATCTTCCTGAGATGACCATGTCTCCCTCTTTTGACATTCCTTTGTTGTCTCTAGTTCTTTGTCTAAGGGTGAGGCTCTATGAGATTTCCTCTTGAACATTAGCATGTCTACTGGTGTTCTCATTTTTAGGTCTTATACAGGGAGCTATATGTGGCTATATCACTGATATAGCTTCCTTGTAATTTCTAGGAGACAAAATCGCACATCAGACTTCCTAGTCCTTGTGATTTACAATCTTTCTGCTTCTCTTCCACAATATATCCTGAGCCTTAGGTATAGGCATGATGTTGGATATCATCATAGCTATATCCACATATATCATGAGTCTTGGTACCCCTGATCAGTTGTGTGGTGACATATTGTTTACCCTAATAAAATTTGCCTGAAGATCAGAGGAGAGAACAAACTGCTAGATTAAACATAGAGGCCAGGCAGTGGTGGCACACACTTTTAATCCTAGCACTGGATAGGTAGAGATCTGTCTGGATCTTTGTGTAAGTTCAAAACCACCCTGGACTGTATGAGATTGACTCAGTCTAGGAAAGAAACAGAGCCAGGCCATGGTGGCACACACCTTTAATCCCAGCACTAGGAAGGAAGTAAAATAGCTGGGCAGAGAAAGGTATATAAGGTGTGAGGAGACAGGAACTAAAGCCTTTTCAGTCTGCTGAGTCCTTGAGCTAAGAGGTGGCTGTGGCTTGTTCCTTTGTCTCTCTTATCTTTCAACATTTACCCCAATATCTGGCTTTGGATGTTTTATTGTAAGTCCTTTAGAAATTCTAGCAACCCAGTTGATCTTTGTATCTTGACCACTTGTGGTGCTTTGTAATGATGATGACGGTTAAAAGATACACTGATCTCTGAGTATTAGTATATGTACTCAAAATTCTGTTAAGGATTATGCTGGTTTAATAAAGTGACAGTAGATGGCCATCCTTTAAGATATAGGTCCTCAATAGTCTGGGGGAGTTGGGTAAGTTTCTAACACTAGGCATGATTTTCTTCCTACTGAGTGAGACTTAAGTTCAATTAGACTGCTATTGGTTACTGTTAAGGTATGCATGCCACTATTGAACCTTCATAACATGCCATGCTGTTTCTTATTGTAGTTCATAAGCATCACAGCTGGTAGGACTATTAGATGTTTCCCTCTCTAATGTAGTGTGAAGTGACTTCAGTTGGAAAGACAGAAATTTATAAAATTTGATGCTTAAAATACGGCTATAAATTCTTTGGCTGTAGTGGCTTAAATTCACAAATTGATTGTGACAGAAATAATGCCTTGAGACTTCTGAGATTAAGTGAAAAAACATTTCTCTATCTTTACTATCTATCATCTATCTATATGTATTTATCTATCATATATATGTATATACACATATATAAATATATAATCTATCTTCTCTCTGTCATCTCTTTCTTTCTCTTGCCCAACTGCCTTCTCTTACCTCATAATTGATTATTTGGAAAAGTTAGTTGTAGGAAAATTAATGAGACATACACTGAAAAGTACTGAGGCTCTCTCACTCAAAGTGAGTGCTGAATCTTCAGGTACGTGAGTAAGGATCATGGCAAACTAATTCTTTGAGCCTCCTTAAGTTTTTGTATGAGTTTGCTCAGTCTAGGATCTTGACTCAATGGCATGTGTCATAAGATTCTGTTTCTGAATTTAAATCACATAGCAATTACTCCTGAATTCTTGACCCTCACACAGAGTGAGTACTAATTAAATAGTTAAAATTGTTTTCAATCACCCAATTTCAAAGCTAGAGATAAACAGTAATAAATATGTAGTCTACCTTGTTTGATTTAACCATTGTTTGGCGGTGTGTGTAAGCATGTGTGCATGTGAAATAGTTTGTGGATATAATCTGAATGAATAGATTTAGTCAAGAGAGTGGAAAAATATATTTCATGAAGTACAGGGAGGGAGGCAAGTAAGCTTCAAAACAATAAACTGAAGCTTGAGTGTCATCACAGCTTTGGAGAATTTTGCAAGTGTTTCTATATCCATTCATGTAATTTTCTCGACTGTAAATAGAACCTTCCCATAGTTGAATGAATTGGAAACTTCAATTGTATTGGACTGAACTCAGTCTTAGAGACAGGTTAGGTTCTTTATATTGAAATTTCCATTAGGACTGGAAAAGAAAAGAAAGTTCTTAAGGTAGCTGAGGGAGGTAAACATAGAAGCCTACAATCAGATAGAGAAAATTATAACAGATAATCCCATATTAGTTCTATATATTTGTTGTTATTAGTATCTAGGAAGGACTTCTTAAGTCAATCTGTTTTTGTAAGCTCACAACTTAATCAATAGCATCTTTAATTAATGATTAAAGATTAGGGAATTTCTTAAATAAAATAGAAAGGAAGATGTAAGTCTATTTAACTTAAATAAAATTTCCTCTAGGAAGTCTTCCTTGGTTTTCTTGCCCTTGACTTAGTATATGATATTCTCTGTGCATTGTATGACAGTATTAATTGCCTACTTGAAAGAATATAGAATTATCTGGAATCTGAGAATCTGGGGATAGAGGCTGTGTGAGATTATCTTGATTCTTTAATTAGGTGAGGGGGAAACCATACACTGCGATTGGCATACTTTCCTCATAAGGGGTTCCTGGACTGTATCAAAGCATGCTAAACAGAAGCATGCTTATATTTATCCCCCTGTGTCCTGAGTTTAGATGCTTATGAAGCGCTGTTAAAAGTCCTGTTGACTTGAATGATCTGTCATGATATGCTAAAATTAGCCTTTTCTCTATTAAATTTTTTTTGGTATAGTATTTTTTATCTGAAAAACTGAGATTAAAAATTGTTACCAAGAGTGGGGTCATTGTGATAACTTTATCATGTGATTTTTCTTTTGGGGGGCCTGAAAATATTTTCTGGAAGTAACATAGAACAATTTGAAACCCTTGGTAAGAAAACCCTTGGTTTCTGTAGGCAGACCTTACTAGGTTAATCTGTTATGCAGTTGAAAGGTAAAAATACAGAGCAATATGTAGAGAGTAGACTCCTTGTTCATGAGGTTCAGTTCAGAGAGCAATTTGGACTCTCTCAAGGACAGTTTGTGGTGATTTGTGAGAAATTTTGGCCAAGAAACTGGCTCCATTTAACTTATATCCTGAGGACCTTAATTGAAATAATTTAAATATGAATAAATTTTTTTGATAAAGAAAATTCAAGACAGGAAATCATTCAAGATGATGCTGTGAAGCAGCGTTAATTGGTAAAATAATAAGTACAACAGAAGAGAGCACTCATGTACTTCATTGGGACAATAGAAAGGTGTCCTGAAGGTACACACCTGCTCTTGAAGGCTTCGTCTTTTGAAGCTCTAAGTTCATTCAAAGGAAGAAAGTCTAGGCTGACCCTTGACATGAAGCAGACCAGGGTAAGAGAGAATCTATGTATGTTCTAGGAATTACATACACACATACCAGTTTAGAGTCTTTGAACTTTAAAACTGTTGGAATTCTTAAAGATTATACAGGGGCTTTGAAGTTATACTTAATGCATTGTAATATGTTTGGGGGTCTTGAGGACAATGAGTAGAATATTACAGTTGAGAAGTGGTGAAGTAGTGTGTTTGTATATCATTGACAAGGGGTGGAGACAATATGGTTGTTATTAATTGTCTATTTGACAGAATCTAAAATCTCCTGCAAACCAGATTAACAGCCATGTTTGTCCAAGATTATCTTATTTTAACAGAGGTATGGAGACCTGTCCTGTACGTGACATCACTCTATGTGGAGCACAGGGATGTGGAAGTACTAAATGGAAAAGACGACATAAAGAGCTTTATGTTACATTCACCTCTTCCTGTTTCTGATTGTGGGTGAGATGCAGCTTCAAGTTCCTGTAGCCTTGACTTCTCTATGATGTACCTTGTGCTGTAGGTTAAAATCCATCTTTTTACCTTTAGAGTCCTTAATCCAAGTATTGTATTACAGCAACAGGAAAGGAAGCTAGGAAACAGAATTCTAAATCCTTATTTACCACTTGTATTTCTGCTATATCATATATTTTGGATGTTGGGGGAAGCTTATCTAATGATATCAGTATATCTTGGCTCAAGTAGATGACTACATAGTATCTGAGCAAATCTATGACTAGATATTAGATAGACTGAATTAAAATTTGAAAGATTCCTTTATTATTTACATCATATATAGTTTTCACTTTAATCATTTGTCATTCTGTCCTAGATCTCTATCTAATAATAGGCATGAATGTTTATCTTTTACTTGTGTTCTTTACAACTTCAGAATTGAAAGGCGAAGACAAAGAGAAAGCTATATAAACAAATGAGATGGAGTTAAAAAGAGTAGAGCATTGCCATTTAAAAGATTTGAGAGCATTCACAAACCTTTGGGAGGAAAGAAAATCAGTTTCAGGACTAAACTTACTAAAATACTGATCAACCCCTGACAGCTCCCACAAAGTCTCCTCTATTTTACACTCCAGAGAAGACTGTATTTTACATGCTGCCTGACATTGATGAAATGTCATAGTTGTCTGACTTCGGGGACACTTTGCAAGAGAGGTTCTGGCTTCTACCTTCACAGAAAAATAGTACTATGAGACACAGCAAATTTTCTACAGTTAGTTTAAAGAGACGAAATATTCAGTGTCTTAGCTAGGGTTTCTATCCCTGTGAAGAGACACCATGATCACTGCAACTCTTATATAGGAAACCATTTAATTGAGGTGGTAACTTACCATTTCTGAGGTTTAGTCCATTATCATGGGGGGGGAGCATGGAGGCATGAAGGCAGACATGGTGCTGGAGAAGGAGCTGCTACATGTTCATATGCAGGCAAAAGGAAGTAGACTGTGGCACTGGGTGTGGCTTGAGCATATATGAGACCTCAAAGCCCACCCCCACAGTGGCATGCTTCCTCCAATAAAGCTACACATAATCCAACAAGGCCACACCTGTTAATAGTGCCAGTCCCTATGAGCTTATGGTGGCCAATTACATTCTAACCACCACAGATAGCATATTCAGCATAATGATTTGTTGAATTTCAGCCATTTCATGAGGTCAGGTGTAGTCAGAAGTTTTTCTGTGTCCCACCTGGCCCACGGTCGGGACAAATCTCACATCCACAGTCCTGAAGCCTTTTATAAAATAATTACACAGAGGCTTAATATTGATTATTACTACTTGGACATTTGCCCAGGCTTATTACTGACTAGCTCTTAAACTTAAATTAACCCATAATTCTTATTTATGTTTAACCAGGTGGCTTGGTACCTTTTTTCAGTTCACCCTTCACATCTTGCTTTCTCTGTGTCTGACTGGAGACTCCTGACTCAGCCTTCCTCTTCCCAGCATTCTCCTTGTCTGCTTAACCAGCCTATACTTCCTGCCTGGCTACTACTGGTTAATCATCATTTAAACCAGTGTACAAAAGCATTATACCACAGTGAACCAACATGGGGCTCTCGAATTTCCATAAGGCCTAAAAGAGTTTAAAAAGGTCTTCTAAACACACAGTAATGGAGCCAACAACATCTTTCTACTTCATGTCTCATGCAGGTCAAGATATGGAGATACCAAGGTACAGAGATGCCTTGATGTGCGGACATGAGCTACAGTACGGTTGGTTCATGCTGTATGGGCTTGAATGCAGCATGGTGGATTACTGCCACTGTACACATGGTTTTTGCTTGTACAGATCAAAAAAAGAAAGAAAGAAAGAAAGAAAGAAAGAAAGAAAGAAAGAAAGAAAGAAAGAGAAAGAAAGAAAGAAAAGACCCACTGCTTCCCAGAATCTGCAGAGAACATGGATCTCAGAGCTGGGATAAAAGTACCACTGCCACATTGGGAAGCTGAAGTGGGTAGAGTCAGCAGTCAAGGCTTCTGCATCAGTACTAGCCACTGCAGTTTAAAGCAATAGATTCACAATAAGACAGATTCAGATGAGATAAACGCTAAACAGTTTATAGTGTGTGTTGTGTGTAAAAATGCATGTAGGCTTGGAAGAGAGAGAGGAAAAGGAATATAGACAGTTATATAAAGAAATGGTTTTAAAAATAAAGTCTTTTAAAGAGACAGCAGTGTAAAAAATAAGCCATGCAAAGATGGAAATCACACAGAGAGTCTGGATTATATTATCTTTAGGATTTTTAACTGCAGAGAAACATTTGGTTATAAAGGCTGCTGAGTTAAATAAACATATATATTTTAAAGGTATCTTGACTTCAAAATTTGAATCTACAGATATGTTGCTTTGGAAAGGAGGCTCTGCTTTTGTTTCCACAGAAGATGAGAACCTATGGATTTCTTCCAGGCTAATATGGTTTGACAAAGAAGACCCCCTGGAAGGCCTCCGATGACATGATGGCCCATTTGATCCAACATCCAAAACCAGCTTCAAGTTATAATTCTGGTTTTCCTTAGTTGTGATGAGAGATAAGGTAGATATGAAACCTTGGACTCACAAATATAGGATAAATAGAATATTTTCTTTAAATTTGACAAATATAAATGGACTAGATATTGTAAGTGTAATTCTTGCTTGATAACTGTTCTATTATATATAATTTTAATGTGTTAAAGTTAAAACCTTACTTTTTGTTTAGACAGAAAAGGAGAAGTGCTGTGGGATAATGCTTTTGTACACTGGTTTAATAAAATGATAATTGGCCAGTAGCCAGGCGGGAAATATAGATGGGCTAAACAGACAAGGAGAATTCTGGGAAGAGGAAGGTTGAGTCAGGAGTCACCATTCAGACACAGAGAAAGCAAGATGACAAGACAGAAATGAGAAAAGGTACCAAGCCACCTGGCTAAACAAAGATAAGAATTATGGGTTAATTTAAGTGTAAGAGCTAGTCAGTAATAAGTCTGAGCTAATGGCCAAGCAGTTATAATTAATATAAGCCTCTATGTGTTTACTTGGGGCATGTAAGTAGGAGAGATTCATCCCAACCACCAGCCAGCCAGGACACAGGAAAACTTCCAACTACAGTCAGGTAGTAAATGGAAAAATATTTAACATAAGAAATACCTGAGCAGGGTGGTGGTAGTGCATACCCTTAATCCCAGCAGTCAGAAGGCAGAGGCAGGTGGATCTCTGTGAGTTCAAGGCCAGCCTGGTCTCCAAAGCGAGTTACAGGAAAGGCGCAAAGCTACACAGAGAAACCCTGTCAAAAAAGAAAGAAAAAGAAATAACTGAAGTGAAAAAGCTGACATGTATGAACAGAGAGGCACATATAAAGTATTTTTTAGCCTATAGTTTCTGGATCTACATAATTTGAAACCTATTTAGGCATCTAATTAGCTTATTTTGAGTCCAAAAAGAATTCATTTATTGCTTATCTCTCTCTCTCGCCAGGATTTTCCATTAATGGCATTTTTTTCAAGTGTCACAAAACAATACTTGTTCTTTTATACTGATATTCTCAGCCATCTTCTACATGTTGGTTCAAGGGCCAAAGTGCTTTGGGTTCCCAAATTTCATCAACAAAGAACATATATTCACTAAACCAAAGTGAAATGAAAGAAAAATGGATTTTCTCTAAGGGACAAAAGTGATATAAAAAACCACAGCCAGTGTTTTTAAAAGCTATAGGTAGGTAGACAAAAGATAGATAGGTGTGTCTGTGAATACATATGAATTTGTGAAGACATAACTGTATAGATAAAAATGTAGAATTGTTTTCAGAACAATATATACTTATTCACTACCAGTCTATAAAACTCAGAGTGTTGCACAATGTCGAGGGTTTAATGTGACCAACTTGAACAATTGGCAGTTTCATATTGGAAGAATTGCATAGGAATTTTGTAGAACTTCAGAGTTTTGTACTTTTGAATTAGGAAAACAATCATCTATTTTCATAGTATTAATATTAGTGGTTGTATTTATATTAAATAGACTCATTTATCATTTATGGGTCAAGAAGCTTTCAAGCACAATGAGTACTGTTACCAATGTTGACTCATGATGATATTTCTCTGTATGATAATTTTTAAAATCATACTTAAATGAGAATTTTGTCAGCTTTGGGCAACAAGGCCACATATAATATAAAAGCTTTACTGTTTATTTATTTTTACAGTGTTGATTTACTTATATGTTCCTGAACACTTACCAACATGTATGTATAAGCAACAGGTGTGCGTCTGGTGCCCATAGAGGTCTGAAGAATTTGTTTGATTCCCTGGAAATAGTATTACAGGCAGTTGTGAGGCACTGTAGGAGCTGGGAATCAAACACCAATCCTTTGCAAGAGCATCAAGTGCTCTAAACTGCTAAGTCATCTCTCTAGCCACTTGGCTAAATATTTAAAAGTTATTAAGGTATGCCCAGGCCAGAGTGCCAACAGTGACAAGCTTTCTCGCAATGTTTGCTATTGTCTTAAAATTTGAGAAATTGACTGAACTTCAGATACCTCACCTTCTAAGTGTGGAGTGTGGCTGAGCACAGTTTAGGGACTCAATATATGGCTGTTTCCATCCCAGATGGGAATTGTCACTTGGTCTACTGGCTGCCCACTGATATTTGATGGTTTACCTATGTATTTCAATATTATAATAGCAAACATGAAAAGAACTAAAAACCGCATTACTGCTTTACAAAGCATGGAAAAACAAGGATTATATATGTAAATGGAGAAATAAAATGGGGAATTAAGGAGGCTTTAAACATAAAACTTTATGTCAAACTAAAACCAGATAGCAAGCTTAAGTCTATTCAGTTATGACACACCAACTCATCTATGAGAGAATGATGACTTTTGCCAGGCGGTGGTGGCGCATGCCTTTAATCCCCGCAATCGGGAGGCAGAGCCAGTTGGATCTCTGTGAGTTCGAGGCCAGTCTGGTCTCCAAAGCGAGTTCCAGGAAAGGCGCAAAGCTACACAGAGAAACCCTGTCTTGGAATTTGCATGCATGGTGTAGCTCTGTAAGTCCACTTGTGCCTTAAAGCCTGACACAGACTCCTCGTCTCTCTTCTCTGTTTTCTCCTCCCCCCACTATCTCTATCTCTCTCTGGCTGTTGATGATTTATTGATAAATAAAGTGCTGATTGGCCATTAGCCAGGCAGGAAGTATAGGCAGGATAGAGAGGGAGGAGAATTCTGGGAAGTGGAAGGCTGAGGCAGGGAGATGCGGCCAGCTGCCATGATGAGAAGCAACATGTAAAGATACTGGTAAGCCACGAGCCATGTGGCAATTTATAGATTACTAGAAATGGGTTAACTTGAGATATAAGAACAGCTAGAAAGAAGCCTGAGCCATTAGACCAAACAGTTTAAATTAAAAAAATAAAAAAAAAAGAAAATCCCTAATACAGAACCCAGCTGGCTGCTGCCAGCCTTTGGGAAAGTTCCATTCAACCTCCATTAGGAATATTTGCTTTGCTTTGCTAAATACACTTCTGCTTAAACTGTGAAAAAAAAAAACAAAAAAAGAAATACTGTCAAAGAATGAAATGATTCAAAAGAGTTGAAACCGAAATATGAAGAAAAGAGTCAAGTATACACAAAAAGTGGAATTTTGGCATTTTATGTTCGTAGCTCATTGTCTCTTGGATATTGGTATGTCTGGGTGCTTTGCTTTGCTTATAAATCATTCATACTTTCAAAATAAGCCAAATATTTTTATCCCTTCTGCTCATGAGTTTTCTAAGCACCGTTGCTTCCCATACAGTTGCGTGGCTACTCCTGTCCTAGCAATCAGTGAACAGAGAAACATCTGCACTGAATGCATATAGTGTACAATGATGGGTAAGTAACACGACTAAAGAAATACTTCCAGTTGTAAAAGGCGAATATTCCAGTTACTAGTTAACAGCAGGGGTCCATCAGGGGTTAACATTGCTGGATAGCTTCCCAAAGGAAATAGGCAAATTAACTAGTCTGTATGCCTCTTGCCATCTTCTGTCTGGAAGAAAACATCGTCTTCATTCTCTAAGTTTCTTCTTTTCTTTCATAGTCTTTGCTTTTTACCATCCCCCACAGCTACCTTTAAAACCTAAACATACTTGTTTAGGTTTTAAACATTTCATTATTTTCATGTGTGTTATGTTCTTCCGAATCTTGGTTGCCCCCTTAGGCCATCTGAGAAGACAAGCTTCTAAGAAAAGTTTCCCTTACCTTTGGCATATAACTATAATCAGAGGTTAAGAGAGACATGCAATGTTTCTTTCGGCAAAGCAGGCAGCCACTTTGTTTCATTGACTACCACCTTCCTACCTTTCAAATCTGTGTGGTTCCCTAGTACAGCAATCTTAGCCTACTTTGATTGCTGAATGGCATCAGTAGAGCTGGGAATCTGGAGAAAGTCTAGCGATAAGTGAAAAGGTGTGTCAAAATGAGAGACCTATAAGTGAAACAATGTGTCAAAAGAAACGACTTATTGCTGTGCTGATGTTTTCAGTTTAAAGTTGTCTGACTCGTCTAGCCTCACTTTTATTGCCTGTTTTTCTAATGTCATATTCAAGACATCATTGTCAAGACAATGTAAAGAAGATTGCTCTTATCTTCTCTTTAGGAGTTTTAAATTACAGTGTTTTAAATCACATTGAAGGCCATTTTGAGTTAATTTTTGTGTCTGGTTTAAGAGGTAAGTTAACCTCAATTTAGTTTATTTTTTATGAGTGTACATACAGTTTTCCAAATATCCTTTGATGATGGGATTGCCTTTTCCCTAGTGTGTATTATTCTGAAAAAAATAACTACAGTGTGTATGCAGGCTCGCCTGTGTACTCTCTATTGTGTCCACTACACAGCAAAAGAAACACATGTCAGGATACAGACAGCGTGGATTTTGGGACAACACATCAATACAAGAGTTAATTACTGAAATACTTGTGGAACTATGGAGAAATTTGGAGAGGTGGAGGTTACAGAAGACTATTTCCAGAGGCTGGGGAATGAGAGAGTGGAGAAGCATTTACAAGATAATAAAAAGAGATCCATGAACAGGGCTGCAGATATGGTTCAGTGGTTGGGAGTGCTAGGTGCTCTTCCAGAAGACCTCGGTTCAATTCCCAGCACCCACATGGCAGCTCACAAATGTCTGTAACTCCTGTTCCAGGGGATCTTACTCTCTCATACAGACATACATGCAGGCATAATACCGATGTACACAAAATACAAATAAATACATTATTTTAAGAAAAGAGACCTGTAATCATAAATGTATATATTTGATTACTGGATAGTTTTACAACTACATGTTTTAACATTTATCTCAGAAAAAATAACACAAATGATATTAAAAAAATAAAAGGAATTCATGGCTATAAATTAAACTAGAAAATTACAAACATTAATTTAGAAAAATAAGAATTAATAGAGAAATTAAATTAAGAAATTTTGATAAAGTATTAAGTATCTTGAAGAAAATGTATATTACATAAAACTTGGCCTTTAGTTTAAATAAATGTGTACTAAAAAAGGAAAACTTTTAACACCACAAAGGTACTGGTTAAGAGTTTTATCATTTCTATGTAAAAATACTGCATAGTGAAACTTATTTATTTACTTATTGTGGCTGAGAGACTCATACATGAGTGATAAGTACTCTACCACTGGCCCATATCCCTAGGTCTGCATGATTGACTGTTCATATACAAGCTAAAACGATCAGTCTTCTAAAGACCAGAGTAGAGTGGTGATCCTCAGCAGCTGGAATGGGAAAAGAAGTGGACAAATAGATACTCGGGGCAAGGAAATCATAGTTAATAATGTTTGTACATTTCAGTTTATAAGCATACATTCCAAGCACTTTTATCACGAACAGAATTCTATGTTAAATTATTTGAGGTGAAGCATATATTAATCATATTACTGAATTATTCTGAATTGTACTCACAATCATGAAATTATATCATATCAATTTATGCAATTATAATTTGTCCATTATCTATGAAAAAGAAATGGTGACTTTGTTATCTTAGTGAAGTAAAATTGAGCTTTGAATTGCTTAAAATTTAATTTCTTTTTTTCTCCTGTAGTTTTTTAAGATCCAGACTTATAGAACAGACTGGGATTAAACACAGTAGATTGCCAAGTAGCTGAGAATTGCCTTGAATGGATCCCATTGCTCATGTCTGCTAAGCTCTGGAATTAGAGGTATGTATTACCCTATCTAGCTTCAAATAATTTTTGTTTAAAAGCTTAACTAAAAGTGTACCATCCATTTGAATTACCAAATAAGTTAATAGTTCAGTTTCTCAGTTTTCCTTATCTTTGAAATAATAGGTGAAATGAGATAACTTCTAAAGGTCCTTCCAAACACAACATTCTGTGACATCAATTTGCCATGAGTTTTATTGAAAGGACCTTTCAAAACCAATTATTTCCAGTAAGTACTTTCTTGACTATTGTCCAATCTAGGTGATACATAAAGCAGGTAAAGATAACAATTCTGTTTCTAGTAGTAGAAAACATTATCTTCCGCCATTTAAATTGAACTTAAATGCTAGCCAAAAGACAAGGCCTGGGAAGCCAATGTGTGTTCTGTGGGACAACCAGAAAAGATGTAATAATCACACTTGGCCTTACGACATTAATAAGCCATTTGCCTACAGCACAGGGGAACTAGATCCCTTAGTTCATCCACAATGTTAACCACTGCCTCTTGTTTTCTCTTTTTGTGTGTTTGTGTATGGTGTGTGTATTTGTGTATTTGTGTTCACTTTTGAGGCAGGGAAACTTAATTACTTCAACCATTCTCCAATATGGGGAGCTCCACTAGTGAGCTTGCTCACTGGGTGTAATATCTGCCTTTCAAGATAGCAATCAAAACGTCTTGCCTTGATCACTGCCGTGTGTGGGCTCTGGGGAACCAAACACTGGTTCTCATACATGCCCAGCAAACACTTAAACCACTGAGCCATCTCATCCTTATTCATTTCTTTTATACCATCATAGTATTAATCATATCAGTTTAATGACTACACAATATGGTATTGAATAGCTATACCATAGTCAAGTCAACCTATTGCATACTTTATATTTACATTCTAGTAAGTGCTACTGCATTATCATAGCTACTTTTGCTTTATTTCCTAGTTATTATTTGTCCCAGCTAAAATTGAGAATGTTCAAATTTTCTACCATTATTAATAATCACTCTGTACCAATGCATTCTAAGTCAAGATGTCAATATAGTTGTATTGCCTTGGAGTGTCTCTGGCAGGCACCTTACTGTATCATGCATATCTTACTGGTACAGAAAATTTAGTTTTTCCCAATGTTGTCTTATGGGGCTTTTCTAATTGCTCCAAATAACAATTGAAGAAATGATATCAGAGTCCTGTGTTTATTTGCTAGAAACAGACTAGTTAATCTTTAATCTGTACCATCAAAGGATAAAGAATCAGGGCTGAAGAGATGTTGAAGGTTAAGAACATGTACTGATCTAGCAGAGGATAGGAGCTCAGTTACCAAAGCAAGTGACAGTATTTGACAACCACCTTGTAACTCCAGCTCCTGGAAAAATAACACAACACTTGTAGCTTCTGTAGGCACATGCACACACACACACACACACACACACACACACACACACACACAACAACTTTTCCACACATACATAAACATACTAATAAAAGTAGATAGGATATACCTTTTAAAATAAAAGACACGTAAACTAGAACATAGACTGATTTTCCTGGAATATTTTTGACATATTGTACTACTAATATAAGTCACACTGAAAGAAATTTTCAGTGAGAGAAGTAAGTATACAATAATCATTCCATTACACTAACAAAATGATTAAAAAAAGACACAGCTAACTATTTCAGGAGCACAGACACAGAACAGAGACATTCCTTGGAACAATCAGAAGCAAACTAGAGGCCAATGAAATGGCTGAGTAGGTAAAGGCCCTTACTGACAAGCCTGACAACCTGAATTTGATCCCCTGAACCAAAATGGTAAAAACTGAGAACCAACTCCTACCAGTCGTCCTGTGTCCTTCATATGCAAGCTGCATCATGTGCACATACGTACACATAGACATACATACATGTGCAGATAAGCAGACACAACAAATAAATAAAATTTCAAAAGCAAATTAGAAAAAAACCATAATTCTTTGTGTGTTGTTGAGATTATATCCTTCCCTCATGCATCTTTTCATCATCAGTCATTCATTCCTGTAATGATATTATTCCATCATATGATGAGAAAGAATTTGAAAGCAATGTAAAAATGCTAGACAAAGCAATGTGATCCACTTTTCAAATGATTTAAATATTCATTGAAATTATTGTTCAATATGATTATCTTAGGAAATAGCTAATTAATAAGTGTCTTTATGTGACCAATATGTCATTTTGAAACTGAATGTAGAGTTTTCAGAATGTTTCTTCTTAGACATAGTAATGCATTAGAAATTAGAGATCTCTGGGAATATTACTATCTCTCTGAAAGGATTCATTGTAACTCCCAAGTAGAAAGTTTTACTCATTGCTTCAAAGACCAATCACTTCTTGCTAAATATGCTGTGGCAAATGGTCTTTTATTTAAGTATTAAACACACTTTGGACATTCTAGAACTCTGTTGCCTATCACATATACTATAAGAACAATAACAAAATGTCATAAAAATCCCAAGGCATCTCCGTTAAGCTCTGTAAACTAAAGCTTCCTTAAAAATTTCAGAAGGACTGTGAGCCTTTGTAACCACACTATTACAGGGGTCACTATGCACTTGTAATTTTATTTCCCAAATCTATTCCCTCACTCAAGTCAGTATACAATGGTGGAACCTTCAAACTTTTCTTAAAAATAGTAGCCTAGGTTTCACACTGTTTAGCAACATTCAAAAGCAATCCACAGCATTTGACAGAACAGGAAACACTCTCCCTGGCTAACGATCTGTTTCTTCTCCACTCTTAATTATCTAATCCATTCCCTTTTTTTTTTTTTTTTTTTTTTTTGCTCTCCTCGACTTATTCCTAAATGCTCTCATTCCTTAGACTAAAGATAGAGTTGGAAAACTTTTGCTTATGCTATATAGATGATTTCCATTTCTTATTATATCGTGACAGTCCCTGCTGCTCTCTTTTTCTACATGAATTAAAAACACGTTCCTACGCAATCCATATCATTTGAAGTCTTGTCTATTTTTTTTTCCAAATTTATTCCTAGGGCTTAAAAAGTTTAACATACATTATTGAAGGAGGGGTTTTTAAGTTACAAAAGCAAAGGGTAGAAAGCCCATAAAGTGTCATGTATTCCTTCTAAATCTTCCCCATGAGAGTGACTCATTTGTATTAGCTGGTGAGCTAAGCCAATGTACCCTTACTAGCTGGCGTCTCTAGTTTACATTGCAGTCGCTGTTAGTGCTCTGCCTTCTGTGACTTGACAAATGTATGGTGACACCATTAAAACACTATACAAGAGAATTCACAGACCATATATTCCCTTCGTTTTCCCTTTTCTTTCTCTCTTTTACCTCTCTAACTGGTAGCCACTGACCTTGACTGACCACAGTTTTATCTCTTCAGAGTAGCACACAGTTCGAATCATACATTCTTTTTCAATTTGCCACTTTTTAGTTTAGCAATATGAACTTAAGGATCCTTCATGTTTTCTTGGGTTTCATGTTTCATTTCTTTTCAGCGTGGCCTAGTAATCCAATTGTCTAGATGCACTTACATTTATTTCTTGTCTCAAAAACTACTTGTCTATTTCCAAGCTTCAGCAGTTATGCTAAATGGTGGAGGTTTTTGTATGGACATCAGTTTTCAACCAAGGAGTATGATGGCTCAGTTGATAATAAGACAATGTTCAGCTTTCTGAAAATTTACCTAATTACTTTCTTTCTTTATTTTATTTATTTAATATATTTTATTGTATCAAATAACTGTGTGCCTCTGTGTGTGTCTGTGTTTGTGTGTATGTGTGTGTGTGTGTGTGTGTGTGTGTGTGTGTGTGTCTTTGTTACTGGGTGCATGTTTGTATGTGTGTCTGTGTGTAACATGTCTATTTGTCTCTGTGTGTATGTCTGTGTCTCTCTGTGTGTGATGTCTGTGTGACTCTGCGTGTGTGTATGTATAGGTGTGTGTGTGTGTGTGTGTGTGTGTGTGTGTGTGTGTGTCTGTGTGTCTGTATGTTGACATGCACATGATATGATGTACTTGTGGAGGTCAGAGAACAGTGTAAGGGAGGTGCTTCTGTCCTTCAGTCATCATTATCCTGGAGCTGACTTTAGCTTGTCAGGCTTGGCAACATGCACTTTTAATCCACTGAGCTCTCACTGACCCGTCATTTCTCAAAAGTGTGACTGACTATGAGAATCTTAAATTTTTAATGAAGTTCAAGTTATTGATTTTGTCATGAACTTGCCTCTGAAAAACCACTACCAACCCGAGGTCATGATTACATGTTCTCTTTTTTTTTTTTTTTTTATCTATTTTATAATTTCGGATTTTTGTGTTAGTACTCTGGTTCATTTTAAGGCCATTGTTTATAAGGGTGTGTTTATTCCTTTGCATGAGAATATCTCTTTATGTCTGCACCATCTATTAAATAGACTTCAATTTCTGCATTCTTACACTGAATTATGACTTCTCTTTCCTAAATACCATCATGAAGTTGTCACAGGGACATTAGAATCAGTAAGGACAACTAGTGGTGTGAGTTTGAAGACCTTGTTCTACTACTTCAGTATGGTTCTGGCCATTCTTGTTCGTTTTCTCTTCAGTTTTCGTGGGGTTATTATTATTTCTACTGTTAACAATGACATTAAAAAACATTCATTATTCACTTTCTTCTTTGGTTCCTCAATACAAACAGAATTCTCTCTTCTGTGAGATATCTCTGAAATCTGAACTTACTTTATTATCATTGATTCATTTTCAAAGTTTTTCCTAGAATTAGGCATCTTTCTCTATACTTTAGTCTTTATCTCTCTTTCTACCGCACCTTAAAGATTCTTTAACAGATGTTTACTTTTTTAAGTGAGGAATCAGTTTCCTTAGTTAAGAACATTTATTGCAACCCACAGAACATAAAATGTTCAGTGAGTTTTAATAAGTTCATGTTCTGTGTAGCCATGATTTCAATCAAGAAAATTTGAGCTCTCCAGAGATTGCTGACACCCACTTCCAGTCAATCCTCATCTCTCAGAGCAAGCCACGGTCATACTTATGTAACAATGGATTTGTTTGATTTTTCTTGAATTCCATTGGCATGGTTTTATGTAGTTAGACACCTTTTGGAGTCTAAATTTTTCTTCAGCATGTTTTTGAGATCCATTCATGATGCTACATGTAAAACTCGGCTACAAATTTACTGGTTTCATTAGTGAGCAGTGTTCCTTTGTGTGCATTTATCATTACCTAGTCCATTGTCCCTGAGTGTTTGGATTATATTAATTTTGTCTACAATAAATAGTGTTGATGCACATTCCTGTATAATTTAAATTTCTCAGAGGTTAAAAAAAAAACCCAAAACTAATAGTTGAATTCTGCTTAGACATTTTTTGGTTGTTATTTAATAACATAAAAAGTTTTCAGAGACCTTTCCAAAGTGATTGTACATTTTACACTCCCACGAGCTGAGAAGTTTTGGAGTGCACCAGTCGCTCCTCTATCCTAGTCTTTTCCTGTCATTAGTCCTTTCAGTTTTTGACATCCAGTGGGTGTTTAATGGTGTCTCACTACGGCTGTCAGAATGACAATGTAAAAATTAGATGACTTCATGCCATCCCCCCTTTGAACACCTCAAGTGACTTGTTAGTTTCTTGCTGCTTTATAAATGAAAGATCCTTATCACCATACAGCTGTTCTCAAACCCCTGATATACACTGCACATGTGTCCGTACATCTGGCATCACATTTGTCTGATTGCTAACTCTACTGTTTTGTCTTCTATGTCAGAACTAAGGTTGTCTGAATTCACAGTGCTCCCCCATCTCTCTGAGTCATGATAAACGTCCCTCCTTTTCATTTGTCCACAACAACATTCGTTTGCTTGTTTGTTTTTGAAGCAGCATCTCACTGTGTAGCCTTGGCTGACCTGGAACTTGCTGTGTAGATCAGCTGATTTTGAACTCATGGAGATCTTCCTCCTCTGCCCCTCACATGTGGGGATTAGAGGTGTGCCACTGTTCCTAGCTAGGATAATATATTTTATTTGACGAGTTCAAGTGGCCTTTCTCTGTAACCTTACTCAATTTCTCTATGTAAAGCTAGATTCTTCTTGTGTTTTTTACAGGATATGTTTTAACTAAAGTCCTCTTTTTTATTTTAAATTTTTTAGGTTTGTTGCTATTTTATATAAATGCCCTTACTGAGGACTATGGTATCCCTAAGAGCAGAATATATGGTTGGGTGATTAGTCATTTCATCCTAAACTCAAGGGCTGTAATCATCAATCAAAATGTTTCACAAAGTATAAAAAGGAACTTGGTTACTATCATCAGTATTCTCCATTATAGGAAATGTTTTCTTGTGTTTTACAAAGGATGAAGGAATAAATATTTCTCATTACATATTTAATTTCTCAATATTTCTCATTACATATTTAATTTCTTTAGAGCTAATGAAGAAAAAAAGCTTTTTGCACACTTTCCAACATTTTAAAAAGTAGTTGATATAAGCTTAGTTTGAAAGAACATTGACTAACTTAAAATTAATACTATAGATGAAGCCATGTGTTTAGAATTTTTAGAGATAATTGGATCATGTTGAATAAGAGTAAACTAATAATAATTTACTAAATTATGGCTTTAAGTTTTAGATACTTGATATATCATCTCGATCTTGTAAGTTACATACTAAATTGTTACTTTCATGATATGTATAATCTTTAATTTAAAAAAATTAATTTTTATTAAGCAATTTATTTGTCAGACTTTATAATAAAGTTTTATGGAAATAGCAACTTTTAATCTCCTATAAATCTTAATACATAGTTTTTTATAAAATATATTATCTGAGTAAATATATCAGTGACTTGTTTAAATACCTATACTCTGATACAATCTGATTTCATGGGTTGCATAAATCTATGGATTTTTCTCCTTCCATGTTATACCTCTAAAACAAAAGGTTGCAATGCTAGATACAAAATTTCTTGATATAGTTACCTAGGACTAGCCAAAGAGTTCTGAAAGTCCAAAGAAAAAGCTTTGGTTATGAAACTCTCATACTGGGCTGGACAATCAAATGCAGTAGATGCTCTCAAAGTGAAGTGTGTGGTGTGTGGAAGCCATTTAACAATTGTGAACTGAAGGAAAATAAGCCAATGCACTTTATGCATAAAGCCCTCCTCATTGTCCCTGAGAACTTCTCTATGTGCTATATGAGTCCCCAAATGGAGGCTTATACAGCATAGTCTGCCTTGGGCTACTGCTTACTGGAACCCAGATTCAGGCTATAACAATCATGCTCCTATTATAGGAATTGGGAACTGGCATGGAGAAATACCTACCAGTCTGCGCTGACATCAAAATAGGACAATAAATATAGAGCTCGGTGGTGAGAATGCCAATGTTGTAAAAGTAGGTCATCAGAGAAAACAGAAAAAATAAGAATGAGATGCCAGTTCCTACCCTGCTATAATGTTGCTATAGTGTCCATGTCCTTCTAATATCACACATGCTAATCAGCGTACGGACATGGCTATTGTGTTTGTTTCTAACAAATAACAACTTAATTCCATTTTCTGTTTGTGGTTTCTTCTTTTCAGTGGTATATGCCACCTGATAAGAATTGTGTCCAGAACACAGAAAATATTCCACAAATAATTGTAAAATAAGTGAGTAAATATTAGCCTCAAATTTGGCTCATTTCAAAAACATCAGATTTACTCCAAGAATATGCATTTTGCCATAGATGTATTGTCCCATTTCTACACTGTCTTAAAAAAAACTCATAAATAACTGGATCTTAAATCATTTCAATAAAGGAAATAGTTCTGATGGGAAATTAAGCAAAGCAATATTATGTATACATTTAGAAATGATCTAAAATATTCAGGGCAATACGTCAACTAAATTCTTGGTTCATATATTGAAATGTAATTGTGGTTGACAAACCAAAGTAAAATATTATTTAAAAACTATGCCAAAATGCATTTAGATATTAAATTACTCTCTGCATCTATGACTTTACATAAGCAGAAACAAGATTAGAACAAATACCAAAAATTGAGTTTGTTGGTACAGTATATAATACATAAGTTGAGGAGTGTTATTTAATTCAAATATGAATTTGTCAGTGAGAGCAAAAAACATATTATCAGGAATATTAAAATGAACATGACTTTTGCACTGAATGTGCTCACAATCTATGATTCAGTCACTTTCTCTTCTGGGATCGAATTACACCTACTTTCAAATTTAAGTAAATAAATACAAAAATGATAAAAAATACAAACAAATGCCAAAAACTTGTGTCGTTCTCTGTTTGATCAAGTGTAATATTTATCTCAAAGAATTGCTTTCAAACTCCTACGGTTCTTGTGGTCTCCACATATTGAAAGAAGAATACATAGTTGAACACGATAAATCAAACAGTTTTATTTATGCCTGCTAATAAAAAGCTATGGGAATTTGGATGTCACTAAAATCAAAACCAATACCAAAAAGTCATATTTCACACAAATGTATTTGCCTTTGTGGATTTCCGCAAAGAAAATTATTATATTATATTTCTTCGTAGTCTTTTCAATATCCGAACAAATTCTGTGAAAGCAGATCTTCTTGCCAACGGCAATTTATCAGACTGGACCAGAATAGCACCCATAAAATATCTCATACTCTCACAGAACCTGTGAAGTGATTGATTTAATCCAAACAACAAACCGGCAAAGAATAAGGAGGTTATTTTTATTAGCCCATTTCACAGCTGAAGAAATGGAGACTTATAAATCTTAACTAGCCTTTATAGATTCACAATATGTGATATTATTAAGAAAATACAGCAACTGTCAAATCAACTTTTTCAGTATCAGTTGGTCAGCCCTAAAACATACACATGTAGGCAATATTGAATAGAGATGCTTATATTTACATATTTATTAATGATTGTGTGAGTATGTAAACAATAGTAATTAAAGAAAATGATACCATGAGTTTTGAAATGGAGCATGTGATGGTATGGTGGTATGCATAGGAGAGTATGAAGGGAGAGATGGAAATGCTGTAATTATATTTTAATTAAAGAGAAAATTAATTAATTTCCTCCTATACTGTGGTGCCTTTACCTAGCAGCACTGGCAACTACCATTGGTTGCTTCCATTTTATGTGTGTTTGACAATCTTTTTAAGTACACAAAGTTCATAGGAAACTTTCCCAAAAAATGTGTTATGATTCATATTTATTTAAGACTTTGTTGGCTCCTGGTTCCTTCTGCATGTCTCTGTGTGACATACCCACTAAGCCTCGTTATGTCATTCTGCCTCTTCTGTCTCCAACAGTCACTTCCTATCGGCATCATCTCTGTCCCTCCCCAGTGATTTGCTCCTAATAAACACAGGTCCTTCATACTGGTGTGTCTTTTTTCGGCTCATCTTCCATCAGACATTTTTAGAATGGCCTCATATTTGGTAATTAATTTGTAATTGCAATACTATTCCAGTGTAACATCTTTCAGAACCTCCATGATTATATTACATCCTCTGAAGCCCTGTCCAGCTGCTAACTAGAACGGCATTTTGTTTCAAAACTTTGTTGAATCTGTTTATTCCTCAGATAAGTTTATTAGAAATGCAGATGTTGAGACTACCCATGTATTTTTCTCTGACAGAAATACACCAAGCGGAGAACAGAAATTCTTTTGTTTACTGCTACAATTTTAAAAATTCAAATGGATGATAACGATGAGTTACAAACAAATAACACAAAAAAGAAACACTATCAAAAACTCTTTAAATGTCTTTTATCTATATCTACAGATGAAGTCCCTTTCATTTTCACCATAGTCAGTGTTCTCTTGCCCCCTACTTACTGGAATACTCGACACATCTGGATTTATTCAATTGAAGCAGCTGTGATTCCAATCTTAATGCCACAAATACTATCCTTTCTTCATTCTTGAAACCTCTGTGACAGAACAGTAACACTTCTCTTCCCAGCTCTGTCCCCCTCAGATTTCTATAATAAACAAAAGATTTTGTAGCGCTCAGCATACACTGTTTCCCATCAGGACGCTCACATACTTGCAAACCTTGATATTTTGATCAAATGTCTAGAAACCTCCCAAGTTTCTTCAAGCGTATTTTATTTTTTATTCTTATGTAGTCCAACTGCTCATTGCATTTGAATGATTCTTTTTTGTAGTAATTATTTGCCTGCCTCATTATTTCCATGTACAGTAAGCTCTTTGAAGGCAGGAAAAATTCTTTACTAATGGATCATTTCACTGATTAACATTTTGTTCTTAATCGAAGAATTAAATATCCATCTCTTGCGTGAGGAATCCATTTGAAAGGATCTGGACCTCAGGAGACTTTTTTGAGGACATTTTATATACACACCTAATTTAACCCTTGATTTGATTGAGAACATATTTACTAGGAAATTCCTAATCATAAATTTATTTTGATTTATTTAACAACAACAAAATAATAATGTAAACCAAAAACCATCACACTGAAGATAGACAAGAAAACGAACAGAAGGAGAGCACCAAGAAAACGTGCTAGAATCAGAGATTCACTTATTCACAATCTCAGGAGTCTCCAAAAAAATACCCAACTGAAATCTATACTATAAATGCAGAGAACCTAGTGCAGGCCCATGTATGCCCTGAGCTTGCTTCTTCAGTCTCAGTAAGTTCTATGAGCTTTGCTCGGTTGATTTAGAGAGCCTTGTTCTCCTCATGTCCTCTATTCCCTTTGGCTCCTACCCTCTTTCTGCCTCTTCTTCTGTGAGGGATCCCTGTGCTCTGGCAGGGGGAGGGACTTGATGGAGATATCTCATTTATTGCTGTGTGTTCCAAGGTCTCTCTTTTTGAATAATGTCTGGCTGGGGGTTTCTTTCTTATTCCCATCTGCTACAAGAGGAAGTTTCTTTGATGATGGATGAATAAGACACTGAGCTATGACTATAGCAGAATATCATTAGGAGTCATTTCATTGTTAATTTTCTTTTACTTTTGTTTTTTAGACTAGTAGTGTTTGGTTTTATGATAGTTCTCCAGGCTATTTGGTCTCTGGTTCTTGGTCACCCAAGCAGTGTTCTGTATGGGTTCTACCTCCTGGAGAGGGCCTTAAGTCAAACTAGACATTGATTGATTACTTCCAAAAGCTACCATTGCACTAACATATTTTTCAGTCACACAGATTTTAGACCAAAGTATTTGTGGCTGTATTGGTGTTTACCTTTCTCTTTCAGTAGCCTACAGAGTACCTTCCTATACTAAAAACACAATGATAAGGGTGAAGGTTTTGTGCAGGCACCAGCTCAACTTCTCCATGTTCCATGAGATGTGTAGATGTTGTCTTCAGAAATGGGGCTTGGCTGTCCTTTTGTGGAAGGCAATCTATTATTTTGGCAACCACCTTGGTTGTTTGGGAATTTCCATGGGATCTCTTTTGGCCAACAACTCCATTGGATACAACCCAGTCCAGTACTGGAAGTTTCATTTGGTGACAAAAGATGGGCAGTTGGGACTCTGCCTTTGTCATTATTTGAAGAACATTTGAAGAGTTCTTTAGGAACACCTTTATATACTTTAGGAAGTTTCCACTGCACTAGGCTTCTGTACCACCTTCCAAATGTCCCTCAAATCTAGCTGTCTCTCCTTACCACATTCCTTCCCTCAAACCTATCTTCCTTCCCCTCCATACCTGATCCTCCTATTTGCATCCCCTCCATCCCCAGTCTACTGACAAAATCTATTCTATTTTCCCCTCCCAGGAAATCTATCCATTTGTCTCCACTAGTCTCTTCCTCTGTACCTGACCTCTTTGGTACTATGGATTGTTGCTTGACTATCATTTATTTAATGGATAATATCTACATGTAAAGGAATGCATATCATATTTATATTTCTGGGTCTGGGTTATTTTACTCAGCATGATTTTTTTTTCTTGTTTCATCCATTTGCCTGCAAATTTTATGATGTCATTTTTTTTTTTTTTTTTTTTTTTTTTTTTTTTTTTTTTTTTTTTTTTTTTTACAAAATGAGCAATACTCCACTGTGTACCACATTTTCTTTAATCATTCTTTTTTTTTTTTTTGGTTTTTCGAGACAGGTTTCTCTGTGTAGCTTTGTGCCTTTCCTGGAACTCGCTTTGTAGACCAGGCTGGCCTCGAACTCACAGAGATCCCCCTGCCTCTGCCTCCCGAGTGCTGGGATTAAAGGCATGCGCCACCAGCGCCTGGCTAATCATTCTTCTGTTGAGGGAAATATGGGTTGTTTTTTTAGTTTCTGACTATAATGACTAGAGCAGCAATGAGCATGGTTGAGCAAATGTCTTTGTTGAAGCATGTTTTTGGTAAATTTCACAATAGCCTCAAACAACATAAAATATCTTGGGGTAACTCTAAAGAGTTTCATGATAAAATCTTCAAGTCTTTGAAGAAAGAAATTGAGGACTGTCCTCAGTGCATACGCTGGCTGTTTGGAACCTGGGGCTTATACAGGGACACTTGGCTCAGCCTGGGAGGAGGGGACTGGACCTGCCTGGACTGAATCTACCAAAGTGAACTCAATCCTCAGGGGAGTCTTTGCTATGGAGGAGATGGGAATGGGGGGTAGCCTGCGGGGAATGCGGGGGGGGGCAGGAGGGAGGAGAACAAGGGAATCCATGGCTGATATGTAAAATTAAATTAAATTATAAAATAATGTTGTTGTTGTTTTTAAAAAGAAGATGTCAAAAGATGGAAAGATCTCCCATGCTCATGGATCAGTAGGATTAACACAGTAAGAAAGGTCATCCTACCAAAAGTAATCTATAGATTCACTGCAATCCCCATCAAAATTCCAACATAGACCTTGAAGGAACAATACCCATCTTTATATTAAAAAACACAAACAAACAAAAAATAACAGACTAGCTAATACAGTCCCAAATAATAATAATAAAATTTACTGGAGATCTCACTATTCCTGATTTATAGTTATACTACAAAGATACAGAAAAAATCAATATGGTATTGGCATAAGAACAAACATGTTAATCAATAGAATGAAACTGAACACCAAGACATAAATCCACACACTCATGGATGCCTGATATTATTTTTTTAATATGGAAGCCAGAAATACACATTGGAAGAAATACAACATCTATAACAAATGATGTTGGCCAATTGTATATCTGTATGAAGAAGAATTCAAATAGATCTATACTTACCATCCTGCACAAAACTCAAGTCCAAGTAGATCAAAGACCTCAATATAAAACCAGATACACTGAACCTGATAGAAGTTAAAGTAGGGAATAACCTTGAATTCACTGGCAGAGGAGAAAACTTTCTGAACAGAACACTCTTAGCATAGACACGATAAATATTTAATAAATAGTACCTCATGAAACTAAAGATCTGCTATTAAGTCAAAGCACACTTTCATTCAGTCAAAGAAGCAGTCTGAAGAATGGGATAATATTTTTGACCAATTCCACATCTGATAGAAGACTAATAGCCAAAATATATAAAGAACTCAAGAAATGAGATATCAATAAAAGCAAATAATCAAATTAAAAGTAGGGTACAGATCTAAACAGTGAACTTTCAATAAAGGAAACTCAAATATCTTAGAAAGACTTGAAGAAGTGTTCAAAATCCTTAGCCATCTGGGAGATGCAAGTCAAAACTACTTTAAGATTCCATCTTACACCTGCCTGAATTGCTAAGATCAATAAAAAGGGCATCATGCATCCATTGGTGGTGGAAGCGCAAACTTGTACAGTCACTATGGAAATCAGGTGGTCCCTCAGAAACATGGGGATCAATATACCTCAAATCCAGCTGATTGTGAATTTCAGTCTTTAGTGTACAGTAGTCAGCTTGATATGAAAAGTGAGAAAAATCTGAACATCAAGTGGATGTTCCACAATCAGAGAAACTGAATCAAGATAACTTATCATTATCAGTCTTAAAATTATTTTATAAATATTTTATTAAATTTGTTTATTGAGTGTGCTACCTAGTTAAGAAAAAGTTTGAAAAGTGTGATATTCAATCTTTGGCTATAGTTGAAAAATTTATTATAGAGAAAATGTTATTTCATGTACAGTATTAGTCACATTTTATCATATTTATGTTCATGAATTGAGTTTTTGTAATGGACAGAAGCACCTGTTTAGAGTATTACAAGCTTCTCATTGGTATTATGTGTGAATCAAAACTGCAAAGGGGGAGCAGTAGAAAACAGTTACTATGAACAAAGAATGGAAAAATAATGGATGGAGGAACTTTATCTGGGGAGGCAAGATGGAGATAGTGATAAGGGATAAAGAACACAGGGGTGATTTTTAGAAAGCATGAAAAAATCATTTTATGTTTACATATATGTGTGCATGTGTTCATGCACAAATTATTAAGGTATAACATGGGTGGTAACGCTCCCTCCAAGTGCCATAAAATACATGACAAAAACCCTGGTAGAGACAAAAGGCCAATTACCAAACATGGAAACCATTCATCATCCAGTAATCTGCCAGAGATTAGGAGTCTCCCCAAATAATCCTGAATATGAGCTGAATAAGAATGATATCAATGAATATATCAAAATGGACGGAGAAAAGCTCACGAGGCCTTAACTCTGTTCAACAAACTATAGGCAACTGAGGAAAGCTGGAAACAGAAGAACAGAAGAAGTGCCCTTCCCTAGTGAAGAACACATGAATTGGTTGTTTGGTGCCAAACTGTCATCCCTGAAAGCATACATTCAATAGGTTATGTTTAGGAATGCATATTCATATACATATGCATGTATGCATATAATAACAGTAGGAAAAGTCTATGAATTTGAGAGTGGAGAGGGGTCTATGGAAGGGTTTGGAGGAAGGAAGGGAGAAATGTAATTAAATTATAAACTCAAAAATAAAACAGGAAAATAAATAATATTAGCTATTGCTGCTACTATTGGTTGCTTCTAAAAACTAAAAGTAAGTCCCTCTTGCTGAAGACACCACACACTTTAGATACACACAGGAATCAAAAGAAATATGTTGGAATTGATCTGGAAAACTCTGTTCTGGTAACTGGATCCTATAGAATAAGAAGGTGTTAAATAAGCAGCCAAGGGAGAGGAGCATTTGGTAGTCTTCCCCAACTATACAATCTTTGAACCAAAACAATAACTGGACTGGCAAAATATCTGAAGATCTGCAACAACTGCACTTGTGTCTTGGGTAACCAATAGCTGTCTAATTGGATTTAAGGTCCACTCAATAAGAGACAATGCATGGCTTGAATTAAAAAGCTAGCCAATGGCTAGAGAAGTCATAGACCCAGAAAAGAACCTTAGGAGAATTGCCATTCTCCTAAGCTAATACAATTTCAAACTGTATTCTGAATAGATAACTTTATTCCCACAGATAAATGTGGTTCCCACTGCTCATCAAATAAGCTTCTTTTTGCAGCTGATTGAGACAAAGATCTGTAGTGGTCAAAATATAGAGAATAAGTGATGGTGGATTGCCCAACCTCAACTGATAAATCTCCAATGCAACTTCCACATCCCAGTTTCTGGGAAAAACATGGAAAATGAGGCAGAAAGATTCTAAGAGCCAAAAGTCCAAGAAGTCTGCTGTGAGATAGTGTCTCCTGTATATATCAGAGAACTGCACCCTTGACCTCATGACAATATGGTTGCCTGCATAAGAGGAGGATAGTGACAAAAGAAGCTGATGTGTTAATATGGAAAGGGGAAATTCCACACAGTCCCACCTCTAGATGGAGAGATACAGAGGATTCAATATCTGCTCAGGGAATAATAAACACTTTTCTCTAGGGATGATATCCCACACAGATTGTCCAAGCCCAAGCAGTCAGCCCTCAACACATCTACATGTGAACAAGAAAAATATACTCAATAGATTACCTATATATGCATATATACACATATATAAATATATCTGTATAGATTGATACACACATATTTGTTTATCTGTATTAATAATTATGGAAGAGATCAGCCATTTGGAAAGGCTTTGATACATGGGGAGTTGTAGGAGGGAGATTGAAGGCAGAAATGCTACAGTTACAATGATCATTTATGAAGATCTCAAATAAATACAATTATTAAATAAAAAATTGTCTTCTGAAATCATGATCCTTTCTCATGATGTAGTTTGTGAAAGAGTGCCCCCTTGTGATTTCTAAACTTCAAACAGCACCAGGAGATACTAATTAAAATTAAACAAACTAATCTATCACTCATAAAATGTAATGATAAATCTGAGTCTGTAATAATACTTACTTTGAACCTGATGCAGGAAGTTTATAATCCACAGGCAATATGGACTATAGAACAAGATTAAGGCTGGCTTAGACAATTTACAGATAAACTTTCTAAATTTAGGCATAGAAAAGTAGCTAGGGTTTATAGTTCAGTGGTGAATCCTGGCTTCATGAGGCTCTGTATTCAATTCCAGTACCAAAAAATTAAATTAATATGAAAAAAAAGATGCACATATAACCAGTTGTCTGAACTTAATTTGTATAAACTCCATGTATACTAGTAGTCTTCATAATTCTTGTTTGATTATATTTTGCAATTACAGATGAACTTCAGTCATACATAAAATTATATCCAACTTTATTAAAGACAAACTTGTAAAAGTAAAACTAGAAAATTTCTAGAGTAAAAGATCTCAATAAATGTCTGTGATTTTATTTTAGGTAAATATTTTGCGAATCAAATGCCAAGAGCACAGTTGTCACAGTAAACATCTAAATGCCAATTTAGATTTCAAGTTGTTTGTTGAGCAAAACAATGGTAGCAGCTGTTTTCTGCACAACAGTGGGCACATTGACATTTCATCCTGGATTAGAGGCCCATGAGGTCACACCACTCTCTGGGGGGACAATTGACAGTTAATGGTTCTCAGGGAAGGTAGTGTCATTTTCTTCAGTGGTATAGTTAAGTGGTCCCGTGAATAGCCTCCACTGAAGCTTGACAAGAAACTCTAATTGAGCTCAGTGAGTCATACAGAAGAGAAAGTCGTGAAAGCCAGAGGGGAACTTGTGCAAAGGAGGGTTACGGCGTGTGAGGGAGGTATAAGAATATTTGCCAATCACATATCTGTTGAAAAATTTCTGAATACATTAAAACATCAAAATTTAATAAGAATAATTATGAACAAGGACTAAATAGAAAAATCTTCAGACAAATTACCGAAGAACCTATACACATGACAAGTATGTCATTAATCATTAGAGAAATGTACACTGGAATCCAGTGAAGTACTACTCTGTTTCTTCATGGTGCTTACAAAACAGACACATTCCTGAAAGGAATTCGAAATCATTCTTTAGATGATCTTTGAACAGGAGTTACTTAGCAACCACTGATATAACATGACCAGAAATCACAACTTACTATTTATATACAGACTATTGTATCAAGTTAAATACACAAATAACATAAAAAGATTAATAGGTGGAAGATATATCAATGTGGGTTATGTCTATAATAGGTAAATACATAATAGATACACACACACATACACACACATGTGTATGAGAGAGAGAGATTTCTATTCTTCTAGAGTAAACAGTTGAATCAATATGCTTATCTAAATTTGAGACTACAAATAGCCAAAGAAATACCTGTGAAGGTTAGTACTAAATTCATTATCATACATATTAATCCTGTAAATTCAGTGTTTGTTAAAATTCAAAAATATGTTTCTTTTTGGCCCTGAGAATCAAAGAAGTCTTGCTACTTTATTTACACTAAATTCTGTAACCAGCATTTTTCATAAGGAGTTTCGAGGAGTAATTGTTGGTAACATTTTAAAGAACGCCAGCTGGGTATGAAGTCAATGCAAAAAAATAAATATATTCTTTGTGTGTGGATAAACTAGAACTTTTAGGACTTCTCAAATCAATATTCTTGAAAAATCATGAAATAACCTGAGGGGTCTCCTCAGAGTCATAAATAATATTGAACTAGTGCCACTAGTATATACAGGTACTTGTGTGGTTGACCCTGTACCACAGCAATATCATAGTTACAAACTGTTAATTTTTAGTAAGTGTGGGGGGCCTAAAAGAGCTTGACTACACAGCTGCCATGACAGGCTTACTGGCAGGTACCACCCAGTCTCCAGAAAAAACCATAAACTGACCCCAATCAGGGAGGGCCAGCATCTAAGGGGAAATACCTGACATTCCAAACATTCCCAGCACACACCTATACCCCTAAACAAATGTCAGCCAATTAGTGTCCTGAATCCTGGAAATTCTCTCACTCCAACCTCTGCCATGATAAAAAAAAAAAAAAAAAAAAAAAAAACCCTACCCCATCCAGGATCGGGGCTCTCTGCTCTCACTGCTGTGTTGGACAGACAAAGAGACCATGCTCTGAGATCGAAATAAAGGCTTTTTGCTTTTATATATGGGATTTGGCTTCCGTGGTGGTCTTTTGGGGGTCCCCGCCATCTGGGCTTAACAGTAAGTGGAAAAGGAAAGATCTGTGTTTCATTTTCTTTTTCTTCTTCTAGTTGTTGAGATTATCCTATAATTGCACCATTTACCCCATCCTCTACTTCCTACAGACCTTTCCACACAGTCCTCATTGGTCTGTTTCAAATTTATGACCTCTTTTCTTCTTGCATTAATTGTTATTACACACACATGCACACACATGCACACACACACACACATGTACACATGAACACAAACACACACACACACACACACACGTACACATGAACATGTGCACATTCTCATACACAAGTGATATGATAACCTGGTATTGGCTAACCAAGTGATGTGCCTGTCCCTAGGGGAGAGTATGCCTCTCCCTCTCAGTCAGCACTGCTAAACTGCCTGTAGTTCTTTGGGCTGGATTGTTTTTTAAGCTCAGACCCAGCCCCCTTCTGCACTAGCTGTGTAATGTGTTAGCTTTAAACACAATCTTAAGTAAAAGATAAATATTGCCGTCCTGGAATTCTTGTTTCCAAGGGTGTGACATTCAACAACCCTTGTTCATAGTGTATTCCAGGAATTTAGTCAAATGCAATCTCATTTCTGTGTCCATGGTGAAAATTGGCATATTTAGTGACGTACCTGTTATAGTCTACATGAGAAACTTTGTTCACTCCAACACAGTTTTATTGAATGGAAAAAAAGTTAGGATGGCTTCTATTTCCTCAATTGATGGTTATTAGTAATGATGTCATTTAATAATCAGTCTCTTGTTAGCCATCAAAACTGTTGTTCCACTTTGCTGTGTTCATCATATACCTATTTCATATATATGTATATATATATACATACAAATATGAATATATGAATATATATGTATATATACATTTTTATATGGTGATGTTTTTCTGAAGTGGATATTATGTCTAACATCCCTAGGAGATTTAGTTTTAATTGATTTTTTTAATATAGACTAAAATTATAAACCTAATACAATTAACAATAAGATTAGGAGAAATGACTGTTGAAGCTGTTAAGCATAACAATAAGAGAAGACAGAACTATTTATAACTCAATGACTACATTCTTTTGTCTACTTTTTATGTATTTTATCCCTCATATGCTAATAGATAAAGAGAAAGAAAAAGAGAACAATGCAAGAATGGTCATTACTGGGAATGGATTTAAAGATGCTTCAGTGGACAGAGGCACTTGACCCACGGGCTTGCTGATCTATCTTCCATTCTTGGAACTAAATAAAGGAGAAAACCAATCCAGAGTTTGCCTCTGACCTCCATACCTGAGCCACAGTACACATGTCCTCACATATGCTATCACACACATACACACACACACACACACACACACACACAGAGAGAGAGAGAGAGAGAGAGAGAGAGAGAGAGAGTGCATGTGTGCTAGGAACACATATAATAATAAATATTTTCATCACATTTTAGTTCTTTGAGAATTTCTTAAGATGTATTTTGATCATATCCATTGCCTCCTCTGATTTCTCCCATATCCACTCCCCTTCCCTACGCACCAAACTTGGTGTGTGTGTGTGTGGGGGGGTTGTTGTTGTTGTTATTAAAGACATCAAGTAAACTTGGTGCTGCCATGTGTCACATTCCACTGGAGCTTGTTCAACTCACTGGGGGTCATATTACTAAAGGAAATTGATTGTTCCTTTCCCAGTATCTATCAATTGCCAACAGCTTTTTAGCTAGCGGTGGGGCTTCATGTCCAACTCCACTAATCATTTTGTGATTCCAGCTTGTGCTTGCACAAGTCTCAATCATAAACTCTCTCAGTCAGCTACTATGAATTCACGTGTACAATGTCCTTACTGTGTCCAGAAAACACTGATTTCCTAGTAGTCACTCAGTAATTTTGGTTCTTAAAACCTTTCTACCGCTATTCTGTGATAGGAGATGCAAAAAGAGGCCTCTCTGATTAGGGCTAAGAAATCCACTAATCTTAGGTATTTGTCATTAGACAAATGTTCTTCTCTAATGTAAGTTCTTCTCTAGGGACTATGACTTGTCAATTTGCTGCCAGATATACATTTCAACTTTTGGAACACACATCCCGTGCAACTTTACTAGAGGCCAGAGTGGTCCAAGGGACCCCAGGTAAGACACTGCCCACCACCTGCTAACATTTCTCAATGCCCACCCAACATCCCAGACTGCACCTCCCTTCCCAGTCTCCATATCCCAGCCACAACTTCAAAAGAAGACTTCTGCTTTAGGCAAGGCCAGACTGGATTGAGGGATTCTAGAAGACTTCAGCTTTACTGAACAATAGTCAAGATCTAGGAACACCAGACTCCAAATATCCCACTGGAGACACCTTACTGGACCTGAAGACTTGCTAGTCACCAGAATGCTTGACTATTTAGGCCAGAAGACCAGAGAGGAAAGGGAAACCAAGGAACAAAACACCCATTCAATAAAGATAAATGCAGGAATCAATATCTAGAACTGTAATCATCCCTAATTCACATGTATAAATGCCAGTGTAAGAACAGAATCAATAACAGAAAGGGCAATATGACACCACCCAAATCCAGCTATCCAATGACAACAAGATCTGAACAATCCAACACAGCTGAAGCACAAGAAAACTACCATAAAAAGAGCTCTATGAAGATGATGGAGGTTCTTAAAGAGGAAATGAAAAACTCCTTTAAAGAAACTGAGAAAAATGGATAAAATCAATTAATCCTGAAAAGAATGCCAAGAAAGCAAAACAAACAAACAAACAGGTGAAGGAAACAGTTCAAGGCCTGAATATGGAAATAGAAGCAATAAAGAAAATACAACCTGAAGGAATCCTGGAAATGGAAAATCTGGGTAAATGAACAGGAACTACTGACGCAAGCATCACCAACAGAACACAAGTGATGGAAGAGAGAATCTCAGGCATTGAAGACACAATAGAGGATATAAATTCATCAGTCAAAGAAAATTTTAAATCTGAAAAATTCCTAACAAAAGTCATCCAGGAAATCTGGGACATCATTAAATACCAAATCTATGAATAATAGAAATAGAAGAAGGAGAAGAATCACAGCTCAAAAACCCAGAGAATATATTTCAAAAAATCATAGAAGAAAATAGTCCCAACCTGAAGAAGGGCATGCCTAGAAAGGTAAAAGAAGCTTATAGAACACCAAATAGATTGTATTTGAAAAGGAAATTCCCATGCCACAAAATAATCAAAACATTAAACATACAGAAGAAAGAATAGTAAAGAAACAGGGGGAAAAGGCCAAGAAACATATAAAGGCACACTTATTAAAATCATACCCAACTTCTCAACAGAAACTACAAAATGCAGAAGGGTCTTGGCTGATTTCTTGCAGACTCTAAGAAACGACAGATGCCAGCCCAAACTACTATATCCAGCAAAACTGTTAATCATCATAGATGAATAAAACAATATATTTCATAACAAGGTACAATTTAAACAACATCTATCCACAAATCTAGTTCTATAGAGGTACTAGAAGGAAAACTCAAACCTAAGAAGTTAACAACACCCATGAAAACACAAGGAATAGATAATCTCTACACCAACAAAACCCAAAGAAGGGAACCACACACACATAACTAGCACTACCATCACCACCAACAAAATAACAGAAATTAACAATCATTAGTCATGAGTATCCCTTAATATTAGTGGACAATGTACTCAATTTGCCAATGAAAAGATACAGGCTAACAAAACAGATATGAAAACAAGATCCATCATTCTGCTGCATACAAGAAACATCTCAACATCAAAGATGGATGTTACCTCAGGAAAAAGGGTTGGAAAAATATTTTCCAATCAAACAGACCTGCAAAGCAAGCCTGTGAAACAATTGTAATATCTAAGAAAATAGACTTTGAACCAAAATTAATCAAAAGAAATGGGAAAGGGTATTTCATACTCTTCAAAGGAAAAAGTTCACCAAGATGCTGTCTCAATTCTGAACATCTAGCCCCAAATGTAAGGGCACCCACACTTGTAAAAGAAACATTACTAAAGTTTAATTTGCCTATCAATCTCAACACAATAATAGTGGGAGACTTCAACACCCCACTTTCACCAATGTACAGGTCATCCAGACAGGAACTAAACAAAGAAATAATGGAGCTAACAAACTTTATGACTCAAATAGACCTAATAGATATCTACAGAACATTTTACCTAAACAACAAAGAATATATCTTCTTCTCAGTGCCTTGTGGAACCTTCTCCAAAATTGACCATATAGATCACTAGAAAGCAAGGCTCAACATATACAAAAAAAAATTAAAATAACCCCCTGTATCATTAGACCACCATGAATTAAAGCTGGATTTTGACAACAGAATGCCTACAAACTCATGGAAACTGAACAACTCTCTACTGAATCAACACTGGGTCAAAGAAGACATAAAGAAATAAATTAAAGACTTCCTAGAATTCAATGAAAATGGATGCACAACATACCCAAACTTATGGGACACAATGAAAGCAGGGCTAAGAAAAAAGTTTGTGACACTGAGTGTCTTCATGAAGAGTTTGGAGAAATCTCACACTAGTGACTGAACAACACACCTGGAAGCTCTAGAATCAAATGATGATAACACACCCAAGAGGAGTAGACAGAAGGTAATTATCAAACTGAGGGCTGAAATCAAGAAAATAGTAATGAAAAGAACAATACAAAGAATCACTTAATCAAAGAGCTGGTTCTTTGAGAAAATCCACAAAAATAAACTACCACTTATCCAAACTACCAAAAGGACATAGAAAGAATATCCAAATTAACAAAACCAGAAACAAAAAAGGGGATACAACAGGCTCCAATGAAATCTATTGACTCCTTAGGTCTTACTTCAAAAATCTGTACTCCACAAAATTGGAAAATCTGAAAGAAATGGTAATTTTCTCAATAGATACCACTTACCAAAGTTAAATCAAGATCAGATAAACAATTTAAATGGACCTATAACTCCTAAGGAAATAAGAAATAAAGAGTCATTAAAAGTCTCCCAATCAAAAAAATAAATAAATAAAAAACAAAAAAAGCCCAGAGCCAAATGATTTGAATGTAGAATTCTACCAGATTTTCTAAGAAGAGCTAATACCAATATCTCTCAAATTATTCTACAATATAGAAACAGAAGAAACATTGCTAAATTCTTTCTATAAGGCCACAGTCACCCTGATGCCAAAACCACACAAAGACTCATCAAAGAAAGAGAATTACATACCAATTTCACTCATGAACGTTGTTGCAAAAATACTCAGTAAAATAATGGCAAACCAAATACAAGAACAGATCTAAAAGATCATCCACCACGATGAAGTTGGCTTCATCCCAGAGATGCAGGAATGTTCAGCATATGAAAATCTGACAATGAAATTCGCCATATAAACAAAATGAAAGAAAAAATTCACATGATCATCTCATTAGATGCTAAAAATGCCTTTGATAAAATTCAACACCTCTTCATGATAAAAGTCTTAGAGAGATCAAGGATAAGAGGGACATACCTAGACATAGTAAAAACAATTACAGTAAGGCAATTGTCAACATCAAATTTAATGAACAAAATCTCAAAGCAATTCCACAAAATCAGTAATAAAACAAGGCTGTCTACTCTCTTCATATCTGTTCAATATAGTATTTGAAGTTCTATGTATAGCAATAAGACAACTAAAGGAAATCAAGGGGATACAATTCAGAAAGGAAGAAGTCAATATATCATTATTTGCAGATGATATAATAGTATACATAAGCAGCCACAAAAATTCAATAAGGGAACTCCTACAGCTGATAAACACCTTTAATCTGGTGGCTGAATACAAAATTAATGCAAAAAAAATCAATTGCCCTCCTATACATGAATGATAAACAGGCTTAGAAAGAAATCAGGGAATCACCACCCTTTATAATATCCTCAAATAATACAAAATATCATGGTGTAACTCTAACTAAGCAAGTGAAAGACTTGCACGGCAATAACTTTAAGTCTTTGAAAAAATACATTGGAGAAGATATGAGACTGAGATAAAGGAAAGGTCTCCCTTGCTCATGAACAGTAGGTTCAACACAGTGAAAATGGCAGTCTTACCAAAAGCAACCTACAGATTTAATGCAATTTCAATTAAAATCCTAACACAATTCTTTATGGATCTTGAAAGAACAATACTCAACTTCATATGGAAAAACACAAAACTCAAGATAGCTAAAACCATCCTATATAATAAGAGAACTACAGAAGTCATCACCATCCCTGATTTCAAGCTCTACTACAGACATAAAGTAATAACAACTGGATGGAATTGGCATAAAAACAGACAGGTGGATCAAGGAAATAAAATCAAAGACCCAGATGTAAATACAAACACCTATTGACACCTGATTTTCAACAGAGAAGCAAAAATCAAACAATTAAAAGACTAAAGCATCTTCTACAAATGTTATAACTGGATGTCTACATGCAGAAGAATGCAAATAGATACATATCTATTGCCTTGCAAATAATTCATGTCTAGGTGGATAAAAGAACTCAACATAAATCAAGGTATACTAAACCTGATGGAAAAGAAAGTGGGAAATGGTCTTGAACACATTGGCATAGGAGACAACTTCCTGAACAGGATACCAATATCACAGACACTAAGATTAATACTCAATAAATGGTACCTCATAAAACTGAAAAGTTTCTCTAAGGCAAAGAAAACTATCAACAAGACAAAACAGCAGCCTACAAAATGGAAAAAATTTCACCAACCCATCTGACACAGGGCTGATTTCCAAAATATGCAAAGAACTTAAGAAACTAGACATTAACAAACCAAATTAATCATATTTAAAATGAGGGACAGCTTTAAACAGAGAATTTTTAACAGAAGAAGAATCTCAAATGGCCAAGAAACACTTAAAGAAATGTTCAACATCCTTAACCATCAGGGAAACACAAATCAAAATGACTCTGAGATTTCTTCAATCTTAAACCTGCCAGAATGACTAAAATCAAAAACATAAGTGACAGCTCAAGGTAGAGAGGATGTGGAACGAGGGGAACACTCCACTATTGCTGGTGGGAGTGCAAACTTGCACATCCACTTTGGAGATTAATATGGGATTTTTTTTTTGCATTAATTTTGTATTCAGCCACCAGATTAAAGGTGTTTATCAGCTGTAGGAGTTCCCTTATTGAATTTTTGTGGCTGCTTATGTATACTATTGAAAATTGACCTACCAAAAGATCCAACTTCCACTCTTGGGCATACCCAAAGGATGCTCAATCATACCAAAAGGACACTTGTACAACTGTGTTCATAGGCACTTTATTTACAATAAACAGAGCCTGAAAACAACCTAGATGTACCTCAACTGAGGAATGGATAAAGAAAATGTCATATATTTACACAGAGGAGTATTATTCAGCTGTTAAAAACAATGACATCATGAAATTTGAAAGAAAATGAAGAGCTAAAAAAGTTATACTGAGTTCGGCAAGCCAGACTCAGAAGGACAAACATAGTATGTACTCACACATAAGTGGATATTAGCTGTAAATAAAAGATAACTATGCTATAAACCATAGACACAAAGAGACTAGGTAACAAGGGGGGGTTCATGAATGGGGGACTCCTGGATCTCCCTGGAAAGGAGAGAGAGAAGAGATTATGTAAGTGGACAGTGGATGGGTGGGGATGGAAACATTTAAGATCATGTTGGGGGAAGGGCACAGAGGGAGAGACTACTGAAAGAGATTACTGGAAAGGGGGGAGCATTTCAGGATCAGATAAAAACCTGACACAAGGGAACCTCCCAGAATCTACAAGGATGATTCTAGCTATGACTCCTAGGAATAGTGAATATGTAGCCTGAATTGGCCATGTCCTGTGACTTCAAGTTGAGGGAACAGGAAACCAACCCAGTCATATAACCTTTGAACTAGAGTCTGTTCTGCCTATGGGATGTGCTGGAGGTAATGGTAGCCTGGAGATTGAGGGAGTTGCCAGCGAATGAGTGATCTAACCTAAAACCCATGCCAGGAGAGTAAGCTCACCCAAGACACTGACTGGAGTACCAGGACCCACAATTTGGATGACCTAGGATAGAATCAAACATGACTGGAAAGGAAAATGTCAATGTATTGATGCCTAACAGTATTCTACTATACTCAGATTGATGTCTAACCCAACTGTCATCAAAGAGGCTTTATCCAACCTGATTGAAACAGATAAGGCAAGCTCAAGGAATCCTACAGACGAGAGGAAGAAAGGATTGTAGAAGCCAGAGGGGTCAAGGTCACCTCAAGAAAACCCACAGAATCAACTAACCTGGGCTCATAGAGGCTCACAGAGACTGAACCAACAACCAGAGAGACTGCTTGGGACTGACCTAGGCACTCTGCATATATATATATATATATATATATATATATATATATATATATATATATATATATATATATATATATATATTACAGTTGTGCAGCTTGGTCCTCTTGTGGGACTCCTAACAGTGGGAGCAGAACCTGTCTCTGACTCTTACTGGCTTTTGGGGCCCTACTTGTCATACTGGGTCCCCTGCCCCTCCTTAATACAAGAAGTGCTTAGTCTTACTTCAACTTGATATGCCATGTTTTGTTGGTATCGATGGCAGACCTGACCTTTCCTGAACAGAAATGGAAGAGGAGTGGCTTGTGGGTGGGGTGAGAATAGAGGAGGGGTTGAGAGGGGAAGATGGAGGGGAAACTGCAGCCAGGGAGTAAAATAGATAAAGTAAATAAAATGTTAAATCCACTGGGGGGGGGGTCACAAACTCATTGAAAAACAGAAATGTCTGCTTTAAGTGTGTGATGAAAATTTGTCTTCCCCCTCTCTGATATTAGCCTATTAGAAGAGGAGGTTAAAAAAAAAAAAGAGAAACAGAGAGAGAGACAGAAATAAAGAGGCACTGAATTAGTGATTTAAGCAAGAGGTTTATGATTTTTGTTTTTTTTTGTTTGTTTGTTTAGTATTTTTGAGATAGGGTTTCTCTGTGTTAGCCCTGGCTGGTTAAAGGCATGTTCCACCACTGCTCAGCCAAGCAAAATAAATAAATGAATGAATAAATAAATACGAAATCTCCTCAAAGGAAAGGAATGCCAAAACCGTCACTTGTCCTTAGATTTTTACCCTTCTCAATTGTAATTCAAGAATTACTTCCTGCTATCTTATCATTTTAAATTATAATATGAAAATTAGTTAGACATTACTGAATTTTAACGGCATTGTTAGACAATTATAAAAAATTTAGAGAGCTTATTACTGTGATCAAGAACATTTTCATGAACTAATTTATGAAGTAGTTCCATAGTAAACATCAATATGCAGGAAAGAAAACAAATAGGCCTTTTTGAAATTTTTTACTTCATACTAAAGTAGAAATAAAATAATTAGAAAACAAGTCTTAAAGACTACAATGTTGATTTTTTTCATCTGGTCTTAGAAGACTACATCTTTAAAAAAAACCTGTTACTTCTTCAACAACAAATGATCATCCAGATGATAGATGCATGACAGTACTTAGGAACTGTGGGAACTCTGTATTTGGTAGCTAGGACTATCTGAAGACTCCTATACTGCCCTCAGAACCAATGCATCTTACTCAGCCCTTGGATCATTTACAAATGAACATCCTCATAAGGGGTACCCAGGCCCAGTTAGCAACCATTCTGTGAATTTTCTAAGATTATTTTTCACCAAACAGAACTTGGCAAGAGAGGAGAGGAGAGGAGGGAATGGGAGTGAGGAGGGAAGGGCAGGGAGCCAGCCTTAACCTTCCAGCTAGAGTTTATTACACACATGGTTCAGGAGCATGTAATGAATCACCTACCACTGCACAATAGTTTTCTTTAGAATGGGCATTCAATACCTAAAACAAAGACAAAGCAAAATCTGTTTCAGACTGTCTGCCGGGAATTAAGGAAATGCATTTGCCTTATTTATCAAAATACTCATTGAAATGTGTGTCCACAAAGGATTAGGATAAGGAGATGTTTTGTTTGAGACATCTTCATTGATTTTTTCCTTTTTTATTGACCTACCTTATCTTACTCTGTATTCCTGCTCCTTGTTATCATGATGGATGATTCAGGGAGAGATAGGTAGCAAACAGATAACTCACAGTGCAATGGGGCTATGTGCATCTCTCATAGCACTCTTCGTTATTTATTTCTAGGTTATTAGGTTGCTTTGTGAAATCAATATTTAAAAAAACTTTCTAGTACATATCATCATTACTAGTCAGTGTTAGCTAAGTAAACAGCTGATAAGGACTGATGAGAGAAGGAAATGCAAAGGTTGTCTACCTTGACCTTACGAGAGCACACACAGGTGGTTTGCTTACTCACTGTCACTTCTCAGGTAATTATGGTCAGTAACTGCTTGCCCAAGGAATTTTTGAACATCATGGTATGTAAAGAACTCTGTTACCTAAGTGTATAGTAACATTAGTGAAGGAGATACAAGTTTCATCCTCACAAAAGATGAGGACAGGTGAAAAGTAAGACATTACACAAAATAAATAGAATGAAAGAAAAATATAATTTACTAGTTCATAGAATTCTACTGTGAGTAATTGCAGTACACAAAACCCCCCAAATAGCAAATTATTGCCTGGAGATTTAATTTTTTAAAAATACCAAAACATTTTTAATAAGAGTCAGAGGAATATCTGGGAATAGCTGAAACAAAATATATTTAAGACATCAATGTAGATAAAAGGGTATTTGAAGAAAGTAGTGTTGTAAAAGATGTAAGTTTTATTGAGCCAAAGTAATTTCACTCAAAATATCTGTTGGTGTGTGTATGTGTGTGTGTGTATACTGATAAACTGATTACAATATTTATATTGAAATTGAAATGTCTAAAAAGAATCATGGCATTTTTAAGAACAGAATTGGAGGTGTCATATTAACCTTTATCAAAACCTACAGGAAGTGATTGTAATTAAAACAGCATGATGTTACACCTTCTCCAGTCCAGATTAACATATCTATTGGTGTTATCCATGCTCACCTCCTGCTTAGGCAGTAATGGTGTGGTGAATTTACGAATGTAGCTGCTGACATACTTAAAAGTCACCATCTCACAGAAAATTCCCTACTCCTGTGACTCTGAAATTTTTCTGCTTCGTATTCTATCATATGCCCCGAGCCTTAGGTGTAGAAGTTGTGTTGCTGTATCCTTGGAAACTGGGCTCCACAACTCCACATTTTTATTGTTTGTGGGTTTTTTTTAATGGTCTCTGTCTATTGCAAAGAGTAGTTTCCTTGATGAGAGGCGAGGTCTACACTTCTCTGTGGGTATAAGAACAATATTTAAAATGTAGTTCATGATTTTGCTGGTTAAGTGGAGTGGTGGCTGAAGGTTCTTCTCCAGGGTTCAGGAGTGGTCCTGCATAAAGCACCAGAGGCAGCTTAGGAATGCCGAGAGTGTGAGAAAAATTGTCTGTACCAGGGATGATCATAGCAAATGGCCAGCCCTGAAAATACATATGTACGAGTAACATTATACAGAGAAGGTTGTATCTATGTATTTGGAAATACACATACACATAAACATGAACACACACACATATAAGTAACAAGGTTTATTGGAAGAAGAGGCCATGAATTTGTAAGTAAGGAGAAAGATACGTAAGAAAGTTTGTAGGAAGGAAATTCTAGAGGAAAATGATGTAATTATAATATCAAAAAAATAAAATGAATAATTTTAAAATAAAAATATTAACTTATATTTTTGTTCATATAAGCAGTTACTAAGATATTGTTACAGCTACAAGAAAATCCCATGGGGAAATATGTTAGATTTGCAGAAGAAACAATATAAAGACATCTTTACCAGGTAAAAAAATATTTTTTGTGATGCTATTGTGTCTCTCAATATACTGTGCACCTTAATAAACTTACCTGGGGTCAGAGAACAGAACAGCCAAATAGCCACTAGATAGACATAGAGGCCAGAAAATGGTGGTGCACGCACCTTTAATCCTAACATACTGGAGGCAGAGATCCAGCCAGATCTCTGTGAGTTCAAGGCCACACTGGAAACAGCCAGGCATGGTGACACACGCCTTTAATCCCAGGAAGTGATGGTAGGAAGCAGAAAGGCATACAAGGCGTGAAAACTAGGAACTAGAGTTGATTAAGCTTTTAGGCTTTTAGCAGCAGTTCAGCTGAGATTCATTCTGGATGAGGAGTCAGAGTCTTCCAGTTTGAGGAAACAGGATCAGCTGAGAAGTTGGCAAGGTGAGGTTGGATGTGGCTTGTACTCTCTCTCTGATCTTTCAGCCAGCATTCATCCCAATACCTGGCTCATGGGTTTGTTTTTATTACTAAGACCTTTTAAGATTCATGCTACATTTTTTTGATGCAAAGATTTTTAAAATGTTCACCAATGGCTCAAAATAAATTTGCAAAAAAGTTCCACTTTTAGAAAACTAGCAGTTGACAAAGGGGTTACTACTAGAATATATTAGAGAAACTATAGTATTGTTTTTTAATTAATTGATTAAATATTTTTAATCCATTGAATCCAAATAGCACTACACATGTTTATTGGTGTAGGATAATCCAGTGGGCAAAGGGACCCCTATCAGTGGCCACATTCCAAAAGAAAATGACCCTTCCTCTCTCAGCAACCATGGCTTGTCACTAGCTACAGTTAGGGATGGTCCCCCGAAGCTCATTTCCATAAATGTAGCACTCTTCTAAATGACTGGGTGATATAAAGGCTTTCATACTGTAGAAACAAGTATTGACAATTTCACCACATTTTGCAGAAAATAAATTATAGCTGGTCTAAACATCATTGGTAGATAGTTTTGTGAAAGGTACTATATGGCCATAAGCTTGTGACCGGGAATTCCTATTTTAAAGAGAATATGGTGTTATTTCTACAATAATTGAGAATATTTTTAATGGAATTCTCTTATTGTTATTCTAAACTGGAACAATTGGAGATGTTTATTTTATATATAATGTATATTAAAGATGCCAAAATATGTAATATATAGAGATAATGCATATAGAAGAGACATAGTCCAGCTATGTGGAAAACTACTTAAGATCATAGAGGAGAAAGTCCTGCAGAAAAAGTAATCCATACAAGCAATCATGAAGTAATATGTATCTGAAATATACAAAATGCAATTTACCACCATTTCACAGCATAAATGCACAAATTAAAAACATCACCCTAATTAGAACAGCTGAAAGGAAGCCTGACTATTGAAGTAATAGTGAAAATGTGAACAAAACAGAACTATGACATTGCTAGTGAGAACCGATTTGGTATACACACCTTGGAAAACTAGCAGTGTAATAAAAATGGCTAGATTAGAGTTTTTATTTTTTATTATTTTATTTATTTGTGCCAATAACACTCCTACTGGTTATGAAACATACACGCACCCAAAATGCATAGTATGTCTGCCCACCAAAAGTCTTTATGAGTGTTCTTAGCAGTGTCATTACTAGTATAACAAATCTAGAAATATCCCAAACCCCCATATTATGTCCTCAAGGGTAAATTAGATGAACTACCTGTTCACACAGTGAAATTTTTATATATTAATAAGAATGAAAAGAGTCTTGCTTACCACAGCTATTCAGATGAGTGTCATCAACATCATTTTGCATGAAGAAAGACATTTGAAAAAACAAAAACTTTTGGTGTAAAGTCTGAAGACATGGCAGGATGTGGCCAGAAACGAATATGGTTCTTGAGCAAAGTGAGTGGTTTCTTGTGAGCCTTCAAGGTGTCTTCCATGGTGAATATACTGGTTACATAGATGATTCTATTTTCAATTCACTCATGAAACTGGCATGTGCATGGATTTGTCATCTTCTGTTGCTTATGTTACACATCAATTTTAAAATACGGAAATAACTCTTCTAAATGGTTTAGAATGTACATCAGCATATAATTTTAAGATAGGCACATTCTTTTTTGATAATCTATAAAGCGAGCTCTTTCAATGGGAAATAAATTAGAAATGTATGTCTGTGTGATCCGAAATGTTGAGATTGTGTGGAGTGTCATTATGTGGCTCTTTCCCCTGGGTGGTCTCACCTGAACTCCTTCTCTGCTAACGGTATCTCTCCTTCTGCAGGCAGCAGCAGATCCTTTCTTTCCTTTTCCCGGAAGTAAGAGCATGCACAGTTGGGTTCACTTCCTTTGTGAAAACTGGAAGTTCTTGCTAGTGCTGAGAACCTCGCGGGCTGTCTTCTGTCTTCTCTTCCCATGTTACCCTTCTTTGTTTCAGATTCTCACGGCAGGAAACTTTATCTCATCTCAAGCACTATTTCCACATGGAACGTGCATGAAAAGCAATATCCGTGCATGAGATTCAAACAGACCTGGACATTCCCCTCCATGGGCAAAATTTCAATCAATTAGAACCACTTGCTGTATCCTAAAAAAAAAAAATGTCTTACTTTTTCCTCATTCTGCATGTGAAAGACCCTTCTTACTATCTACCTATGCACTCACTTTCCACTACTTCACATTTTAAACTCAGTATCCACTATTGTTATCACTACCTCCTGTTCTATACTCCATTTATAACAAGGTTATTCTTTTAGACTGACGTGTCAGGATTCTGCTGATGAGGGCTTTGTCTGTGCCTCTCCTCTTGATGGGCACATAGGAAATGACATGGAAGTATTCCTAATTTTCAGAACTTAAGGTTATATCCTACCTGCTCCACTGCTTCATACATACTTCCTCTCTTTAAAATATTTAAAACTTTTATGTTAAAATGTCTAAAATTTTATGTTAAAACATAAAATGTTTAACAATATATTGATGTCAAAAAGATTATTATGGAATGATTTAATATATCTTTAAACAGAATAAAAGAGGAGAATTTTAAGTAACAATTTAAAAAAAAAAAAACATCACCTTTTTTAAGTGGGTCACCATGACAAATATACTTGAAAACTAGTCATGTCTGAATACCACTGTATGAATGGTCAATGGAATGTAAAGAAAGCCTGGCTTTCACAACCACAGACTAAAAGAAATAACATGTTGAATTCTTTCAGAATGCAAAAAATGGTTCTCACTATTCACATATATGAAGAAATTATGATGGAACTGAATCTGAGAAAACAGCTTCATATTCTCTTTCATGACACAGGTATTCTTTATCTTACAATTCATCCTTCCTCCAAAAATGCCTGTTTTTTGTAATTGTGGTTTAAACTATTATTTCCAGTTCTTTGTTTCTGTTTAAGTCCCGTATGTGTTACTTATCTTCAGAATCTTGGTCAATAGATTTTAGGTATCCTTTCAATTGAGACTCTTGTTCATAATATGAAATTTCAAGCAGATGTTGTTACCTGGCCTTGTCAAACTCATAGAACACCATGACCACATTATAGTGCACGTGAATCTTGCTATTAAAATGCATCATCATTAAGTTGTGGATTACTAAGACGAATTATGTCAGCTATATCCCCATATAAAAGACTACTCACACTTATTTATCAATCATCTTTTTGTTCAAGTTACTTTCTTCCAAACTTATTGAATAGCCATAAAACAAAAAGATAAATGTGTCATTATACATTGAGCTAAACTTTTTGAGCAATCATTTTCAATATTGATTCCATCATTCAGTTATATTATCTGTAACTTCCAATTTAATGCTGTGATAGCTTGCAATTTGCATCTAGGTCTAAGTAATTGATTGCCACATACAATGAGAAAACATTGAAGGTAGAGCCTTGACCTCTATATAGCTTTTCCATTGTCATTAGGTATAGCTCTTTGAATAAGCTTATGGTGGGCCATAAAGCTATTCATGAAAAAACTTGACATTAATTTAACATATATGTTTATACAGATATTCAAAGTTTTAATCAAAACACTAGTGAAAAAGGAAAAGTAATTGTAATTATAGATGGTGAATTATACTAATTTTTTTGTTTTCTAAGTGACTACATAAACTAGCTATGAGCTTAATATAAATTATTGGAGATTATGAATATATAATATATGTATTATATATAAAATAATGTATATATGCATTATATGTGTATATGAAATTTTAGTACTATTCTTTACAAACTTACCCACTACAGCCTCACAGTATTTTTCTGTATTAAATCTTCTTTTATCACTCTCTTTCTCAGAAATTTTCATGTCAGTGGAGTCTGCTCTTACAAATCTTTGGCTCTGTGCTCTAATTCACTGCAGCCAAGAGGCATAAATTCAATTAGAGCAATATAAGGCACTCTTTAACTGTGACTTTTACACTCAAATATATTTTTACATTATGCTGTCAATGGTTGATTTCTCAACTGGAAAATACAAAAGACAATACCAAACAAGTTTTCTTAACTTCCGGACCAGTTCAAATACTGGTCACTTATTTTTGTTATCAATTTCTTATTTTATGTTTAAAAATCAACTAAGAAAGTTGTACTTTGTTATTACTATCTCATACAGTACATTGAACAACTGTGTAAATTTATTGTAGGCTTATATTTTACTTTGTTTCTACATGGTTTGTCATATTTTATTATTTATCAAAGTAAAGCCCTATAACTGATTCCTTAAAAATATATATGTTATAGATATGTGTGTTTGCGAGAGAAAGACAGAGACAGTGAGAGATAGTAAAGAAGGAGATGTCATAAATTTAAGCGAGAGTTAAAACATGGAAGGAGAGAGAGAGGAAGGAATGGAAATTATATAAAGGCAGCACTCATGTATAAATTCTAATTTTATTTTCATTTAAAGAGAAATGTTTGTGCATTGAAGACTCTTTATATTTTGAAATTATGTTATGTAAAATAGAAATTTAGACATAAAATTAACTCATATGAAATTGGCTAGGTTCAGGGTAGATTATGACTTCCTGTGTCACTAGGAAAAGAGATGGATGGCTTGTACGCTTACATTTCTTCTGAGAAAGGTATTCAATTAGTTCCCTGTAGGAACATTTACAAATGATTTAAATCCATCAAAAAACATGACAGACAAACCCTAGCTCACACAGAACTTACATGTTAATGACCTAAATGAAGAGAAAGACTTCATAGACAACAGAAATGTATTTTTGAGCACACTCATTGCTATACAATTTAGTGGAGTAGTGTTCTTTACCACTAAGAGATTCATTAATACTGATTGGTTTAAGTTTTATGACACAATTTTATAGAAAAATGCCCTGAGCTATTAATCAACTCCAAAACATGGCTCTATTAAATATAAAGATCAGCTCCATTTACAAATAATATGAGAATGCAAATGAAGTATGGTTGTTTGAAAACATTCGATCATATTTGGATCAAAATGAACAAAATCAATGAACCACATTTTTGAACCAGTAAAAACATTTTCTTTGCTTCAAATATTTCTAATAATTTTAGTTTCCATGATGCTAAAGAAAATAATTCAGATAGCATGTGTGTTGAAATTGAAAGAAATGGTAAAGACAATTAAGACAGAATTTTTTTCACTGTAGATAGTTTTTTTTTAGCAACTGTGGACAAACTGTTTATGACGAAAGATGAGTGAACATATGTGTCTGTAGGGCTCCACAGCATTAAATCTTTACTCTGTCTGTTGATTTGTTTGACATAAGAGATAGTTACCAATATGTGCACTTTAATGTTTTTTTTTTCTTAATTCATTTCTTGATAAGCTCTCTTTGTTTCTATTTCTAACCATTTGTACCTGGTGCAAACTGCCCTTGGACACAAGAACCCAGGTACGTTCTGAACTCCCATCTGCAGCTTGTCACTAGGTAGGTTTTCCAGACACTCTGGGCTTTTCCACTCTTCTCCTGTAGCCCCATAACCTTGTGCTCATGCAGTTGCTTGCCAATCGCCATTAGAAAAGTCACGGATTCCTCTCTTTTTCCATCCCTCTCTTCCAGGATGCTTCCTATAGTTACAGCTTGCTGATTCTGTTGTTTTCTTCCTAAACCATACCCTGGAGTGATGGATAATTAGAAAGAAATGGTATTTTCCAAACTCAGTAGGGCACTTGCTTATATGAAATCAGCATTTGAAACAGCATGCACAAAACCCGTGCAGGCTCAAGCCGGATATAGCTTCAACATTGAGAGGAGAGGTGAACATGAAGTCCAACCTTATGGCTGCTAGGAAAAGGAAAATCAGTTTGCTTTAAAAATATGACCTTGGTGGTCACACAAGTGAAAGTCTAATTAAAGGGTGTGTGTGTGTGTGTGTGTGTGTGTGTGTGTGTGTGTGTGTGTGTGAGAGAGAGAGAGAGAGAGAGAGAGAGAGAGAGAGAGAGAGAGAGAGATACAAAGTTGGGTGGGTAGAGGAGAGAGAATGAATATGACCAAAATACACTGTATGAAGTTTTCAAAGAACTAATAAAAATGAGAAAAACTATTCTTGAGATTTAATAAAATGAAGAGCCAAATAAAGCACCTAAAAGATAGCACACAGGTTTTTATTTTTCAGGCATTCCTAAAACACATAAAGCTTTCAAAATCAGGAAACGATGAAAGCATACACATGCCATGCTTCCTTTAACATAAATACAATCAGAGTGATTTGATTTTTATTTAAATGTTATTAAAATTTGATTAAAATTATCTAAGGCAATTTATTGCTCTGATAGTTTCAATATCCAATTTGTTAAAATATACTTTTTGAGGAAGTAATTTATTCATCCTGATAGTTCAGTTCATATATTATTGTATCTTCAAAACTGAAGTTCTTTTATAAATATGCTGATGTGGTTATTTTCACAGTTCCAAACTAAATACCTGGTGGGCAATAATTCTCATCACAATTTTCTGACTCAGTTATTACTGGATTATGCTCAAAGAGTTAAAACTCAATATTTCAGTTCGGTGGAGCAGTGTGAAACTATTTTATATTGCCTGTATTTTAAATAACTTAATTCTTCAAAAAATTTTCTACTTATTAAGTCCTTGTAAAACACTTTTTTGTGCAGTTTTATTTATTTTTTAATTCAAAGAAGTCTCATATTTGTTAGATGAGACTTAAGTTTTCATGCCCTAGTGACGAAATGTTTCTGGTCAGGGCTGTTAAGTTTTTAGATGTTTAGTAAATGGCATGTGCTATTGTTTCTATTTTGTATTTGTTTTAGTTCCCTATCACTGATATCATGATAATAAGTTGCTTTTTTATTTCTGTCATAGCAGTGCTATTAGACACAAATATAAATGAGAAAAGAAAATTAGGAGAACAAATACTTAAAAGACATTGTCAGTGCACACAGTGTACAGATTGATTGGAAAGTAAAGACAGCTGATTCACGTGGATCTGTTTTCATCTACATGACTCTATTTCAATCAGATATTGCGGTTACATGAAGATGAATGATTTAAGCATCTGTACTCAATTCTTGACAAAAATTATTTCACTGGTCTTTTATAAAGCAGGTCAATTTCAGTCTTGACTTGTATTTTTTAATATATAAAATTGTATGATTTGGTAACAAAATCATATTTTTAAAATGTATTCTGAATATATGATAGAAACCTTTTATTTCCATGGTTCTTTTTGATTATAAAGAACTTCACCCAGAATGTACTTAGGTCTCCAAAGAGACTTATAAATTCCAAATGACTTTTCCCGAAGAGTCTTTCAAAAATGATCATAAAGCTCTATTCCTAGTTATTATGTAGTAACCTTTATTTAGCTTCCAATATTTTCACTTCACCCAGTGTTATTTGTTCTATATTGTGCTGTCTCTTTTTATATTTAGTTAAAGAGTTGGTTGGTGAATGATCATAATCATGTAATCAACGGAGAATGCAGACATCCTCAGAAAAAATTCCTGGCAATAGTGTATATGTAGCCTGAACTGGCCATCTCCTCTGACCAGATTGGTGACCACCCCACTTGTAATTAGAGAGCCTTCATTCTATAACTGTTGGAAACAGATGCAAAGACCCACTGCCAAACATTAGCCTGAGCTCAGAGAATCCTGCTGAAGAGAAGAAAGAAGAATTATAGGGGCCAGGGGAGTCAAGGACATCACAAGAAAACCCACAGAAACAACATACCTGGCTCATAGAAACTCACAGAGTCTGAACCAACATCCAGGGATGTGGTTGATATATTGTGTATCTTAACAAACTTATCTGAGGGTCAGAGAACAGAACAGCTTCTACATTAGACATAGAGGCTAGAAAGTGGTGGCACACACCTTTAATCCCAGGAGGTGATGGCAGGAAGCAGAATGGTATATAAGGCATGAGGACCAGGAAGTAGAGACATTTTAAGCTTTTAGGCTTTTGAGCAGCAGTTTAGCTGAGATCCATTTGGATGAGGACACAGAGGCTTCCAGTTTGAGGAAACAAGATCAGCTGAGGAACTGGCAAGCATTCACCCCAATACCTGGCTCCAGGTTTGTTTTTATTAATGAGACCTTTTAAGATTTGTGCTATCCATGAACTGTAGACTAGTGGCTGTGGAGCCCCCATGGGACTGGACTAGGCCCTCTGGATATGGAAGACGGTTGTTTAGCTCCAACTGTTTGGGGGGCACCCAGACAGATGGATCGGAATCTGTCCTTGGTGCATGGACAGGCTTTTGGGAGCTCAGTGCCGGTGGTGTGATGCCTTGTGCAGCATTGGTGCAGTGGGGAGGGGCTTGGACCTGCCTAGGCTCAGTGTGCTGGGCTCTGCTGACTCCCCATGGGAGACCTTGATTTGGGGGATGTGGGAATGTGGGGTGGCTTGGGAGGGAGGGCTTGGGGGTGGGAGGAGGAAGGAGATGGGATCTGTGGGTCATATATATATATATATATATATATATATATATATATATATATATGACAGTTGTGTGACTTGGTCTCTCTGTGGCATGCCTATCAATGGGAGCCTTGGCTGGCTATTACTGGATTGCCTTGCCCAGCCTTAATATAAGCAGAGGTGCTTAGTCTTACTAGAACTTGATATGCCATGCTTTGTTGATACCCATGGGAAGTCTGCCCCTTTCTGAGCAGAAACAGAGGAGAGCTGGATTGAGAGGAGGAAACGGGAGGAGAAAGAGGGAGTAGAAACATCATTTGGGATGTAAAATAAGTAAATTAATTAAATTTAAAACAATCACACACACACACACACACACACACACACACACACACACACACAAATCCTAAGTGAAAAATAAAGCTGAGTCTTTTAGAATGAAACCATATATTATATTGTTTTATGTACCAGTCTTTTTCTTTTGAGCCACCAACCAGCTCCCAAATCATGACACAGAGACATCTTATTAGTTATAAATGCTCTGCCTAGCTTAGGCCCCTTTATGGCTAGCTCTATTAACTTAAATTAACCCATTTCTCTTTATCTACCTTTTGTGTCTGGGCTTTTTGTTTTCTCTCTGTATATCTTACTTTCACTGCTTCTCATATCTGCTGGCTGAGGCTGGCTGGCTGGCTCCCAGTGTGTCCCTCGCTCTCTCCCCATTCTCTCTTTCCTCTTCCTTTTCTCGATTTCTCCTATTTATTCTCTCTGTCTACCAGCCTCTCCCATCCTTCTTTTACCTAGCCATTCAGCTCTTCATTACACCAATCAGGTGCCTTAAGCAGGCAAGGTGAAACAGATGCAAACATAAACAAATGCAGCGTCTTTATACGGTTAAAGTAATATTCTGCAGCATAGCAAATATAACACATCCTTACATAGTTAAATAATATTCTACAACAGTATAAGATCTTTCTTTATAATTAGAGAACTCTTTGAGCTATATGGAACTATTTCTGATATAAATACATTTTTATTTTAAGGTATAAGTTATTTTTATTTGAAGGAATTTACAAAGTCTCAGAAATACATCATATTAACATAATTAAACAATTATATTTTCATAACAGGTTTATATGACATGCAAAAATCTATAACTTAGTACATGTATAGTCGATCCATGGATAAGGTCAATAATGTCATGAATGGTCTCAATAGCATTTTCTTTTCATTGGGGCTGATGTTACATTTACAACTGATCAGAGTTAGTTCCCGGAGATGCATAATTGACATGGCACTTCAGGTGCTTCCCTTAGTGGAAAGGGGATTACCACAGCCTTATCTTCTCTGAATGTATTAGTAATTTGTAATCATGAGCATGGATACCCTTATTGAATGTGGATTTGCCTTTGCTGTCTGTAGTGAAACTGTTCCTTTAACATTATTCAATAATCTGAACATTTGACCAGTATATTCCAAGGAATTTCAAAATCAATTCAAAGCAATTTTATGAAAACTACTAGACTTTATAGTTAATATAGCAACTTGGTAAAAACAAAACAGAATGTTGGAATGTATGAATAGACTCAGATAAATAACGAACATGGAACCAATACCCTTGGTGGGATAGGTCTGAATGAAAAATGTTCAGCATTGACTTGGTATTTGAACACCTGGTTCCCATTTGGTGGTGCTGTTTGTAGTTGTCACAGGACTTTTAGGGAATGGAGCTTTGCTGGAGGAAGGACATCATGGGGCTTTGGGAGTTGATAGCCTTGTACCACTTTCTGTTTCCTGCTGTGGATAAAAATGTGCTCTCACAGCTTCTTACCACCGTATCTGTCTACTACCACGTGTGCCTTACTATTATGGACTCTTCCCTGTGAATCCATAAGACAAACCCTTTCTTCCATAAGCTGTGTTTGTTCATGGTATTTTATTACAGCAATAAGAAGTAACTAAAAGGACATTACGAGGAACTATGATGTATTTGTAAATAAGCAATGACAGATGTCCTGAGCTCATCACTCCAGTAAACATATTTATGAGGATTGTGGCTTTTATAGGTGACTTCAGTGTGATGTAAGCATAGATTCCATGGTTACAGTTTAACTCCAGTCTTACATGGCCTTGATATTATTATAAAAATTAAATGTCTTTGAGTTAATTTCTAAGAACATACTGCCCGTGTCTATAAGTGACCAGGTGATATTTTGATACACATGCTAATTTGTGATATATAACTCAAGTGTCCCATCCTTGTCTTCTCAAGCATTTTTCATGTATTGGTGATGCTGTTTCAGTTTGCATCTGAAATGTTCCCAGATAGTAGTACTGTTTGGTCAAAATGATAGAAACTCCAGGAGACATAGCCAAATTGAGTAATGTAGGTCAGTGCGGGCAGATGTCTAGAGGTCACAGCTTACCTCATTCCTTCTTTTTATCTCTGTTTCTTTCCCAGACTCCATCAAGGGAGCCACTTTATTCAAGTACACTCTCTTTGCCAGGCTGTCTCGGCACTGGCCTCCAGCTATAGGGCCAAGAGACTGGACAAAACCAATGGTGAGCCAAAATGGATCTGTCCCTATTCCAGCTGTTTCTCTTAGATATTTGTCTCAGTAACAACACAGAGAAGAAGTATGGCTAACAGGCAAAGACACTCAAAAATCATTTCTTGCTGCCTTTGGGATATACAGAACATTCTAATTGTCTACATCCCCTTCCCATGCAACAGAAAACTGAATCTTCTGGCTCCGTGTCACTACCAATTAGTGTGTATTGATCAACATTCCCTCTACTCTCGACCCAGACTGGTCGATGGTAGCCATCGGGTCTTTGCCTAGTACTCGCCATTTAGTCCTACATAAGTATCTCAATTTGGATTTATCTGATAATTTATAATATAATGGATGTTAACATTTTTCAGGAATATCACAAAGAGGATTCTCTAAATTCATCTTATCACACATTCAGCAAGACTGACAGACCTTTATGAAATGTAGTCATTTTCCTTTTTCTTTTCTTTCTTTTTTTTTTTTTTTTTTTTTTTTTTGAGACAGGGTTTGTCTGTGTAGTTTTGGTGCCTGTCCTGAATCTCACTCTGTAGACCAGGCTGGCCTCAAACTCACAGAGATCCTCCTGGCTCTGCTTTCCAAGGGCTGGGATTAAAGGCTTGCGCCACCACCGCCCGGCCATAAATGTAGTCATTTTTCTAAGTAGTGTTTGCTAGTTTTCTTTTGTACAAAAAGCCATTCTCTGTAAGTAATTGAATAATATTAAATAAACATCAAAGTTCCTAAAATTCCTTTCCCCACTCTTTAGCATCCACAACTGGATCTTACACATGTAATTAGTATTCTATTGTTACTGTGGTTATTGTCTACTTTTACACATTAGTTTTATTTGAATTTTGAATTCAATTCAAATTGAAGAATTTGATTCCTTATTTATATACAAATTCTCTCTTCCACAAGTATAGCTGCTTTCCCCCACATTAGATGAGTATGGGAGACACTAGTAAGAGAAATGCATTCAACAGATGGGGTGGTGGTTGAGAAGAGTCTTTTTCTTTAAAAATGTTTTTGCTACAAATGCTCTATAATTTCTTACAAGGTTAGTACTCCTCTCCCTTGAACCTGGCAGAGCTCCTGAGATAAAAAGCACGGAATTAGCAGCTTCTGCAATACTGTAGAATATAGGGTTTTTTCCTTGAGTCCCTACTCAGTTCCTAGTGTTTTGCAGCAATTATCCCACAGGCCTTCCTGCCAGCCTCCTGATGTGGAGAGCCCTGTTCTCACCACCACACAGATGTGAGATCTGACTTTGGATTTGCCTGTCTCTCTCCAGATCTCAGATTAGCTCTCTGTCAGATGGTTTTAGTTCTGAGTCAAATAGAACATGGGTTTTTGGTTTAAGGTTTTCCTTACTGAGGAACACGAGTGCTGTCTTTAAGCTAGCTTTGAAACCAGAGGTACCATCCCATTCTTTATTACAGGTTTCCATGCTTTCAGTCTTTCACAGGGCAGATGAGCTCATGCTATGGATTTTTCTGTCAGCTATGGTAATTTACCAATGTACATTTCTGTTTAATTCCTTCCTTCCTTCCTTCCTTCCTTCCTTTCTTTTTTTCTTTTTTCTTTTTTTACTTTTTTTCTTTTCTTTTTTTGAGACAGGGTTGCTCTGGGTAGCTTTCATTTGACTGATTTTGTTAATTCATTTCAGGTCATTATTATGATTTATTTTTTAGTTTTTTAGCATCGATTCTTTAATGTCATGGATATGATTACAATAGTTGTCTCATATGTTTTTCTATTAGATCCAACATAACTAATTTTTCTTTCATGTCAAAGGACATGTTTTTATGTGTCTCTTGATTTTGTTATTATTGAAAACCAAATATTTTATGATATGTAATAGAAAATTTAGCAGTCTTTGATTCTCTTTTGGGCTATGAATTATTGATTGAACATGTCTCTGTTATAGAAGTGTCTTATTAGTTTCTTTTCCTGTTTTACTTTCTAGCCTGGAATTTCAGGAGTCTCCAGTGCATCTGTATTGCTTAATGGTCAGGTAGTAATTTGCGCAGAGGTTATTTCTAGAGCTCACAGTTCGGTAAAGCCTACACGATCTGTGCATGGATTTGTGTGTGGTTTGGGAAGTGCATTCAAAGTTCAGCTGCTTTCTAAGTCTGCTGCTCCTTTTACTTCCCTCAGGGTACTCACAGTTCTTTCTGGAACATGCACATAATTTCCCAGTCAGGAATGACTCTTTGGATAATTTATTTGGCCTTCTAAGTCTTTCTTATTTTCAGACTCTCTATTTTGACATTTTGAGTGGACCATTGCTTGCTCTACCTGACCTAGCAACCTCAAAACAGTGAATTTTCTACAACCATGACTTATGCCTATGTGTGCATTGAAAAATAACATCAAGAATTACTTTTGTCCTCTTTGAAAATTCAAATTTATATGCTTTCATGGAAAATACCTTTGCTAGGTTCAGGAATGTGTTACACACACACACACACATACATGAGAGAGAGACAGAGACACAGAACAAGAGACACAGAAAGACTGAGCAAACAAATGAAACACGCAGGTAGACAGACAGACAGACAGACAGAGAGGTCTTGATATAAAACTCTCCTGACTCAGGTTCCTGAACACTGAAAATGCAATGCTTTTGCTCAAATCTGACCAGCAATTTTGATATTACAAGCAAAATTGTTCATTTTTCAAATAATCTCAATTAAAATTTTAGCATGAGTGTTTCAAGAAACTCTACATTTTTGAGGTAGAAGTTTAAAACAATATATATTTTCATTATATATATATATATATATACATATACATATGTATGTGTGTGTGTGTGTGTGTGTGTGTGTGTGTGTGTGTGTGTGTTTTGCCTGCATGTATGTAAATGCACTGCATGTGTTCCTAGGGCCCACAGTCACCAGAAGAGGGTCTTGAATTCCCTGAAACTGTAGTAACATATGAACAACCTCCACATGGGTACTGTAATAGACTTGTGACTGATTAGTGTAAAACTTCCTATTCTGTTTATTTGAAAAATTTCATAAACAAATACCTAGGAAAAAAGACACAATACTTCTGCTTTGAGAAGAAATACTACATTGATCTAAATTAGAATTTGAAAACATTGAGGGAATAGATTGCAGATTTGGTCTTTCTGAGTAGTCAAGGTTTGATTAATATGATTTTTTTCAGAAAATGTCGCTGAATAATAAAAATCTCACCGTTTTCTTCTTTTAACTATATACTGTTGCTTGAGTTTTCCTGTCTTGCCCACAGTCAGGACAAATCTCTCTCACCTGCCAGTCCCACAGCCACTCAGACCCGACCAAGTAAACACAGAGACTTATATTGGTTACAAACTGTATGGCCGTGGCAGGCTTCTTGCTAACTGTTCTTACAGCTTAAATTAATTCATTTCTATAAATCTATACCTTTCCACATGGCTTGTGGCTTACCGGCATCTTCACATGCTGTTTCTCATCGTGGCAGCTGGCAGTGTCTCTCTGACTCAGCCTTCCACTTCTCAGCTTTATTCTCCTCCTTGTCCCGCCTACACTTCCTTTCTAGCCAATGGGCCAATCAGTGTTTTATTTATTGACTAATTAGCAACACATTTGCCATACAGAACATCCCACAGCAATATACAATGTTGTTCTTTGGGTCCCCAAATTCTTTGTCTATTAAATTCTCATAGAAACTCTAAACAATGCACTTTGTTCTCACATTGTTTCTGAAGCTCCAAGAGCAGTTACACTTCTTGTAGTACAGCCATAATTCTTTTTTTACCTTTTTCATTTATTCTTCTCTCATATATTACATCACATCTGCAGTTTTCCCTTCTTCCTGTCTTTGCAGTCTCTTTCCCCACCTCTCCTCTCCTGAGATCCACTCCTCTTCTTTTCTCTTCAGAAAAAGGCAGGCCTCCCAGGGATACCAACCAAGCATGCCATATATAGTTATAATAAGTCCAAGCTCATCCTCTCATATTAACTCCAGATGAGGCAACCTAGTAAGAGGTAAAGGATACCAAGAGCAGGCAAATGAGTCAGAGACAGACCTGCTCTCACTGTTAGGAGTCTCATAAAAATACTTAGCTGAACAACATAACATCTATGCAGAGGACCTAGCTCAAATCCATCCAGGCTTCCTTCTTGCTGCTTCAGTCCCTATGAGCCCTTGTGAGCCCTGGTTAGTTGATTCTGAAAGCCATTTTCTTATGGTGTCCTTGACCTCTGACTTCTACAATCCTTCTTTCCACTCTCCCACAGGATTTCCCAAGCCCTGCCTAATGTTTGACTATGTATCTGTATCTGTTCCCATCAGCTGCTCAATGAAACCTCTCTGATGATGATTATGTAAGACTCTGATTTTTGGGTACAGCAGAGTATCATTAGGAATCATTTAATTAATTAAATCATTTAATTTTCCCCTTGGTTGTGATTGGTTCTATCCTAGGTCTCTGGGCTATCCAGTCTCTGGTTCCTGGCCCTCCAGGCAGTGACTGGCATGGGCTCTCTCTTCTGGCATACGTCTGAACTTGGACCAAGCATTGGTTGACTACTCCCATAAGTTCTGTGCCACCTTTACCCAAAAACATCTTGCAGGCAGGACACATTGTCCTGGGTCAAGAGTTTTGTGGCTGGCTTGATGTCCCAATCCCTCCCCTGTAAGTCTTGCCTGGTTACAGAAGATGGCCATTCAGGTTCCGTATCACCTGTTATACTAGGAATCTCTGTTAGAGTTACCCTTGTGGATTCCTGGGAGTTTCCATTGCACTAGGTGTCTGTCTCGCCCTTGAAAAGCCCCACAATTTCTGTCATCTCTACCAGTACTTTCTCTCTCTCCACACTCCCACTTAATCCCTCCTGTCCCCAGTCCACTTGAGAAACATATTCTATTTCTCCTTCCCAGGGATATCCATACAGTCATAATTCTTGCTTACTTCAGTATACTTGCTTTCTATATATTTACAAATAATTGTATTTTATGTATTTGCTTTATCTATAATATGTCAGTATTATATATGTTATATTACATATAATATAAATGATATAATAATAATAATAATAATATGTGATATATAATATGTCAATACAGATTAAAGACAGAATTCAATACATCTTTCCTGGTCCCCAAATTCATATTCCATGTGCCCTTTTCAGTAATTTTCTTTATGTTTTTCTCACTCAAAGAAATGAGGACCAGGAAGAGTAAAGCATTTGAAAGAAAACTCCTAATGCTGAATTTGTCTTATATTTCCCGATTGTATTATATTAACTTCAGTTTTTATAGATATGTAATTTTGTAAACCCTACAGTGTAGCACAAATCTTAAAAAGTCTTATTAATAAAATCAAACCTGAGGCCAGTTATTGGGGTGAATGCTGGAAGATCAGAGAAGCAGAACAAGCCACACCTTCCTTACCTCGCCAGTTCCTCAGCTGATCCTGTTTCCTCAGACTGGAAGCTTCTGTGCCCTCATCCCAATGGCTCTCAGCTGAACTGCTGCTCGAAAGCCTGAAGTTTAACCAGCTAAAAGCTTCTAGTTTCTGGTCCTCATGCCTTATATATTTTTCTGCTTTCTGCCTCACTCCCTGGGATTAAAGGCTCACTTTCTGGGATTAAAGGCGTGAGTCACCATGCCTGGCTGTTTCCATTGCGGCCTTGAACTCACAGAGATCCAGAGGGATTTCTTCCTCTGGAATGCTAAGATTAAAGTCGTGTGCTATGACTGCCTATCCTCTATGTTTAATATTGTGACTGTTCTGTTCTCTGACCCCAGATAAGTTTATTAGCATGCACAATATTTTGGGAAACACAATACCACCACACTACAAAACTTTCATTGGGCTTTAGGTCAGTGATGTCTAAGAATGTCTGCCCTTATTGTCAATTCCTGATGTGTGATAAAGAACACTGGAATTCAAAAGTGACTTAATCTTTCCTCTTTTGCTCTCTTTATTCTCTATCCATGCTTAGTGTGAACGTGGAATTTGTGAGTGATGTCATCTATTTAACCACATTTTCTCACAAACATTCCTAGCAGAGAGATTCACCATATGTTCTAAGGAAATCACATTGCTAAGATGTTGATATAGCAGTCAAAGATAATAAATTTTATATCAATCTTTAATATACTGTTTGTTTTTGAGTGTGGAAGTAGGTATCATTTAGTTGGAGACAGCTTTTCACACAACTGTCATTCCTTATGGTGTTCATGTGTTTCTAAAGAGAGTAAATGTTTTATTTCTGTTCTTGTAGAACTACGCTAAGTCACACAAAATGAAACAAATTGTAAAACATGATTTCGCAAATGAATTACCACATTCCTTATGACTTAATTTGTTCTGACAATTTTTGTAGCGACAATGCAGTTTTCTTCTGACAAGCACAATTAGGTTTGGTGAAGCTCCCTTATTTCATGTCTCTGAGGAAGTGACTCAAGTCAAATGAAGAAATATCTGTGACAGGACAGGCAGTGCAATAGAAAGACATGGTACGTTCAAGTAAATTAAGGTTGAACTAGAATTCATAAAACATGAAATAACACCATAAACCACTATTATAAAAGTTTAAGCAACAACCTCTTTAAAATGCAATAGGGTGCATAATGGTGCTTTGCTTTTAGCTTGAAAGTGAGTGAAGAGTGGGGAGGGCTTGAGGGGAAGAATAATAAAGTGTCCCCTCACACAGAGTTATGAGAGGGAAGAGTAGATTCTTCTATTAGACTACTAGAATTTGAATATCCTAAAATCTTGTATTAAGGAGCATGTCTGAAGCTTAAGAACTCTCTCTATGATCCGAATATATTTCACAAAACCCATATGAAGAGACTAAATCACTTATGTGATAGTGTTAAGTGGTAAGGTCTACAGGCAATGATAAAGTGAAGTGGATAAAACCATCAAAAAGTGGGACTTGTTCATGTGAAGGAGTTTAGGAAAGTGTTGACCCACCACCATCATTGCCTTATGTCCAAGAGAAAACATCCATCAAGGCAGTGTCTCCGAGGACAAATGGGTCCGTAGGCAGACACTTGATCCTAGCACAGATTTTTTTCTTTGACTTCCATCATTCTATAAATGTGAGCAACAAATTTCTTTTGCTTATAAATTACCCAGTCTAATGTATCTTATAACAGCATAAATGGAATAAGTTAACACACACACACACACACACACACACACACACACACACACACACACACACCAGAGAGAGAGAGAGAGAGAGAGAGAGAGAGAGAGAGAGAGAGAGAGAAGCAGTAACAAGCATGTACTGTGCTTAGAATTTCATATGGAGTGGTCGAGTACCTTATCAATATCTGTCTGCTATGCTAACATGCAGCTTCCAGAATGGTTAATACCATACATGGTTTGCTCATGTTTGAAAGTTCTCTCTTAAGTCAAACTAAGAGTATCTTCATGTGATCAGTTGGTGCTACTTGTAAGAGTCCATCTAATTGGACATGTCAACTTGACAGTCTCTCTACAAGAGAATGGTGAAGATTCTTAGACTCTCACCTGATATTCCAGTCATCTCCTGCTGTCATTTATATCTGGTTCTGCCTATTTTTATTGGTCTTGGGGTCTCAAGTTGTGCAGCAGTGTGAGAGGCTGAGGGAGAATCCACCTCTGCATCAATGGGGAAGCCAACATCCATGCTTGTTAAAGGCTTTTCTTTTCTGCTCTGAGGTCATACATGCTTCTGTCCGTTACCCCTCACCCATGCTTTCTAAGTCCAATAAAGTCATTGCTTCCCATGAGTGAATTGTGATGGAATCATACTTTGATTTATCTTTGGAACCTTCACCGGAAGCCTTAGGCATTGTTTACATTTCCCAGAAAGAAGGAATTTTAGCTACAGTTTAACAAACTTTCTCAATTTCTAGAGGATGTGTCACATATACACAAATGCATGCACACACACACATGCACATTCATGCACACACAAATCTAACACATAGAATAAATGAGTTAGTGGTTTCAGTTTCTGGAATTATCTCACAAACTGGAGCCATTCTTTCTTTAAGAGCAAAACTTCTTTCTTTAAAAGCTCCCTATACTACAGTTTTTCAGACATATTGCTTTTATAAGCAACCATTTATAACATGCATCATTACAGTTTTGTGGAAAGAGAGGCACTGTGTGTGCTATCATTCTGGCTTTTTTCTCATTATGTTATTATGCTCACACAGTCTCCCCAGTTTTTAAAAACATTTCTCTGGAGGAGTATCATTTTGTATTTTTGGGGATTATGTAACACTTAATTTAGTGATATATAGTATTTGTGGATGGGGTTAGTAAAACTTATTGAGTACTATTTAAACTAAGTGGCTTTTAAAAATTTTGCATAATCATTTATAGAGATAAGTGGGTACATCACAAAACTATATAGCTCATAGTAAGTAGTTTCCATCAAGGTATTATTTCAACACTGCACCACCATTTTCTTCATTGTAGGAAATGTGAGGCTACATGTACCACACAAAATAATTATATAAAAAATATATAGTGGATTAGTAGCCAGTTATCAGTTGCATTTTAAAAAACAGAAGTACTCTTAGAATATTAATAGAAGTAAATATATTGTAACTTGTTTGTTTAATAGTATATCAGACACACATTTTTATTACAACTGTTTTTATTTTTCATATCTGTGTGTAGTATATGTATATGTTGACATAAATGTGTGAATGTGAGTATTCATTACATATATGCACGTGTTACAATGAGCTCCGTGGGTGATCCTTCATACAATTCATAATTGAGATATCTATATAGTTCTAAGAATGGTTGTTTTTTTCAAAAGAACATGTAAGTCATTGTAAAGCACGGTAATGTTTAGACTATTGGACAGTAAAATATGAAGAAAATTGTACTGAGTGAGACTGAGTTGAGTCAGGTTTTGGAGAACTTCACTGCAAGTGTTGTTACACCCTGGAGGTTCTTTGGATTTCAGTGAGTAGTTAAATCCCAGACCTTCTGTGATCAACTCTCTTGGAAGTACCAATGACTCACCAAACATGAGATTGATTATTCCTGACTAATTACAGTAAATTTAGCTCCATTATTCCCAAAGATGCTTGAGCACAAAGGATGTATAATGTCTGTGTAATACATGTGCCCTCTTGTCTTGACTTCCACCCCACTCTCGCACTGGTTAATTTTCAAGGCATATCACAATCTCTTCTTGCAAATTGCACCCGCCTTCTCTGAACCACTGTTCTCCAAACACTGACACTGATTTCATTTAAAATTCTCCAGTCACAGCTAATACATGAACATCATTAAATGTTGTTGTTCGTGAAGTTTTGCCAGAAGGGATTGTAGTGCAGAGCAGAAATAAATTAAAACCGAAAGCCAGGAACCATCTCCTGGTGTTGTTTGCCTCCTTACAACATGGCCTCCAGACTCATAATTTGTTACTACCGCCTATTCTTCACCTCACAGCCTTCGCCTGATCTTCCCTCCTGAGAACATATTGGCCAGAGGAGATTGCCATATATTTAACATAAAATAAAGGTCTGCCAGAAAGAAAATGAACTTTTCTTTTAGGTTTGTATAATTTCTCTTCGTAATTGATCTGGATCTTTCCATTTCAAGTCAGCTTCCACATGTCAGAATCAAATCAGAATTATGAAATAAAGAATCAGATAACATAAAATTTAGAGCAAAGATGACTTCAGTTTACATCTGGCAACTTAAATGAAGGTATCTTTGGAATAATAGGTGTTCAGTTGGTAGGATTATTAGGAAGGACTTGTGACTGAACATACTTCTTAAAGCACCTTGGGCTCCTTTCTTTTCAACAGTAATTATAAACTGCAGTGTAAAGGAACAGAGGGGAACAGTACTATCTTGGCCTTTCCATTTCGTTCTCCTCTGTCTTTTTCAATTTTATGTTTACACTGAATCATAATTCATGGCTATTTCACATTCTTCCTAGTGTCCATCATTTGTCTATCTGTTGATTGTTTTGATTTTCTGGAAATAAACTAAACTATAAACTCAATATTTGTGTTTATGTCTTCATTATTTCTTCCTGTATGCTTGGTTTAGTTTACTTTTTATCTGAGCTCTTGCACAGATGATTGATTTCAGACTGCCTTTTCCCAATATACTATTAATTTAGTATGAAAAACTTTCTTTTTACTAGTAATTTAAGTATGTCCCTTAACTTTCATTTTACATTTTCACTTTCATTTCTTTAACTTGTAGACATTAGTTAAACATTGAGGTTTTTCCATGTGACTCAAATTTATATAATTGGGTTATTTAGTTTCTGTTTAGTGATTATTCTATTACTATTCTTTTATTCATTTCCAGTTTGAATCACTTGAGTCTAGGCACCCTCACACGAGGTCAATAGTTGTAAATATGTTATGATTCTGTCATTGCCAATGATATAATCTGGTTCCGCATATGATTTCTAGAACCTGAAAAGACCATCCACTTACTCTTCTGATTGATGGCAGGGTGTGATGCATACTTCAATTATTTCATGCTGTTTAACGATCAGGAGTGCTATGTCCCAGATGATAGTCCGTGATTGCTCTTTGGATAACTGAGAAAAAAATGTTATATCTAATTCTAATGACGGGCTCTCCAGTTTTCTTTACATCTCTCCATCTTTTTATTAATGACATTTGTTTTTAGACAGTTTCACAAATGTGTGCCATCCATATCAACTACTCTCACCTCCACCCCTAACAAATCTCTCTCATACACATTTGTGACGTTTTGTGTTGTTTTGTAATCTACACAGATTAACCAAGGCCACCTGTGTGGTCCTGAATTGTCTTTGTCTTCACACAGATTTTTTTCTGGAGTCTTGAAATACATGACAAATCATGTCTACCTCCTCAAATAAGTTACGTACTAAGGTTTTAAAAGTCTCTTTTACTTGGTCAGTTTGTTGTCTGCTGTTCAGATTGATGACTATTGATCTACCCTCAGTCAGGGATTCTGTCTTTACTCTGTAATTCTCCTGCTGAAATTATTTATTAAGATTTTTATCATAAGTTGGGAGTCTTCATTTCTAAACTTGGCATTTGCTTTGTTTTATATCAGTTGTGTTTGTGTGATGATACATCATCCTTTCATGAGGCTTTCTCTATTTTTGTTCCTTTGACCTTTAATTATGCCCTGAAATGTTTTATCATTGCAGCCTTAAAATCTTTACCTCCTAATCTAATATCTTATTTAGTTTCATACATATATACATATATGTGTATATATGTGTGTGTTCACACACATATATACACGTACATACTTACATACATACACACACACATATATATTAGAGTCAGGAACCCATATACCCAATATGGTGTAAGAATTTGATGGACAACAGAATTTCTTAAAAATAAATATGAAAATCTAAACAAGAATTTCCAGTTATTACAAGAAAACCTAAAGCATTAAAGATGTAAAATTTTGGGATGAAGAGATGGTTTAACAGTTAAGAGTGTATACTGCTTTTACAAAGGACCTGATGTCAGTTCCTGGCACACACATTGGACAGCTCCAAATTCCTGTAAGTCCAGCTCTACAGTATCTTACATTCTCTTTTGAATTTAGAGTCATCTGCAATTGCATCCACACACAAATACACTCCTATGCATGAACTTAAAAATAGAATAAAAATTTTGCTATAACAAATGAGATTTATGCAATTAAAGAACAGATTTTTAAAATAAGTAAAACTAATGGAGATACTGTTAAATAGATGAAGTTGATATGTGGTAGTCTAGTTTTATTTGCTAAGATACCAAGTGAACTTGTCACTGTCTTATGTGGGAAATAACGGGAAGCTACCAGAGTCGATCTCATATAATGATTGAAAGGCTAAAAAATACCCTGATACAAGATAGTATAATAAGAAAAGTCAATACAAAATAGTCAAAAACAGTAATGAAAAACATTTAGAGTGCCAATCTACAACTTTATCAGGCACAGAGAAGTGCTATTATAATCAGGTTTTGTCTTAATTTGAAAAAGACAAAAGTGTTTGAACTTAAAGGGTTAAAATGAACCCCACCCCCACCCCTTCAGCCCATGTATGAGGTAAATTAGATGAAGCAGGAGAACTTGAATCTTCTCTTTTCTCTTTCATTTAGTCTCCAGAAAGCTAGTGTGTTCATCAGCATATAAAAAACCATGAGTCACTCAAACTGATTACAGTAGAAGAAAAAGGCTCATGAAAGATATCAATTTTTATAAATTTTTAAAAATTACCAAAACATGTTGTGAACAGTAAGAAGCAGGGATAATGAAAGGTATCAGATCCAAATGACTTCAATTAATTTTTAAACTTACTTAAAGTTTTGTTATTATGGTGTATCTATGTATGTATATCGGTTGTGTGGTGGTGGTGGTGGTGGTGGTGGTGATTGTGTGTGTGTGTGTGTGTGTGTGTGTGTGTTTTGAAGGATGTATCCCACATCACTAATATGGAGGTCAAAAAATAACTGTAGAGTCAGTCCTCTCCTTTCCTGTCATCTTTTTGTGGCTTCATGGCATTGTGGCAAGATTTTTAGGTTTGTGTAGCAAGTGCATTGGCTCTGGAATCACCGTGCCACCCCAAACTGAATGTTTAAGGATGGCAGCTCAAAATGGCATTCTATTTTTCTAGGTTTCCATAGAAAGCAAAATATTTAATTATACTTTCAAAATAAGATTAATATTGGTGGACAAAGATGGTGAAATCTCAGGACAAATTTGCAGAGGACATCATCCCTAAGAAATAATGAAATATTCTCAATAAAGGAGGAGCTGTGCTAACATGATGTCATTAAGTATGGGACTCTGGGCACATCAGTTAACCTGGTCATGGTCACGCATCAATTCTTATTATGTTTAGCACTTCTGAATTGCTGAATTCATCACATACTCAGAGTGCTATAGCGTGCAACAACAATTATGGCCCTATCCATTTCTTCAACCTCACTCACTTTTACTTCACTAATTGAAAATTTCCAGTATCAAGTCAGGCTCTGGTTGCTCATGTATTTAATCCCAAACCTTGGGAGGCAGAGGCAGGCAGATCTCACTGAATTCAAGGCCAGCCTGGTCTATAGAATATGTTCCAGGACAGCCTTTGTCTTGAAAAAAAAAAGTTCCCTTATCATATGCATACCAATTATTATCATGTGGCTTTAGAATAACTGCCATTTTTCACTGTCCTTTATACCTATGGTGGTCATTCTTTCCCTCAAGTTTGTTGTTTTGTCCATATCAACAAAGACACACTAGGCCCCAGATTTCTTATCCCTTATCTCTGAAATTTCAATCAAGAAAAGCATAAAAACAGTCATTATTCACAGATACTTGTAAACTTCTTTGTGTTTTCCAAACATTTTGGAGGCGTTTGAAAACAGCAGTGACTTGGAGGAAAAGAAAACTTTTTAAATAGAAAAAAAAAATGAAAAGAACCTCATTTTCTTAAAGAAGAAAAATATGGAAACTTATTTAATGAAAAGTTTATAGATTAGAAAGAGAGGCCAGAAACCAAAGGAAAGACCCCTGGGACCCCAGGAGCACAATAGACTGTAGACATCTATGAATTAAACATTATATGCTTAATTAAATATATAATCTTCTGATTAAATTGAGTCATGAGCCACAGCTGGGCAATGATCTACCTACATCCCTGACTTACTCTAACAAAATCACTATCAAATATGCTATAAAATAAATGACAGGTTCCAGATATATAAGACAGATTTATCATTACCAACTGCAGTTAGACATCACAGCCACGTGAAATCCACCATTGAAGTGGAAAAGAAAAAAGGAAACAAAATCAACACACACACATGTATTCTATCAAAATCCCCCAAAGAAATCTAATTAAATTTAGAATTCACTTTTTGAAAACTGTCTAAATAGCAACAAGAGAAAAACTAATGAAATAACCACCAAATGAATAGTGGAAAGATGAGTTGTTGTCAATAAACCACCAATGAATATGATTCCAGGTGTGAAGTTGTTTATAGTCACAGAAGACGGTATCACATTGGGGAATTGATAAACTAATAATTCAGCAGAAACCATGGGCTATGACTCAATGTTCTGAGTGGAACACAGTGTGATAAAGGATTGTGTTGTCTAGAGTTCATGCCTATGTGACTCTTTCCTGCAGACGTGAGAACAAATGTCATATGATGGGCAGCAGGGGAACAAACAAAGGTTAGTGGTTGTGATTATAAGTGTTGTAAAAGGAAACATGTTCTGGAATTACCTCGAAGACGAGGCACACGTTAGAGGGAATATTTATATTAAGATAGCCTCTGGGAAGGTCTGTGAAACGATTTTGATTAGGTTAATTGTATTGGGAAGAACCACATAGAAAGAGAGCAACATAATTTCCTGGGTTTGGATGGTGGGCCTTTCTAAAAAGGGAGGAGAGGCATTATCTGGATAGAGTGTCCATCTCTCTCTACTTCTGGACTGTGGAGGCAATGTGACCAGCTTCTTTGCAGAACACTGTCTTATGTAGTGAAGTGAATTTTTTTTCATTTTTTTATTAAGATTTTTTTTTTTAATTTTACACACCAATCAGAGATCTCCCTCTTCCCTCCTCCTCCCCCCCCCCAGCCTTTCCCCACAACTGACCCTCCCATTTCCCCCTACAGGAACGCAAGGCCTCCCAGGAGAAGGGACATCCAGTAGAGGCAAGTGAAATTTTAAAGTCTTCAATTCTCTTCATACTTTCAGGAAATGATCAATTTTTCCACAGTATATTTTCACTTTCTGTGCTAATGATAACTTTTGGAAACTGCTTCCTTAAAATCAACAGTTTCTTGGAAACATGTAATTACAAGTTTGTTTCCTCAGTTTGTATCACACATCACTTCAACTGGGACCATTTTGATCATTCAACTCTCCATGACAATTTCAGGGTTTGTTCACCAAACACATTTTAACCACTGCCAGCTGTGAGTTGTCTATCCACATTTCTTTAGGTGAAACAAATCTCAAGATTATGTTTTCAAGGCCAGTGAGATGGCTAAGAGAATAAAAACTTTTGTCGTGCAGTGGACCTGAGTTTAATCCCCGAGAGTCACATAAGGATGGAAGGAAAAGAGACTTCAAAAGTTGTCCTGTGACCTTCACACATGTGCTTCCCCCCACCCAATTGCAATAAATAAGCTTAAATTTAAGAGGATTATATTTGAGTATCTTCTTTACTTAGTGCATTCTTGTGGTTACTCCTATGTTACTCCTATAAACCATGTCCCAAATAATATCTTTCTAACTAGTGTTTCTGTGTGAGACACCATGGCAAATCCAACTAGGAAGGAAGGCTTTATTTGGCTTACAAAATCTATCCCTGAGGAAAGTCAGAACAGCAACTGAAAGAGGAACCTCTTCATTATGTTTGATGATGTTATTCAATGAAATGTCACAGCTATCCTTTATAACTCTTTGGGGGTTGAATGACCCTTTCAGAGTGGTTGCCTAAGACCATCCTGCATTTCAGATATTTACATTATATTTCATAACAGTAGCAAAATTAAAGTTATGAAGTAGCAAGAAAAGTCGTTTTATATTTGAGGGTCACTAGAACATGAGAAATTGTATTAAAGGGTTACAGCAACAGAAAGGCTGAGAAGCAATGCTCTATGGAAAAAACATGGATTTTTGCCACTTGTGACTTATCTTTGTGATTCAACAACGTTTTTCATGTGGTTCTTCTTAACAGAGTATATGTTGTCTGAAGTTCGGAATAGGTTGTCTTTAGTCTGCTTCATGTTAGGCCTCCCTCTCCCAGGTTCGCACCACAATAGCAATAAAACAGGGTGGGATTTCTAATACAATCTAATGTCAACATCACACAAATGTTAAAGGAAATGAAACATATTTCTTTATTTTCTACACATATGTCCTTAAATAATTTCCTTTTGTCTCTCAAGAACATTGAAACCTAAAGGTTACTTTGAACAGATTTATATGTGCTGCTGCTTCAAATGTAAAGCAGTAAAATCAAATCACTTTTTAAAGTACTACAAGATGACTATCCAATCTAAAATTAAAGCCTCCCCAGGTAAATGAACATTCAAGATTTCTCTTTCCTTATATGACATTTCACTCCAGCAAACTCTGAGGAAATGTTTTTAAATTTGTGTCCTTTTTTCTTTTCTGTTGTCATAATTAATAGATCTTTCTCTCTTTTAATTTATTCAGAAGTAATGTGCAATAGCTTCTGCTCATTAAACTCTCCCTTGATTTTCTTAGGTATTCGACATACCCACAGTTCTTCTGATCTTGCTTTTGGTTTACTAATCGATTTGGTTCTGAAATTGAGACTAAACCAAATTTTATCTACTTCTAGATTAGGTCTAGACATTTTATTTACCCTCAGTTAATTCCCAGTCAGACTTAACACTTTATTCTCTTTCATATTTAGGTAGTAATTATCTGTTGAGTTTTTTCCAACTTAAGTTGAAAATTTATCATGCTTACATTTATTTACTATTAACATTATTTGTAATGAATTGTTTGAAATTTTTTGTATATAGTAAAAGCACTCATCTTATGACTTTCAGTTAGATTACAATTATCTTTGAGGAATATTAATAATATGAGATTTATTCATTTCATCATGTTTTTATAAGCATCAGTATGCTGAAGATTAACCTGAAAGTGATTTCACATGCATGTGTCTGCACACATCTATTGACTCTACTCAGTATTTTACCATTGACATTTTTTTATACACAAAAGAAAGATGCCTATTTATTCCACACAGTTAATAGAAAATTGTACAACATGCCTATTTATTCCACACAGTTAATAGAAAATTGCTGTGGGATGTTCTGTATGGCAAATGTGTTGCTGATTAGTCAATAAATAAAGCACTGATTGGCCATTGGCTAGGCAGGAAGTGTAGGCGGGACAAGGAGGAGAATAAAGCTGGGAAGTGGAAGGCTGAGTCAGAGAGACACTGCCAGCTGCCATGATGAGAAACAGCATGTGAAGATGCCTGTAAGCCACGAGCCACATGGCAAGGTATAGATTAATGGAAATGGATTAATTTAAGATGTAAGGACAGTTAGCAAGAAGCCTGCCACGGCCATACAGTTTGTAACCAACATAAGTCTCTGTGTTTACTTGGTCAGGTCTGAGGGTCTGTGGGACTGGCAGGTGAGAGAGTTTGTCCTGACTGTGGGCCAGGCAGGAAAACTCTAGCTACAAATGGCGTCCAACGTGGTGGCAAGAGTTTCCACCTAAAACCTGAGAAAAGATTCTAAAACGGAGCTAAAAACAGCTTCCTAATTGTCTCTCTCAAATGAGTGGCATCTGCCAGTTTGAGCTACTTGTGGGTTCCTAGTATGTATGCTCAACCTGCAGTATGGCGGGAATGAGGCCTCTGCAAGTGGCACATTAAACTGTATGGTGGATTTAGACTTTGCTAGTACAAAACAAAAAAAGAGGTTTCTGGACTACACGCTGCTTGGATAAAAGCATAGACCCACGATAGCTCCCAGAGCTCCTGGTAAACCACCACCATGCTGGGAAACTGAGGTGGGCGGAGCCAGCAGCCACAGCTGCTGCAGTTTAAAACAATAGATTCACAATAAGACAGATTCAGATGTAATAGTTTACAATGTGTGTAAAAGATATGTAGGCTTGAAAGAGACAAAAAAGGTGATATATAGAGTTATAGAAACAAATACATAGTTTTAAAAAATAAGGTCTTTAAAGAGACAGTAAAGTTAATATAAAAAAATAAGCCACATAAAGATGAATATTACACAGAGAATCTGGATTGTGTTGTCTTTGGGATTTTTAACTGCAGAAAAACATTTGATTGTAAAAGCTGTTGAGTTATGCCAAAATATATATTTTAAAGGTACCTTGACTTCAAAATTTGGATATAAGGATATGTTGCTTTGGAAAGGAGACTCTGCTTTTGTTCCCACAGAAAGCCAGAGGCTATGGATTTGTTCAAGATTAAGATACATCAGGTTTGACCAGCCAAGACCCCCTGAAAGGTCTCCGATGACACCATGGCCCAGATGATCCAACATCCAGTATGGTTTGAAGGCAACTGGCTCAGATGATACACGCTCATGGACTATTCCATAATTCTAAAATTTTCTTTGTTTCCCCATAAGATACAGCGCCCCCTTCCAGCAGGAAGTAGTAAGAGAAGCTATGCCCAAATTCCCAGATTATATGTAATTTTACTTTGTTAAGGTTAAAACCTTCCTTTCTGAAAAAAAAAAAAGGGGGGGGGGAAGTGCTGTGGGATGTTCTGTATGGCAAATGTGTTGCTGATTAGTCAATAAATAAAGCACTGATTGGCCATTGGCTAGGCAGGAAGTATAGGCGGGACAAGGAGGAGAATAAAGCTGGGAAGTGGAAGGCTGAGTCAGAGAGACACTGCCAGCTGCCATGATGAGAAACAGCATGTGAAGATACCTGTAAGCCACGAGCCACATGGCAAGGTATAGATTAATGGAAATGGATTAATTTAAGATGTAAGGACAGTTAGCAAGAAGCCTGCCACGGCCATACAGTTTGTAACCAATATAAGTCTCTGTGTTTACTTGGTCAGGTCTGAGGGGCTGTGGGACTGGCAGGTGAGAGAGTTTGTCCTGACTGTGGGCCAGGCAGGAAAACTCTAGCTATAGAAAATTGTACATAAGACCAATATTTGCATATAATAACGTTATTGAGTCTACGCATTTGCATTTTGAGCCAGATTTATGTCAATCTTCATTGTTCTGAAAAGCATTAATATAGGGAACTCTCATCGGCAAATAATGTCACATCACAGAACATATTAGGCTTTTTCATTTAACAGATGTGAATTGTTAAATTGTAACTTTAAGCCCTGGCACAAAGCCATTCAGGTGCTATCTTTGCCCTGGAAACAAGCAGTCATGTAGGAGGGTGATAATTTTAGAAATCAATAATTATATTAACAGTTCTATGGTATCCATTTAAGCAATGAGCCAGCCAGAGTAAACTCTGAGAGGTAGAACAACAGAAGACACTAGTGAATTCCCTTCCCTGGAAGTACAACATATTAACCGAACAGCTCTTGGCAACATTTTCTATTTTTTTAGTGTGGCATGGGCCCAGCCTATATTGAAGAGAATAAAAATTATAGGGGAAAAGCCCAGCTTTCAGATTTTTCAGAAACTAATGCTGTAATTCTATTTTTTTTTGTTTTGTTTTTTTTTTTTTGTTTTGTTTTGTTTTTTTGTTTTTCAAGACAGGGTTCCTCTGTGTAGCCTTTCTCTTTGGAGCCTGTCCTGGAACTCACTCTGTAGCCAGGCTGGCCTCGAACTCTGCCTGCCTCTGCCTCCCGAGTGCTGGGATTAAAGGCGTGCACCACCACCACTCAGCTGTAATTCTAGTTTTTACATTGATAATCATGATTTATTTGTCTTAAGTTGAATAGGGTACATGGTGAAATAAACTTAAACTGTGAGTTTGACTAGATAGTCTTTTGCTCTATATATGGTTGAATAGACTGACATGAGACTTAAGAATTCTCTCTATAACAATCTTTGTTTATGTTTTATGTTTGGCCATTAGATACTAAATCAGACATCCATCTATGGATCATATTTTCAAACTCTCCATGTATAAAAGTATGCAGCAATCCTTATATTTCTGCCCTGTGTTTGCCATTTTATGGTGATGAATTCAAGAATTCATCAAATGCTGGCATTTTACTTAAGTGATCAGACCTTCTATACACACCCTATCAAGTGCGGTTCTTCTTTATCACATGCTTTTTGATGACACTCCCTACCTACCTTTTAACAAAGCTATGTAGACCGCTAGCTATACACATATATAAAATATGGCTTGAAATACAATTTGACATATACTATCTAGGAACTTAATTACTATGCTAATATATATTTTTAAATTTTTATTTTGCAATACAATTCAGTTCTACATATACCATTGACATTTTATTAGCTTGGTCACTTTACCATCACTATTCATTTTCATGAGGGCGTGTTAAATTTTATAGTTCAGATTGCTCAGTCTTGCTTTTCATGTGTTTCTGCTAGTTATTTTATTAAAAAATTAATTATTTACATATGAGCATGTGTTCATGAGTGTGTCTGCTTGTCTTCTTACCAGGAATACCCAAAAAGGTGAGGTGGCAACCTGGAGAGTTAATTTTATCCTTATTCAATACTAATATGTGGGTTTCTGGGAAATTCAACTCTGGTCATTAGGGTTGGCAGCTTCACCCACTGAGTCATCTCAACAGTGTGTTAGTTTCTTTTTTTAATTAAGAAAATTTTATTCATTTTACACAACAATCAAAGATTCCCCCTCTTCCCTCTTCCCATCCCCCCCAGCCTCCCTTCCCAACCCACCCCCTACTCCCACCCACAAGAAGGCAAGTCCTTCTATGGGGAGGCACATTCAGTAGAGGCAAGTCCAAGCCCTCCTCCCTGCCTCAAGGCTGCACAAGGTGTCTCATCATAGGTAGTGGGCTCCAAAAAGCCTGCTCATGCACCAGAAATGGATTCTGATTCTACTGCTAGGGGCCCTCCCAAGCAGATCAAGCTACACAACCGTCTCACCATGCAGCGGGCCTAGTCCAGTCCCATGCAGGCTCCCCAGCCATTGATCCAGCTTTCATGAGTTCCCCCTAGTTTGGTTTGGTCATCTCTGCAGGTTTCCCCATCATGATCCTGATACACTTGCTCATAGAATCTCTTTTCTCTCTCTTTGACTGTACTCCTGGAACTCTGTCTAGTGATTGGCAGTGGATCTCTGCATCTGCTTCCATCAGTCATTGGAGAAAAGTTCTGTGATGACAGTTAGGGTACTCACTGGTATGATCTCTGGGGCAAGCCAGTTCAGTTCAGGCACCCTCTCCACTATTTCTAGTAGCCCAGGCTGGGTCATCCTTAGAGATTCCTGGCAACTTCCCCAGCACCGGGTTTCTCTCTATCCCCATGATGTCCCTCTCTATCATGGTATCTCTTTCATTGCATTCCCTCTCCCTCCCTTTTCCAGCTCAACCATCCCATTTCCTTATGTTCTGATCCCCTATCCCCTACCCTCCATTGCCCACCCCTCATACTCATTTTACTCATGAAGATCTCATCTATTTCCCCTTCCCAGGGCAGTCCATGTGTCACTCTTTGGGTCTTCCCTGTTAGTTGGCTTCTCTGGAGTTGTGGGTTGTTGTCTGATTACCCTTTGCTTTATATCGCCTATCCACTTATGAGTGGATACATACCATGTTTGTCATTCTGAGTCTGCATTACCTCACTCAGGATGATATTTTCTAGTTCTATCCATTTACATGCAAATTTCATGATGTCATTTTTTTTTTTTTAATACTGAGTAGTACTCCATTGTGTATATGTACCACATTTTCTTAGTCCATTCTTCAGTTGAGGGACATATAGGTTGTTCGGGTTCTGGCTATTATAAATAATGCTGCTATGAATATAGCTGAGCACGTGTCTTTGTGGTATGATTGAGTATTCCTTGGGTATATGCCCAAGAGTGGTTTAGCTGGATCTTGAGGTATATTTTCTCAGTTTTCTGAGAAACTGCCATACTGATTTCCAAAGTGGCTGTACAAGTTTGCACTCCTACCAGCAGTGGACGAGTGTTCCCCTTGCTCCACATCCTCTTCAACATAAGCTGTCTGCAGTGCTTTTGATCTTAGTTAGCCATTCTGATAGGTATAAGATGGATATCTTAGAGTCATTTTTATTTGCATCTTCCTGATAATTAAGGATGCTGAATAAAGTTCCTGTTGTTATGTGATATATAGTCATTACCAATATTTCTGATTTTCGTAATTATCTGCTATAGGCTATCTAAAATTGTTAGTATTTTCTCTTTTCTTATGTTGATGTTACCATTGCAGAAGCCCTTCATTCCCACTGTTCCAGTTCTTTTCCTGCCCATCATTTTCAAGCCTTGTGGAACTTCTGGAAGTGTATCATTTGAACAGTGCATTGTTATATCTATGTTTATAATCTAGCTTTTCATGTTTGGTATTCTAATTGGGGTTTAATGTGTTTGCACTGTTTTCATACACTGTGATAGTGCAGATTTTAACTTATATAACTGGTCTTTATTCAATCAATGTACTTTTTGTTTTACTCCTTCATGCAGTTTGTTCAGCAGAATGATCACCCTGGTCATATAACTATATAATATAGTTTATATTATCCTAGCTCATTTTTAAGTGTATTATATAGATGTTCCCTTAGTAAGGCAAGCACTTCAGTATCCTCTATTTCTTTAATATCTTTGTTTGTTTCTTCCAGTTGCTACAACACAATATTTTCTATTTTTAGAGCATTTCATCACTAAATCTGTAGTGTACATACATTGTCTGATAACTTTTAAAGAGTAAAAGTTGCACTATATTTTATTATGTTTATATTCTGTATCTTTTACAACATTCTCTGAATTTATTATTCAACTTTTTATTCCAGAAGAGTTTTAAATGTACAGTTTGATGTGACAATATTTCTATGGCCACAAATATCTGGAAATATTTTGACTATACATTTATATTTACATGATAATTCAAATGAACACAAATTTATTACATAAATTACTCCTTTATATTTCCTTTTCAAAGTATCACTCAATTGGCCTCTGTACTCAAAGTTGTCACTGTAAATTCATTTCCAATCTAATGAATAATTTTATTCTCCTCTTAATGCTTCTGGCATATGATCTTTGTATTTGTCCATGTTGAATTTATGATTCATCTGAGTATGATATTTACTTCAATTATTACAGTAGATGCTATATCCATATATGAAGTTGAACAGGTATTTAAATATTAGAATGACAACTCAATCACTTCTTCAAAGGAATTTACTGATCTCTGGCTTCCCATTCTATTTTCCTAAAACCTCAATTTTTATGATTTCGGCAATTTGGCTCCCATCTTTTACCTCTAATTTGGTAGATTGCTATTTCTATTTTTATTTTGGCCTCTAAAAGAATTCTTCAGTCTACTCTTCTAAAACTCTACTTGATTATTCATCCTAATCAATTCTACTTTTATCCTTTGCTACTATGCTAATCTATCATGTGTCTTTTAGAGCTAATATTTCCATATAGTTATCTATTATGGTCCATGTGTTGCTCAATATTGCTAACACCTCCCTTTATGTTTACTTGTATGTTTTTGCTTACTTTATATTTATTTTTCCTCTTTCATTAATCTTCCTTCTGATAGGTTAGTCTCTGCAGTTTGTGGTTTTATTGTGAAAGCTCTATATATTGTAACCTGTGATTTCTTGTTATCTGAGATCAACAGCTATTCTATGTGTAACTTAGAAGAGAGAAAAGTTCAAGGGGCAGGCTTAGTGTCAATCCTTAGGAGTTAAGAAGAAAATGGACATAAATCCACAGGAGAATCTTGCAGGCCCACTTCTGACTCCTTTTATTTTCTGTTCTCTGTGAGTAACTTTTGTGAGAATTTCATCTTTAACATTTGAGTAGAAAGTCAAGGCGTCAAATGTACCTGTTCTGTGTCTTAAGGGAAAGTATATACACATAAATTGCTGAGTTCAACAGATCAATTCAAAATTGCCCCATCAACTGTTTATCCTGTAGTTGACCCTAGATTTCTAACACTAACTCCCTGAGTTACTTATCTAACTCATGACTGTCTCTGCCATTGGACCATTTGTTTTTGTAATCATTCAACACAACACATTCATATGTATGTTAATGCATGTATTCACTTTCTTCTTAAATGTCATTCTTCCAAGTTGTCTAATATCTGGATAATTCTCCATTACCAACATTTCCCTTGTTGCATAGCTAGTATACCATCTGGACTCCTAAACATTCTATCACATATCATGCTGAGGAGAGCCTGCTTCACAACTAGAGATTCTAACTGTGGAGTGGGTTCTAGGGCTGATTCAATACAAACATCTCAGGGTTAATAAACAGTGATGAATAATACTACAGAATACTCTCTTAAGGAAGAAAACAGAGCTCCTGTTCACTGTTGTGAGTATGAGGTTTGTGCCTCAGTCTGCACAAGCACATGGATTTGATTGATTTTTTTCAATGTTTGTATTTGTGGCTCATTTGTATCTTCCTTGACTTCCTTGGGTAATTTTGGTTCTTTGTATTTCAGCCTTGATAGGGCAAATATAACTCCCATGTACTGCTGTTTCATAGCTGCACTCATCCCCTCAGGCCAGTGGGGAAGTAGTTCCTGTCAGTTGGTAACACAGCTCCCTGACCAGCAGCTCTGACTGTTCTGCCAGCACAGGAGAGTGCAAATGAAGGCAACTGCAGCTCTCATCCTTGAAGTCATAAATCAGCAAGGAGGTGAATGGGGCCTTCCGGGAAAGATTTGCTGAGTGTCCTCGCTGGCCTTTGATTTAGCACATACCTAGAACCTAGGTACCTAGAAAGTCAAGCAAGTCTACAGCTAATCCTCAGAGATTATTTTCTTTCTATAAGAAATAGATAAACTCCTACAGAGCTATTTGTTTAAAGTCCTGTACCTTTGTTTCTGGTGTTCAGTTATAAATAAAATGAAGAGTGACTTACATGTCTTTTATTCCAAGATTAAGGGACTTCCTTAGTAGAGAATGTCTGAAGCCAAGATGTTAGTAAGGTAGCAAAACAATCTTTTTGTTCAAAACTAAATTGGACCTAAATCAAGTAAAATGAGAAACGTCATGAATACAATACAATAGACTGTGCCTATGAAAACTACTGAAGGCTTATTAAACTACATCCTGCTCCATTTTTTGTTTTCTGGAACTTGTAAATCTCAAGTATTCCATTATAAATTTGCATACAAAAATACACAAATGGAATGTATGATGACTCATTAAGTATAAAATTACCCTTAGTATTTGATATTTATTTACATAAATAAATATTTAAGATTTATTATATATTATTATATATTTACATATTAACATATGATATATAATGTTACATTGTAATATTATATATTACATGAATAAATTTCTCAGGTTGTTCTGGTCATAGCAACAATAGGTCATAGCAATAGGCTAATAACAGAAATGAAGCTGAAATTACTAAGTGGATACTGTTTCAAAAATGATTTTCCTCTTCCTAACCAATCAATTGTATTAACAGAAATACTGCAATTTTTGACAATTTGGGAGTACAAGAAATTGTAATATTCTGATATGAACATACCACTCTTCCAAAGAGACATATGAAAGGGAAATTGAAGCCTCATTCCTATGTGCCCTGTTACAGCCTTAAACCTGTTGAAAAGTATCCCAAGTCTGATGTTACAATTTTTCATCAGTAGAAAACCTACAAATGTTATCATTTACTTTTTAAAGCCTTACTCCAAGCTCTTTGATGACACATTATCTGTGATAAGAAAAAGATGCGTGGTGATAATTACTGCAGGATGGGATGCATTTGCTAAATGATGAGGATCTCAATAATTCATAAGAGTTAGCTACTAAGACATTTAATGTCAGACAAGCCAAGCTTGGTAACTCAGATGTAATCTTTTGTGCATTCTAGTTGGCATTCAGACACTTCCTTTTCATTAAAAAGGATAAATACACATTCCTACTTGCAGCAGTTTGGGTTATAAAAGATGGCAGATGTAAAATATGTCTAGGGTGATTTTTGGAGGTACTTGGCAGGCCCAGTAGACAGTCTGCAGATGTCTCATGCTTAGACAAAATTAATCTTACAAATTGGTAAATGCAAATAGAGTGTTGTCTGCTAATCAGAGTCCATTGTACCAAAATAACAATGACATCAATACAAAAATACAGAATGGACTTGGCAACAATAAAAAAAAAAATCAGCTTCTAATGAAATCATGTTATTTGATCTACCCCAGTTATTATAGTACCTGTGTCCTCAATAATGTCCATGACACCAACTTATTCAATCTACATTTAAATTTTATATTAATTGATTGAATGTTTTAATGTCTAATATATGCTTAACTAGTCAAACCCATATTATTTTAACCTTTCCTTTTAAAAGGCCTATTTCAAATGAGGAAATTCTGAAAGAAACAAACAAAAAACTGCCTACATTTAACACAATAGCAAATGGTGAAGTATTCGGTGCTTATCAACATATGAAAATAGAAAGTAGTGATGAATGTCCACTGTGTTATAAGTGCTGATAAATGTGAGATGTAATTCACAAACAATCTGATTGTAGGAGTTACTAGAAAAAAAATTATGTCCTAGAAAGCTTAAAATAATCATGAGCTCAGTAGCTTTTATATTCTATATAAAAAGTATGAAATGAATATGTTTTTCTTTACACTAAGGTAAATAAGAGATTTTTAAGCTGCAAAATCCAAATGCAAACATGAATATAACTACAGGACACTGAAAATTGATTCAGCAATTGGTTTCTTAATGTCTCCAATGCAAACCTAGTGCTATCTTATAAAGCAATCTTAATACACAGAAGAGACTGAATGGCTTCAGTCCTCAAATCCTTAGATCATCGACAGTTCCGTGTAAATAATTTTAGAGTTCTCTGTCTCTATGTAATCCTTCACTAAAATTGATTAGGTTCTAAAGATACAAACACCCATTTGATAAAGATTTCTCCTGATACTTTTTTCTTTGAGTAGAATTGATTTCTATCTTTCTGATTCCTGGATGGTATAACTAAAGCATGTGCCTTTACATTGATTATAATCTTATGAGATTCTGATATTTCTTACTTTGTAACTGTAGAAATGTCCATAAAGTATTATATTTCAGCAGAATTTTTACTTATCACACTGAAAAGTTTCTCCAAAGCAAAGAATGATGGCAAAAAATTTGTAATATCAGTATTTAGGAAACTGGCAGAGAAGTATTGGCAATAGCATGAGGCCAACAAAGGCTACATAGAAAGTCCATAACACACATACATACACACACACACACACACACACACACACACACACACACCAAAAACATATATTTAAAAATATCTCATTAATGTGGGGGGATATCATGGAAAGTTTTAAACTGAAACAATTTAACTTCTATATCTATTAATCACTGCTTTCTATAATGAATCTTTATATATCTCTAAGCCTACATCCCCAATATAAGTTAATTTATAGTTATAATATCATCCTTCAATACAGAATTTATGTTTTTGCCATGTGGTAACCAAGGTAAAGAAAACATCATTCAGAGTCCAAGTAGAGGAGTCAGCAATCTCATTATTAGGGTCAGCATTATTCAGTATTATGGTATTGTTGATTAATTAATCTTTCTCAGAATTATACTATGATAAGCGATGGACCTCAAATTTACCATTTCAAGTCTTAACTTGTAACTACTATGGAAAGGAAATTATATCAGGATTTTAAAAAGCAGAAGTGTAAAATGCTCACAGCACTCAGATTTTGGTCAAAATTATTACAAAAATCTTGTCATTTCAAGAGGTTGAAGAAAAATAATAATGTCAGATGCTTTAATTGCAGTAAACAAGGCCACCTAAAAAGGGATTGTAAACAGGGCATTCCTAGAAACAATGCTTCTTCAAGGAACAATGGCAATAGAATGCCCCTCTCTTCTGGATTATGCAGAAGGTGTGGTAAAGGTAAATATTGGACTAAGGAATGTATTTCAACAAAGGACACACAAGGTAATCCTTTGTCTTTGCTGTTGTAAAAATGCCATGAGGAGCCTCTCACAGACTCTCATGACAAATTTAGTTCAATCCTTTCCTGCCATAACAGAAGAAACCCCTTCTCAGAGCAATTAAATAACCAAGTGCCTGTTGCAATAAACCATACTGCTTGGGGTGATAGAAGAGCTATAGCAGAGAGAACAGGAAATTCAGGAGAAACCATAAAGCAAAATTTTTGACAAACATCTATAAATGAGCAAAGACCAAAATTAAAAATACGAATAAATGATGTTCTCTTGGAGGGCCTTATAGACACAGATGTGGATGTCACAATAATTGCACCATAATCTTGGCATACAAATTGTTCTCTTCAGGAGGTAAATGTTCAGCTGTTAGGGATTGGAACATTATTTCAAGTGAAACAGAGCACAAGATGGGTTGAATGTATACGGCCAGAAGGACAGAGAGAAAATTAAAGCCATATGTGGTTAATATAGCTATAAATTTATGGGTCTGTGTTTTATTGCAATAGTGGAATACCCAGATTAACATTCCTCCAACCTCATAAACTAACACGTTCCTGAGAGAAATATTAGGAGGTATTATAAAGAAGTCATCGGCCATCCAATTGTACAAGAACAGGGCACAACAGCTGCTGGACTTTCAAAGACACCAACAGCTTCTCTTTTAAAATAGTTAATAGACAAGCATGTATGAGTTCAGCAATGGCCTTTAGCAACAGAGAAATTGCAGGCCTTGGAAGAGTTGGTACAAGAGCAGTTAAATGCTCAGCATATTGAAGAATCAACCAGCGCTTGGAATTCTCCTGTATTTGTTTTTAAAAAGAAAGCTGGTAAATGGAGAATGGTCACAGACCTAAGAGCAGTTAACAAAGTAATTCAGCCAGTGGCCTCTCTACAATCTGGAATTCCTTTGCCTACTCTGTTACCAAAAGGATGGCCTCTTATAGTTATCAATTTAAAAGACTGTTTCTTTTCAATACCCTTACAAGAAAAAGACAGAGAAAGATTTGCCTTCATAGTGCCTACTTATAATAATTCTCAGCCAGTTACGAGATATCAATGGAGGATTCTCCCACAGAGAATGTTAAATAGCCCAACCCTGTGCCAATATTTTGTACAATAGCCATTGGAAGTGATACGTAAAAAATTTCCTAAATCCATAATTTATCATTATATGGATGATATTTTACTAGCTGACCCAAATGCAGATACTTTAAAAAGAATGTTTTAAAAAGTAAAGAAAATTTTGCCTTGTTGGGGATTACAAATTGCTCCTGAAAAGATACAAAGATGAGATTCTATTAATCATTTAGGATATAAAATAGGTCTACACAAACTTAGGCCCCAAAAGGTACAAATTAGAAGAGATCAATTATAGGCTCATAATGACTTTCAAAGATTATTTGGAGACATTTCTCATTTACAGAGTATTGTTGGGGTAAAAAATGATGAACTGAGTAATTTGTTCAAAATCTTAGAGGGTAACAAGGACTTAGATAGTCCAAGAGAATTATCAGCTGAAGCTGAGAATGAATTGGCCTTGGTGGAAAAGAAAGTACAGGATGGACATGTAGATCATGTGGATCCAAAGCTTGAATGAATTTACTCACTAAGCATTCTCCTACAGGAATTTTAATGCAGAGGGAAGATATTATATTGGGATGGATATTTCTACCAAATAAACAGAGTAAACAATGAAAAACTTATGTGGAAAAGATCTCTGAGTTGATTTTAAAATCAATTTGAACAAAAGAGACATCTTAATTAGAAGAGGTGATAGTTCATCAACCAGCATGACCATCCAATTTTAAATTAATTTATACCACTAACAAATGCTCTTCATTTAATTAGATATAACTTGCCAAAAGGGAGCCTCCCCAAAGTGAGGCTTGGGGAAGGATTTTTCTTTTTGTCTTTCAGGAGAACAAAGGCTAAAGAATCTGAAGAACACTGAATCTGAAGAACACTGGACAAATGAGACATTGGAAGAAAAAGAACAAATCATCCAGAAAAAAAATGTCCCAAGAAAAAGAATAAATTGACATACTGGTATATCACATATAAAATTTCATAAGTCTTCTTCCTAAATGTTTGTTTCTGCTGTTCTCTACAGATAATTAACACAAATGGTCTTTATGTAGTCTCAATTCAATTAAAAATTAAAGCTGGCTTTGGAGATGTAACATGGCTCTTTCCTTCTCTAAACACAAGCATGGTTGTTAAATGGAAAATCCAAAATCTCTGTATCATGTCAAAAGAGCCACCTAATGTGGGACAGAAGAAAAACCAAAATTATGTACTATTCTGTTGCGAATAATCTCATAATTCTTTGGTTCTATTTCGATTCTTTAAAACTTTTCATAGGTTTGAATTTTACTTCAAACTTATAAAATTAATATATGTATATATATTTTAAATTTTTGTTATATTAATGTTCATATAGAGTACTAGTTAATTATAGAAAAAAGGCTTCATCTAGCTGCCTGTATATGTTTTTGTGTTTGAGTCTCTGTCAGTTTTCTGCAGGAAATCACAACCAGGCCTAACAGCAAATTTGAAGTCTCCAGAAAGATGACGGGGCCCTACAACAACTATCCCACATGGACAATAATAGTGGGACTAAGCTGACAAAAATTACCCAAAGATCAGCTTTGGACTACAGACTGTTCAGGACAATTTCAAGATGGCTAGCTGAGATGATCCAGCCTCACAGACTACTTGAACAAGGACTTGAGATAAGCCCTGCACTTTCAAATTATGCAGAGACAGGACAACAAATGATACAGCTACCTCTTCAGGGACTTGAGAATTAATTCAAAATTTTTCTTTTCAGGATCTCCTAAAGATGCCTTTGCCCCAAAACAGAAGGAAGTAATTTTAAGAAAAGGACACCCACGTTCCCAAGTGGTAGGGTGGGTGGTGTGTGATCTTTCTATGGGTTTTGGAAAATTGTCATTGTTTAGGATGGTTGTTACAAGTTGTTATTGTCAATGATCAGGAAAAAGGCTAAACAAAGAAGATTATATTTAAGCTTTCTGCCTGAAAAAAAAAAGAAAAAGAAAAAGAAAAAAGAGGAAATAGATAAGAGGTAGATTATTGAATCTACTCTGAAAAAAAAAAAGATACAGAAATGATAGAATAAAGGGTATTATTGAATCTACTCTGAAAAGAAAAAAGGGAGGATATAGATATGATATAGATAAAAAGGTAGATTATTGAATCTACTTTAAAAAGACAACTAATTTTAAATATTTTACATTGAATTGGATTTATGTATATTGATACAAATTATGTATATTGATACAAATTTGAGATTGATTTTGTTAGAAAATACTGTATATATATTTCTAATCTTGTTCAAGATATTCTTCCTATACAGTTCATTTAATAATGTAGTGCAATTTGCTAATCCTTGAAAGCTATTATTATCAACTATTAGGATATAAAGAAATGAAAGTAGTTAGTCATCACAATCAAACTTGTAGTCACATTAGATATGTTTTCAAGGTCAAGCAGTGATATATTTTATGTAGACACATCATCTTCAAACCCTTCAGTGATCTACAGAATATGGATTTAATATATTTTAATAACAGATTTTTTTCATATTTTTATAATTATGAGACATGTATGCTCCTGGCAGCACTAACCTATTTCAGAGAAGATGGGCACTGAAGAATCTCCACATGGAGTTAACTTTCATTGTGGCAAAAGTTAGTCTCTGAGCATGAAAGTGACCTTGCATTGACTACTGACAGTATGCTGTCCAAAATGGGCAAGCAGGACACAAAACAAAGGACTGCTGATCCTTACCAAGACAAGGTAGGAAGGCTCTTTAGAAAATCCTTCTTCACAGAGGAGTCTGTCAGATATGTTAATCCTGTAGGCCAAAATGGATGCCCCAATGTTGCAGAGAAACCTTGGGTGACTGTCCAGGCAGCTAGCTGTTTTCTGTCATAACTCACATTTTTTGGAAGTCACTTGTTTGTACTTCCTGTTTTCCTAGATAATATTATTTCCTTCTTGGGTCTCTGAGAGAGTTGAAGATTAGATAGTTAAAATTATAATTTTTTTTGTTAAGAAATTCAGAAAAGAAACTCACTAAAAGGTGTAAAGTATAAGTTTGAAAGACATCAAAAGATAGCACTGGTAATGCAAATTAGGTTAAAAGGTAAATTAGATACAATACTTTGGATTCACAAAAATAGGACAGATAACAGAATATTTTCTCTGTATTTGTCAAATGCAAATGGACTAGACATTGTTGATGTATTTGTTGCTTGCATATATTGTATACAGTTATTGCACTTATTATATATAGTTTTTCTTATAACTTTTAAAAAAAATTATATTAAAAAAGAGTAAATGTGATATTTTATCTGTATACCCTAATAAAGTTTATCTGAGGATCAGAGAAAAAGCCAGCCACTATAGTAAACATAGAGGTCAGGCAATGGTAGCACATGCCTTTAGTCCTATCACTTGGAAGGCAAAGATCCATCTGGATCTCTGTGAGTTCAAGGCCACACTGGGAACAGAGCCAGGCATGGTGGTACACACCTTTAATCCTAGTATTAACCATAAAGGTCTGGAGGTCTATATAGATAGACAGGAAGTGACAGAGCTGGGCAGTAAGAGAAAGTGATATAGCTCGGCAAAGAGAGGAAATGAGATGGCAGAACAGAAAGGCATATAGACATGGGTATACCGGAAGTAGCTCTCTTTGGCAGAGGATCTCCAAGTAGTAAGAATGTGGCTGGCTTCTTTCTGCTTTTCTGATCTCTCAGCTTTTCACCTCAATATCTGGCTCCAGGTTTTTAATTAATTAATTAACTAATTTTTTAATTTTTGGTTTTTTGAGACAGGGTTTCTCTGTGTAGCTTTGTGCCTTTTCTGAAACTCACTCTGTAGCCCAGGTGGGCCTCGAACTCACAGAGATCTGCCTGGCTCTGCCTCCTTAGTGCTGGGATCAAAGGCATGCACCACCACTGCCCAGCCCCAGGTTTTTTATTAATAAGACTGTTTAGCACTCCATCCTACAAATGGGAGCAAAGCTTTGGAACTCTGTCACAAAGTTCTGACCTTACTTTTTTCCCAGCAATGTGACACTCTGAGTGTCTCAATAGAAATCCAGCATAAGTCCTCATTAAGCCCCCAAAGCCTCTCATTATTTTTCCAGCCATTTATTTTTGTTCTTCGATATCACATTCCAAAACTGCAGTAATCATTTCCTCATACTGAATAATTCCTACTTTGGAGATTTCCTGTACTTTCCTTCTTCCCAAATGGGACACTTAGCAGTCATTACAGTCATTAGTTGACCTTTGTTCTAATTGTTGTGTCAACTCCTCCATGGATATGAACTTAGAGGAAGAAACTGCAGATATGATTGTTTAGACAGTATTTCCATAGTTCATGAGAGGGTTTGGTTAGATGACATTCATGGTCATAGAAACAGACACAGCAGAATAAAATGTCACTAAGAAAACAGAATATCAAGTTGGCTGGGGAGATTGGTCATCAGGGGATGTTGTTCTGTGCTACTAAGCCTGATCATCTGAGCCAGTTCCTGGGACCAAAATGGTGGAAAGAAAGTAACTGAGGAGGGAAGGCCACCCTAAACCTGAGCTGGATGCATAGACTGAATAAAATAGAAACATGGAGTAGAGCTAAGGAGAGTCCCCACTGGTCTTCTGACCTCCAAATACACTATACAGCACCAGTGTGTGGGTGCACACAAAGATTCCAACTTGTGGTTTGTTTCCATCTTGACTCAAGGTCAGAGAGTCAGCATTTGTGTTGCTCTCCAAGGCTGTATGGCAAGATGTTTGGCCAAGGGCATGGTTGCCAGATATCCTGCTCTTCATAACTAGGTAATGGGGTGTTTTGCCATAAGGTGTGGCTACTAGATGCTTTGAGAATTAAGGAAGTGTTTAGACTTGTCTGTACTTCGTCCTTGAAAGAGGGAGATCTTTTGCCTCTCCCCTTGCTGGTGTACAAAAAGTCTATGAGGAATAAACTGTGGTATTGTTCCAGAGCCCTCCCGATGCCATCCTGTGTCTCTGTCTTTTGCTTTACATCTCTATTTTTCATATCTATTATTTCTTAATCCTCACTCCTCCTTTAAAGTTAAAACTGATAGTTGGTGGGAACCAACATATGTGCCTGCTCCTTCCCAATAAAGAAATGTCGTAAATACATTTGGAAATGATATCAAGTGACAGTATTAAATGTGAAATGATTATTATAAGAGCTTGATGAACTTTTGAAATGAGATAAAGTCATGGTAGGAATGATAGAATTTGGATTGGTTGTGAATAATTTGAGAAAACATATCCAGGAAGAAGATTTAATGTCTTAAAATTTTTCTAGGCATAGGAAAGTTGGGGGCTGGAATTCACATTTATATATAGTCCAGTTATTTTGGTTCCTTTTCTTGCTGTTTTGATTACAGTATCTGTCTAAGGAAAGGTATAGCGGGTAAGGTTTACTTTGGCCCATAGTGTTTGCGAAAAAGTTCACCGTGATGGAGAAGGTGTGGCAGCTGGAGTGTGATAGCATTTGAGACATTGTGTATGCAGACAGGAATCAGAGAAGAGTGTTGATGCTCCTTAGCTCTCCTTCATGTTTCTATTTTATTCAGTCTATGCATCTAGCTCCTATTTAGGGTGTCATTCCCTGCTCAGTTAAAATTCCACATGGTCACACCCAGGAATTTGCTTTACCCTTACCTGATTCCAAATCAACCTAAATTGACAATGAAGTTTAACTGGCAGAGTGGCATGTGTGACACTGTTGCTATGGGTCTAGACAAAAACAGAATGAAGATAAATTCTAGAACACTAATTTTACATATTGATACCTGATAAACACATGTGATGAATTAAAGGAGGAAGAAATGTCTAGAGTGCTGAGAGGAAGGTCAACATGATTCTGTGCCAAAAAAAAAAAAAGAAAGAAAGAAAGATGCTGCATGGAGAAGAAATAAGTAAATGACATGTTCAGTGGAGAAGAGAACAAGACTCCTAGTAACATCAGAAGCTGCACCCGTAAAGTCTCACCAACATGACCTCCCAAATGTGAGCTAAACAAGGATGACACCAATGGACATGCCAAACTGGATGAGGAAAAGCCCATGAGGTCTCAACCCTACACAAATATTATACACAAGTGAGAAAAACTGGGAGTAGAAGATGTAGCCCTCCCAACCGAAGAGTCAGTTGATTGTCAGGTGCCAGTCACCCTGAAAAAAATACATACAAATAACATGATATGGACACCACAAGTTCCATTTAGGAATTATATGTATCCACAAAAGCAACTATACATGCAGTAATAATGACTGCAAACAGAGGCCATGAATTCGAAAAGAAGGAAAGGATATATGGGAGGATTTAGAGGAAGGGAGGGGAGAACTAAATTGTAATTTCAGTCTCAAAATATGAACAAAACAAAAACAAGATTAAAATAAGTAAAAAGTACTTTGAGAGAAAAAAATCTAATAGAGAAGGCTATGGAGTTGCTGTCCATTGCTAACACAAGGAGTTACATTTTTTTTTTAAAGAAGGCTTCATTCTTGTGCTGAAGAGAAACATGAAAAATAAGCTGAATTTAGACTCTGGTCACTCACTGTCCCTGTGTACTAAATGTTTTCAAAGCCTGGAGAATAATTACAAATACTCACAGCATCGCCGTGACTGCAGCTGCTCCTCTCTCCATCTTCGACATGTGTTAGTCTTTCCACTTGAGATAACTTCAACAGACAAATTACCACTGGTCCCAGTGACTACGAACACCACACACTATATAATCTTGGTGAAAGTATTGAGAATAGCAGTTCATAATTCACATTCCACAAAGATAGTCAGAAATGACTTTCAACTCAAATTAGAAGGAAGCATAACCAAAAATATAATCACATTTCCCAGGTGAATGGCTTTGTGGATATTGAAATTTCTGCCCCTTAAATGGGAACATGGCTTATCATTTTCATAAAACTTTAATAATAGTTCATTAGATCCAAAACAGTCTCCTATTTCTATAGCTCTACCTTAGAAAGAAAATGGAGCTTGGAACTGTTATCAGTCATTACAGACATTATGAAAATATATCATTACTGAGTAAATTTCCTTCTCAATTTTGTCCACAATTACCACCTTATTGAAAATCTATGATGCAGTGTTTAGTGGCTTGACGCCTGGCGATTAAATTCAGGCAATAACCATTGATTTTTAAAGGCTTTCAATATCAATGACACAGGTTATTAATAGGAGGAATTGACTGCTCAGGTAAGCAAACCAGCAATCCAGCACCAGTTTTACAAGTTTCTGTCTCACATGCATTTGGGAGAAGGTTTGAAGAAGTTTATTTATTTGCTAATTAACTAATAGGTAAAATTCTTTGATCTGGCATTAAGTGTGTCAGGATCTTAATTGTACTTTATAATGCTTTCTCTTTGTACCTGTAAATGGTGTTTCTGAGGCATTCTGAAAACTTGAATTGCTTTTTCAAGGTGCAAGGCAGGTCTGTCACTCAGTTCCTGTCTTTATTTTTATCTGTGAAATGAAATCAGTACAAAGTCTTTATTCTGGCTTTTCTTCTGAATTTACTAGCAGAGCAAGTCACTTAATCTCTCTGAGTCTCACTTTCTTACTGAGCAAGTGGAATTATAAACAACACGTTCCTCTGTGGGACATTGTTAAGTAAGTTAACGTAATTAAAATTTTTGCACAGTCTTATCTTATGTTTAATACAAATAAATATTAACTATGTTCATCACTTCCAGAGACATATAGATAAAATTTTAGATTGAGCATAGTCTTTTAATATGACTTAAAACAAGAGGTACAATGTACTTTTTCAAATCACACACATGCACAGCACAGCACAAGGAATGTTAGTCTGGTCTCTGTACTAATAAATTATCAAACTATGAAAGAAATGCAAAGTAAAGGAAAAGAAGGTAAGAAATGATGGAAGGAGGGAGGGAGAGGAGAAAGAAAGAAGAAAGAGAAAGACTCTTGCTCTTTTTTACTACTTCGTAGAATCAGGGCATCAAAGAAGGAAAGGGGCCAGTGCTCTCAGCCTTTATAAACTAAGGGGAAATTAAAACAATAAAAAATTGTAAGTGGACAGGTAGATAAAATTCACATGATGTCAAGTGTGTAAAGTAATCTTTAGAAAATAAAAACTATAGCATCAAACTCTATGTGTCTATGTACAACAATAAATATACATATATATTTCCGTTTACATACATGGAAGTATATTTGTTTCCTAAGATTCTGTTTGCTGTTTGGGGTAGGAAAAAATGCTTTTGAGGGCATTTCTTGGGGACTAAGTAGATTACACACTGTGGTGATATTGGCAGAAGAATTTGTGGGTTGTGCTTTCTCAAATAGACCTATAATGGGTGGAATGATGCTCTCTCCTTCAAGGCAGAGAGTAATGTAGTATTCCCAAGGAAAACAACAATAAAGATCACTATCAGCCACTATACTGTAGAAGAGAGACATAAAACCAGTTCTTCATAGTCTCCAGAAGGAAACAACTCCAAAATTTTTCACTTTTGACTTGCAATCTCTAAACTGGTAGGAAAATAAAATCGCATCATTTTGTAAATCAGTTTTTTTTTTCAGTACATCCCAACCCCAGTTTCCCTTCTCTCCCCTCCTCCCATCAGTCCTCGAACAGCTCTTCTCTTCCCCAGATACACTCTTCCTTCATTTACCTTCAGAAAAAAACAGTCCTCCCAGGAATAGCCGCCAAACACAGCAAAATAAGCTAAAATAAGAGTAGGCACAAACCCTCACATCAAGGCTGAATGAGGCAACCCAGTAGGAGGGAAAGGGTTGCAAGAGCAGGCAAAGAGTAAGAGGAACCACACTCTTACTGCTAGGATTCCCACAGAAACACTGAGCTAATGACCATCATATGTATGCAGAGGACTTAGCACAGACCCATGCGGGCATGACTGTTGCTCAGTTTCCATGAGCCCCGATTTAAACCATCTTTTTGTCATACTTTTGTTAGGACATCCTTAACACACTAAGACAAGTCCATTCTACACTTCTATAGATAAGAATTAGATGTGGGAGCTTTATATCCATTTGCGACTTGTTATACTCATAAATTCAATTGTTTGATGAGATTTTACAGTATGATCCATCATACATGTTTTGACTCTTTCCTTTACATACGCTTTCAACAGTGGTCCCTTCTGAAATAAGTCAGCATCTTGCTTCTAATAGACATCTGCTTCCGCCATTCTTCTGATATGAGAGAGCTGAACTAGGTATGAGATGATTTTAGATCTAGTGAGCTCACTTTGTAGTGACAACAAGCTTTTGGATACTCTGTCATTTATTGTCACTCATACCAGATACCCACAAAGGTAGACTGATTTTTCTTTGGGCTGTCAATTCACAAAAAAATAGCACAGGGACTTATTATTAATTATGAAAGCTTGGCTGATAGCTTAGGCTTGTTTTTAGCTAGCTCTTATAACTTAAATTAGCCCATTTCTATTAATCTTTGTGCTGCTTGAAGCTCATTTACCTCATCTATGTACTTACTGTTCATCCTGCTTTCCTTCTTCCTCTGTGTCTCCTCACCTCTACCCCCTTCTTCTTCCCAGTGTCCTCTCTGCCCTGAAAATCCTGCCTAGCTATTGGCTCTTCAGCTTTTTATTAAGCCAACCCAAGCGACACATCTTCAGAATGTAAAGAAATATTTATTATACAACACACAACCCCATATAATCATCTCTAAAGTTTTGTTTCATGTTTCATAAGTTATACTGACTCTTTCCCAATCAATAAAAATATTACCAGGTGGTGGTGGCGCACGCTTTTAATCCCAGCACTAGGGAGGCAGAGGCAGGTGGATCTCTGTGAGTTCAAGGCCAGCCTGGACTACAGAGTGAGTTTCAGGAAAGGCGCAAAGCTACACAGAGAAACCCTGTCTCAAAAAAAAAAAAAAAAAAAAAAAACCCTCAAAAAATGTTTTTAGCTTATAGAAACTATATTTAAGTTCAGATACTTTCAAATTGATTATCATATTTGGTTTATTGTGAAAATCTATTCTTGAGAATCATATTTTTTGCAGATGGAGCTGCATAATAAATAAAGAATATGCCATGTGGTGAGTGAATAAGAATGCCTCCCATAGGTTCCTGTATTTGAACACTTAGTCGTCAGGGAGTGGCACTACTAAGAAGGATTAGGGAGTGTGGCCTTATTGGTAGATGTTGCCTTGTTGGAGGAAGTATGTTACTGGGAGTGGACTTGAGCTTTCAGAAGCCCAGGCCAGGCCCAGGGCTCTCTCTGTGGTCTATCTGTTGATCCAGACATAGAACTCCTGGCTACTTCTTCAACACCGTCTCTTCCTACATGCCGCCATGCTTCAGCGTCAGCCTGGATAACCACTGACCTAACCTCGGAAAAGGCAAGCAAGTCCTAATTAAACGGTTTACCTTATGGGATTTGCCATGGTCATGGTGTCTCTTCAAAGCAGTAGAACACTGGTTAAGGCAGCCCTTGTCTGTGTTCCAAGGCTGTAACTATGATTTCTCTCAAATGCTTTGAAATAAGGTGATATCAACTATCTAACAGAAGGGGATTTTTTTTTCAGACTAAAATTTTTTTATTAAGAACTTTTTTATTCATTTTACGTACCAATCACAGATCTCCCTCAACATTTCCCTTTTCTTGCTTTAGCCCAATAAATCTTACTCAGCTAATTCCTAATGATATGATGTACTAATAATTTCAAATATTTCATTGGCACTCGAATTTCTCTAGACATCTGACTTTATGCCTTGGCGATACACTGTTTTGCTTGGCATTTTATAGCATTGTGAAATCAAACTAGATAAAACACAAACAACTTTACTTATGGACTTAAAGCTGCAGAGAGGAAAAGTGGACATATTCATTGCTGACTATTAAGTAGGGAAATAATTTTTGTTCCACTGTTAATAGCAAATTTTCAGATCTCATAGATTTTGTGCTAAATTTTTACTTCTGATGCATTTTCATAATAGCAATGTTTATACTTGTAGATGACAATAAACATATAGGCCACAGTTCAAAAAGCAGCTTGATATTTATCTTATGTGTTCAGCAATTAAAGACTGCCTTATGAAGAATTCACACTATTTGAGAAGCTTCACATAACCTGATAGTACACAAATATTTATTTTATTTAGTTAATAAATTTAGGATTAATTTTTCCAAGCTATAAAAATAAACAAATAAATGATAGATTTTTCTTATTTCCATCAAAAGCATTTGTAAGTTCATAAGCAACAGGATTTCTAACTTTGGAACATTTTAAAGTTTTGATTCATCTTTTTTTTTTTCATGGTTAATTCTTTTTTTTTTTTTTAATTTTATTTTACAATACAATTCGGTTCTACATATCAGCCACAGATTCCCTTGTTCTCCCCCCCTCCGACCCTCCTCACCTTTCCCCCAGCCCACCCCCCATTCCCACCTCCTCCAGGGCAAAGCCTCCCCCGAGGACTGAGATCAACCTGGTAGACTCAGTCCAGGCAGGTCCAGTTCCCTTCTCCCAGGCCGAGCCAAGCGACCCTGCATAGGCCCCAGGTTTCAAACAGCCGACTCATGCAATGAGCACAGGACCTGGTTCCACTGCCTGGATGCCTCCCAAACAGATCAAGCCAGTCAACTGTCTCACCCATTCAGAGAGCCTGATCCAGTTGGGGGCGGGCCCCTCAGCCATTGGTTCATAGTTCATGTGTTTCTATTCCTTTGGCTATTTGTCCCTGTGCTTTATCCAACCAAGGTTTTGATTCATCTTGATTTACAATTTAAAACATATAAATGGATTGACATGCCTGCTACCTATTGGATTCTGGGAAGAGAGTGGAGGAAGAGGAGTGTAGATGTGAGGGAGCTATGATCATCATTGTCTCTCATTCGGTTGCTTTGACATGAGAGGATGTGTTATCATCTGTAGGTAAGAATGTTTTTTCCATTGTAAGGCTACAATGTGGATGCAATAAGAAAATAATGATGCTATTCATTTCATATGCTAAAGATATTATACATTCTGAGATATTATAAGGACTTATACTAAAGGAAACTATATTTATTTGCATAAACCTGACATTTAAATAAGAGCAACTATTCTTCTATAAGCAGTAAAGAAAACTAAAACTAAGGAATTGGAGTTAACAAATGATAAAATCAAATTAAAAAAATTAATTAAAAGCTTTTTATGTAATTCTTATAGATGATTTATAGATATTGGTGAAATAGAATTAACTTTATATCATTAAAAATAAGATGTATGCCCTACACTGAGGGCAGTCTCTTGGATGTTAAAGAAAATTGGAGATAAATATAGACAGACTTAAACAACTAAAGAAGGTTCACTCAGTGTCATTAATTGTCTTTACAAATGTATTTTGGACTTGATTCTAGATTTTTGGAAGTGAATTCTAGAAATATGACTTTAAGTGGGTGTATATGTAGTATGTGTATGTGTACATTTTTGTCTCTTAAAAAATATAACGTTTGTCATTGCATTTGCTTAAGCAGGAGGCTGATAGGTGAATGAGCATCTCAAAGTTAAGAATCAAGAGAAGCTTAATCAGCAGCCCTTTACCAGGAAGCAGAGCAATAAGTTTCATAATTGAGAACATGCTTAAGCCTCACCGTGCGGCAGATTACATCAGATCTGCTATCACTGTCACCCACAAAGTGGTCGTCAATACATCGATTCAGCTTCCATCTTCTCTAAACAGGACAATTTCTGAGAATGCAATATTTGACTGAATATGAAGAAAGAGATTTACCTTTCAGACGGTCAGTTTATTTTTAAAATTCCATGGCAATTTTATATGAGTCCAGTTCTCTGGGTTGAGACAAGAACTTGTCAATATAGCTAGACAACATACCAACATCACTGGTGGAATTGTACATGCCACGAGGAAAGAGAGGCATTGAACAATGTCTGCTTTGATTTTCCAAAAAGGGAGAGTGGGTGTGTAGGCACACTGCATGGCTGGGACCTTGACATCAGTTCCTCTAATGACACCCCACGTGACTTTTGAGTAAGCAGGACAGGCAGGTGTGGTCAATAGGAGCTAGTATGGGCACCCTAAGTGCAGATCATGTTGTACTAACCTGACTTCATGTTATGACAAGATTATTAGACTATCCTATAAAGAAAATGGATACAGTATATAAAATAGATGCAAATACATGAAAGAAAGCACCTAGAATGTCTTAGGACTCTTCTGCTTGTGGAGTTTAGTAAGGACTTGGCTCAGGGCCTGTGAGTTATTTCAACATAGAATTAAACTGCGGGGTATTGCTGTTCAGAGGCTTTCCGTCTTGACAAACCACCTTCCTGACTGGCTGTAGATTCTCCATGATTTATGGTGGCATAGCAGGTCTTCCAGTGACCCCAGAAACACAGGCATGCTGATAAGAGTGGCACATATTGTCGGAAAGTAGGTAACGGTGCTTGCATGCAGCTCTGCATAGCTCAATCTATATTACAAAGCACCCAGAATTACCTGCACACTCTAGTAACTATATTTTCATTTCTTTCAAGAACCTGTAAAATGTTCTCACACTAGATCTACGTAAATAGAATTCCTTTGAAAGAAGGAGCACTTCAGGGAATTTCATACAAAATCCCCTTGCCAGACACCTGGGACATGTGCAACCAGTCTTAGCTCTTTTGCATCTTGATTCTTTAGTAACTCCTTTCTCTTTCCCTCTGTGGGTCCTTAACCGCATCCTCTAATCTTGGTTCTGAAATCATTTTGTCATTCTTTTTTAAAATTCTTTAATTTCAGTATTTAATTTTCAGATTCACAAATTATTAGCATTGGTCCAAGAAGTTGCAGTCACAGGTAATGAACAAGGACACATAATGGGCAAAGGGACACATAGACATGAAAGAGGCAAAAAGCCCTGGAGGTGAGGCTACAAGTCAAGAACAGAGGTATCAGGGGTGTAGGGGAGGGGAGGGAAGGATAACCAGAAAATACACTGTCTTTGAATATGCCATAGTGCTATCTAAGATATATGCTAACTTAAAAATATAAAATCATCCAAATGCCAAGTCAAATAAAACTACAATATGAGCTGTTTTATGGATCCCTGCTCCCATGTGGCTTCCATGAATAACAGGAATATGAAAAGAAAAGAAAATCCTACTCCTGAACACTGTTACCTGCAGGGGTCCACTCATTTCAAACACAAGCAACTCATTGATGTTCTTCTGAAGTTCAAGGGCCCTGCCTTTAGACAAGATTTCACACATGAAAGTGCAGATGTATGAAATCCTCTAACTCTCAAGGGGTGGGCATTCCCTCAAGTTTCACACCATGGGGGCATCCACAACCTCTCATGAGAAACCATGGTTCCTCCAGGGAGCACAACCCTTTTGTTTCCTGTTATTACCTCCTTTGCCATCCAGGATTACTGACAAAATTTACCAAGTAACTGTGAACTTGGGTTCTTCAGAAAACCTGTAGAGATGTGTAGTTGAATCAATATTTTATTATAGATTTGAGAAAAAAAATATCAATTCTAAATTTGAAGAAAATACACAGACCCAGAATAAGCAAAAGTCAAAGTTGGAAAAGAAAGTTTTCAGAATCAGAAGCATTCCAGTTAAGGTAACATAATATTGAAGGAACTATTTTCCACAAATCCGTTGTCTTCCAGAAATACTACAGCTGGGAATGTCAGGGAACAATGAGGTTAGGGATACTTTAATTTGAATCCGTTATTAAAGAGAGTGCCAATTTGGAAAATTTGATAAGCAGTGTTTTTCTTAGGACCTCCAACCAACAACAATAGTAACAGTTTGTAAAATTTCCTATGCTACTTACTGATGTCAAAACAAAGTCCCTTGATGCTCTTTAGGTATTACTACTTGACAACTCAGATGAATGCAGATTGATAGAACCAAGACAAGCAGGTGAGATTATAAGACATAGATATAATTGATGTTATATTGAAATATTTTGAGGGAGTTTATGAAGAAAATGTCTTTGACAGGAAACATAAGAAGAATTAAATTGGCAATGATTTATTTGCATATGTAGACTGTGGTTTCAAACTTTTATTTACTGCGTTTGTGAAAATGTAAAACTGGTTCTCTAAAAAAAATCTTTATATGTTATGAGAAAAATTGTACATAGGTCACAAAAACCATTCTGAAATTATAATATAAAAATGCAGCTCACAAAGCAAAGGTGACACAGAGGTGCTTATACCAGACACAAGCCTCTGGGCGTGTGGAGAGCTGACAAACGCCTTCTTTCAATTAGAATGAGACCTGGATCTTTTCTCAAGCAGCAGAGGCAGGAAGACAGGGTTGAAAGTTTATTTATCAAGCGATGTCTGCAAAACAACATTTTGCATAAACATGCAAATTTTCAGTATCAGAGTCAAGCGTGTGAAAGTCTCGGTTATATGAAAGTCAAGTGCTCGAAAGTCAGAGGCGTTTCCCTTGAGATTTAAATTTTAATTTTAAATAGAGCAAGAAGTTGTGTTTCCAAGATATATTTTTTTTGACTGTTAGATATCCTCAACTATCAGTCTGACCTATTTCTAAATGTTGACATTCATCAATTTTCCATGCTGTTTTCTGAGTTTCCTGACACTTTACCACAATAAGTCCCCGCTCATCTATTTCCTTAGCACTCCTTGGCCCACCTTTGCCCCATATTGACCAGACACCAGTAAAGAACTGTGTGATAAACAGGCTTAAAAAGAATATGTGGAGATTATTAGAAAACCCTTCTCTTTAATTACTGTTTTAGGTCAGCATACAAAACAATGGGTTCCATAATGGCATCCTTATGCATGTATATCATTTTACTTGATCATATTCATTCTGCCTTTTTACCCTTTATTTTGACCTTCTTTCTACCTTCCTGTTCTTAATATAACCAGTCAAGGTAACACAGCACTGAGCCACTGTTGCTGGCTGATATGGAGAGAAGCACATACATTACCAAGTTTATCCTTTGTTTCTCAGCATACTCTTGAAGACTGGCTGTTATGGGATGGTATGTGATTGTTGTACACAATTCCAAGGCCACCTCCAAATTAAGAAAGAGCAATTTTCACAAACATTTTGTCTTCAGTGACGACTACAGAGTCTTCCAGCATGTAGCTGCATGTCTGCTGCCTCTGGGAACTCTTGTTATTTAGCTCTCATCTGTGAAAATTCAAAGCACTGAATCAAAGATGCAGACATAGATGGTTTTAGCACATATAGGGCTATGAAATGTTGTAGAAAAACGTGACTGCATGCCCTTAGGAGTAATCAACCTTGGCTACATAACAGCTGCACACTTTGATCACAAGTTTGTGTTAGGTGAACTTTTTCTTGGTTTCTGTCCAGAGAAATGAGGCAGGATGGAAAAGGTACTTTTAAATGAAGCATATTTATAGGATGAAATAGTAAATAGTGGATGGGATTTAAATATTGATAATGCTCTGAACTACCAAGGCTCTTTGCAACAAGAAAGAACAACCCTGACCTGCTGATGACCTCCCAACCAGCTTTATTTATTATCAATTTCGTTAGGATTTTAAAATATGAAAATTACCATACCCAACTGGGTGTGGTGGTGCACGACTTTTATTCCAGCTCTTTGGAGGCAGAAGCAGGTGGACCTCTGAGTTTGAGGCCAACCTGACCTACAAAGAGTTCCAGGACAGTCAGGGCTTCATGGAGAAAAGTTGTCTCAAAAAACATATAACAACAAAACAAAAAGTTACCATATACTTGGTGCCAATGAAAATATTTATTATAGAAATCTTATAAAATGGGTATTTTGTGAGAAACCTAATTACTGTGAGGACATGTGCTTGAACTGTCATTCTGTAGACTTGTTTCATGAATTTTAAGCATTTAAAGTTTACCTATGGGGGGATGCCCTGCTCAGCCTTGATGCAGGGGGGTGGGTGGGGAGGAGCTTGGTCTGGCCTCAGCTGAATGTACCAGGCTTTGCTGACTCTCCATGGGAGCCCCTTCCATTTTGGAGGAGGGGATGGAGGGATAGGTCAGTCGGGGTGGGAGGAGGATGAAGGGGGCAGGAGGAGGGATGAGAGTGAGATCTGTGGTTGATATGTAAATAAATAAATAAATAAATAAAGTTCTTAAATTAGAAAAAGGAGTTTCAAAAGTTTAAGGGGATTAAAAACTAGTTAAAAATTATTTTCTAGGTTTGCTGTTCACTACAATGTATTACTTGCCTTCTGCCTTAATTACCAAGAACGAGAACCTGAATAGAAATGTTACAACCCTACAAACACAAAATTCAACACAAAGATTCAATGCAAGTATATATTGCTATTTACTTCTTCTAAAGTCAGGAAAAACGTCATATACCATGATTTCTTGAAGGTATAAAATTCTTTAATTAACAAAGGTGATTTATAATTTCATAATAACTTAAGACTGTAGCATGAATCTTAAATGGTCTTATTAATAAGATCAAACCTGAGCCAGGTAATGGGGTGAACACTGGAAGGTCAGAGAGACAGAACAAGCCACAGCTAACCTCCCCTGGCCGATCCTCAGCTGGTCTTGTTTCCTCAGACTGGAAGCCTTTGTGTCCTCATATCCGAAAGGCTCTCAGCTGAACTGTGCTGCTAGAAGCCTGAAAGCTTAACCAGCCAAATGCTTCTAGTTTCTGGTCCTCACGCCTTATATACCTTTCTGCTTTCTACCACCACTTCCTGGGATTAAAGGCTTGCTTTCTGGGATTAAAGGCGTGAGTCAACATGCCTGACTGTATTCTTGAACACATGGATTTCTGCCTCTGGAATGCTAAGATTAAAGGAGTGTGCTACCACTGCCTATCCTCTATGTTTAATATTGTGACTATTCTATCTCTGACCCCAGATAAGTTTATTAGGGTGCACAATATTTCAGGGAACATAATACCACCACATAAGACTATCTTTATAAAACATTTTTATAGGTACAAAGCAGAAAGGATTTCATAAAATCAAATACAATCCTGCCTGTATCTTGTCTGAAAAAGAGATCATAAACTATTTTAAAATTTATTTTTATCTGTTAACATTCTTCCCAAAGCCCTAGACATTATTTGTTATAAAGTTAAAATAGTTGAGCAATAAATAAAAATATTTCATATTTTGTAAGATGAATTGCTAAATGGTCTTATTAATAAAAACCTGGAGCCAGATATTGGGGTGAAAGTTGAGAGATCAGGGAATAGGACAAGCCAGAACCATCCTCACCTTACCAACTACTCAGCTTTCAAAGAAATCTACTTCCTGTGTACCCACACCTATATGCCTTTCTGTCCCTGGCATCTCACTTCCTCTCTCCACCCAGCTACATCACTTCCTCTTTTGCTCAGCTCTGTCACTTTCTGTCTATCTGTACAGACCTCCAGACCTTTATGGTTAGCTAGTGTTGGAATTTAAGGCATGTGCCACCATGCCTGCTCTGTTCCCAGTGTGGCCTTGAACTGACAGAGATCCATATGAATCCCTCCCTCTCAAATGCTAGGATTAAAGGCATGTGCTAACATTGCCTCAATTTTATTTCAATATAGTAGCTGGCTTTATTCTCTGATCCTCAGATAAGCTTTATTAAGGTGCATAATATATTGAGGGACACAATATATCACCACATTTTTTGTCCATCATAAAGAATAAAAATTTATAACTAATACAATAAATATAATAACTATATACAATATATACAAGCAATAAATATATCAACAATTTATAGTCCATTTGAATTTGACAAATACAGAGAAAATATTCCGTTATCTATCCTATTTTTATGAATCCAAAGGATTATATCTAATTTACCTCCTATCCTAATTTGCATTACCAAAACAGTCTTTTGATGTCTTTCAAACTTATACACTTTACACCTCTTTAATGAGTTTCTTTTCTGAATTTCTTAACAAGGGAAACTATAACTATCTAATCTTCAATTCCCTCAGAGACCCGAGAAGGAAATAATATTACCTAGTAAAACAGGAAGTGCAACCAAGTGACTTCTAAAAAATGTGAGTTATGACAGAAACAGCCAGCTGCCTGGACAGTCACCCAAAATTTCTCTGCAACTTTGGGCTATCATCTTTGGCCTACAGGCATGGCATATCTGACAGACTTCTCTGTGAAGCAGGGTTTTCTAAAGCACCATCATACCTTGTCTTGGCAAAGATCTGCAGTACTTTGCTTCGTGTCCTGCTTGTCCATTTGGACAGCATACTGTCAGCAGTCAAAGCGATGGCTCTTTCTTGACCAGTGGCTAATCTTTGCCACAATGAAAATAAATTCCATGTGGAGTTTCTTCATTGCTCATCATCTTCTCTGAAGTAGATTGGTGCTGCCAGGAGCCGACATGTCTCATTGTCATAAAACAATCTATGTTATTAAGACATCTTAAATGCTATATTCTGCAGATCTCTGAAGTGTTGGCAAATGACCTGCTTATCTATAATATAATCTCCACTTGACCTTGAAAACATAGCGAATATGACTACAATTTGGATTGTAATGACTAACTACTAACTCTCATTTCTTTACATCCTAAATACTTGGTAATAATAACTTTCAAGGATTAGCAAATTGCATTACATTATTAAATGAACTGTATAGGTACAATATCTTGAAGAAAATTAGAAATACATGTACAGTATTTTCTAACGCAATCTCAAATTGGTATCAATATATATAATTTGTATACAATATACAAAAATCCAATCCAATGTAAAATATTTAAAATGAATAGTTGCCTTTTAAAAGTGGATTCAATAATCTACCTTTTTATCTTATCATATCCATAATCCCTCTTTTTTCTTTTCAGAGTAGATTCAATAATCTACACTTTATCCACCATCATTTCTACATCTTTTTGTTTGAGTAGATTTAATAATCTACCTTTTATCTTATCATATCTATATCTTCTTTTTTTATTTTTTCAAACCAAAAGCCTGAATCTAACTTCCTTTGTTCATCCTTTTCCCTGACCATTAATAATAACAGCTTGTAACCAACCATTCTAAACAATGGCAATTATCCAAAACCCATAAAATGACCAAAAACCACATACCCCACCACTTGGGAATGTGGGAGCTGTGTTCATAAAATTACTTCCTGCTGTCTGGGGGTGAAGGCATCTTTAGAGGATCCTGATAAGAAAAAAATTTGAGTTAATTGTCAAGTCCTGGGAGAGGTAGCTGTATCCTCTGTTGTCCAGTCTCTGCATAATGCAAAACTGCAGGGCTTATCTCAAGTCTTTGCTTGAGTAGTCTATGGGGCTGGATCATCTCAGCTAGCCATCTCAAAATTTTCCTGAACAGTTTGTAGTCCAAAGCTGATCTTTGGGTGATGTTTGTCTGTTTAGTGGTGTTATCATCTTCCTGATTGAATTGTCATTGTGTCATCTTTTTGGAGACTTCAAATTTGCTGTTAGGCCTGGTCATAATTCCCTGCAGAAAACTGATAGAGACTCAAACATAAAAACATATACAGGCAGTTAGATGAAGCCTTTTTCCCAGAATTAGTTAGTACTTCATGTGGCCATTAATATCATGACAAAAGTTTAATATATATAAATCTTATAAAATTTGATATAAAATTTATACCTCAGGAAAAGTTTTAAAGAATCAAAATTGAACCGAAGAATTATGAGATTAGTGGCAATAGAATAGTCATTTCATTTTGGTTTTTTCTGTCCCATATTAGGTGGCTCTTCTGACATGATACAGAGATTTTGGATTTTCCGTTTAACAACCATGCTTGGCTTTAGAGAAAGAGAAAGCCATCTCCAACTCCAAAGCCACCTTTAATTTTTAATTGAACTGGGACTACATAAAGACCATATCCATTAATTGTCTGTAGAGAACAGCAGAAACAAACATTTAGGAAGACTTTTGAAATTTTAAATGTGATATACCAGTATGTCAATTTACTCTTTTTGGGGGGACATTTATTTCTGGATGATTTGTCCTTTTTTTTCCCAATGTCTCATTTGTCCAGTGTTCTTCAGATTCCTTAGCCTTCATTCTCCTGAAAGACAAAAACAAAAACCCTTCCCCAAACTTAACTGTGGGGAGGTTCCCTTTTAGCAAGTTATATCTGACCAAATGAAAAGCAATTGTTAGTTGTATAAATTAATTTAAATTGGATGGTCAAGGTGGAACTATCACCTCTTCTAATTAAGAGGTCTCTCTTGTTCAAATCAAACCTTTATCAATTTTGACGGTATCCATAGTTTACCTTCTTCTGTAAAAACAAAAGTAAAACCTAGTCCCCAATGTAACACATATCCTGGTTTCCATTCTGAGGTCAGCACATCTTTAAAATATATAGGCTGATTTAATTCTGTAGTTTTTTTCTATTATTCAAGGTCTCTCTGCAGCTGTTGTTCCTTTCTCATTAGCACTGAGAAAATTCAAAGTTAACAGAGCATTATGTAATCTATTTCTGGGGTGTTTTGTTACCCTTTTCTGTTTATTTAGCATATCCTTTAGAGTTTGATTTGATCTTTCTATAACTGCTTGGCCTGTAGTATTGTGTGGTATACCTATAATATGCTTTATATTGTAATAAGCAAAAAACTGTTACATTTTACCAGAGACATAATGCTGGAGCATTGTCAGTTTTAATTTGTACAGGTATACCCATGATGGCCATAACTTCTAGAAAATGCATGATTACAGCATCAGCCTTTTCTGAAATCAGAGCATTGCCCATTGAAATCCTGAATAGATATCAATGGTGTGGTGTACATATTTCAATTTTCCAAATTCTACAAAATAAAATACATCCATCTGCTAGATATCATTCCTCTGAGTACCCTTTGGGTTACATCCTGCTGGTAGTGTAGTCTGATTGTAAAAAGAACAAGTGGGACATTTCCTTACAATTTCCTTGGCTTGTTGCCAAGTTATGGAAAAATCATTTTTTAAATCCTTTCTATTGAGACGATGAATTTTATGAAATTCCAAGGCCTCCAGCACACTTCCTAGCAATAGTCTATCAATCAATCTCATCATTACCTTGTGCTAGAGGGCCTGGCAGGCCTGTATGGGACCGGATGTGAGTTATATATAAGGGATGATTCCTATTTCTGATTATATCTTGTAACTGAATAAATATCAAAGTTAATTCTGACTCATCAGGAATAAATTCTGCAGTCTAAATATGTCATTTCACTCTTTCAGCATACTGAGAGTCAGTTACTATGTTGAGAGGTTCTGAAAAATCCATTAATATAATCAGAATAGCATTTAATTCTGATTTTTGAACCAAATTATAAGGACTTTGTACCACTTTACTTATATCTTCTGATTTGTAACCTGCCTTTCCTTGTTTGTTTGCATCTGTATAAAATGTAGGGGCTCTAGATATTGGTATTTCCCATACAATGTAAGGTAGGATCCAATCAGCTCTATCGCTTTTGGGATATTTGCTATTAATCTCTCCAAAAAAAAAATTACTGCAAGCTTTTTGCCAAGGTTCATTTTCTGCCCATAATTTGTCATATGTCATCCTTAGTTAAAGGTACTACAATTTCTGCTAGGTCTATTCCTGCTAATTAATGAAGCTTCAGTTTTCCTTTTAATATCAACTCAGATCTTTTCCACATAAGTTTTTATTTTTTTACTCTGTTTATTTGGTTGAAATATCCATTCCAATATAATATCTTCCCTCTGCATTAAAATTCCTTTAGGGGAATTCTTAGAGGGTAAAACAAACAGAATGCAATCAAGCTTTGGATCCGCATGATCCACATGTGCATCCTCTATTTTCTTTTCCACCAAGGTCAATTCACTTTTAGCTTTAGCTGACGATTCTCTTGGACTATTTAAGTCCTTGTCACCCTCTAAGGTTTTGAACAAATTACTCAGTTCATCGTTTTTTTACCTCAACAACAGTCTGTAGATTAGAAATGTCTCCAAATAGTCTTTGAAAGCCATTAAGAGTCTGTCATCAATCTGGAGCCAGTGAGGTGGTTGAGTGGATAAAAGAGCTTGTTGCCAAGTATAAAGACCTGCTCCTGCAAATTGTTCTCTGATTTCATACACATGCTGTGGTTCTGTATTCACACTCACACACTTATGTACAACACATTCACTCATTCATATGTGTACAATCCATATTCCATACTCATATGCACACAGATAAGTAAATGTAATGTTTGAACATATAAAAAGAAATACAATAGTGAGGTCTTTAGTCTCTATTCCCATGTATTTATTGAAGTTGCTAATACCCTAAGAAGTTATTCCTAGAAAATCTCTATCTCATTGGAAACCTCCCTGTGCATCTGAGAAATATTGAATAAAAATAAAATTTTGTTTGGTTTTATCTAGAAAAGAGAAATAAACTTTTTTTGAGATAAACTTTATAACAAAGTCATGACCTCATTTAGTCTTGATCTGCTGCTGGAGCTAACTGGAAAAAAGAAACAACACACACAAAAGTACTTCAAAAACTGACTTTCCAAGTAGAAGAAAGAGTGCTTGTGGTTGTCCATCTCCTTCAAAAAGGGCCACTTCTACCATTTCCCCAAAATGCAAGTTTCTTTACAATGAGGTCACAGAAAATGTGTCAATGAATTTGGGAGGAAGAATATACCCTCATCAATGAAATACTTTTGACAGTCATACTTGAACAAAACAACTTTTGTGAGTTGAAGTAACCAGACTTCAAAAGGTCAGCTCACTTTTGCATAAAAATTAAAAAAAAAACTAAAAATAAAAAACCTAATACACTGAAGAGAGTATGTAAACTTTTTATGTTGTATAGTCCCTCCTTCCCAAAGGTGGCCTAGCCCAGTTCTCAGATCTATTTGCTCTACATCATTGTACAGGAGAAATTTAGGGTATAGTGAGCAAATTCTTTCCTCCTCTATGAAGAAAAGGCTCTCAAAGAGGCTCAGCTCTCTCACACTGCTACACTGATGAACACATAGCTGTTGAAGGTCCTGTGCACTACCTACAGAAGATCAAGCTAGTCAAAGTCCAGCATGGGTAGGGAGGAGGAGCTCCTGAGGAGGCCTGCCTCTATCTGTGGAGGAGCTATTGGCAGTTACTGGCCTCTGAGGGAGGGAGAGATAGTTTCCTTTAAGAGTATATATAGCCTCTGGTAGGTAAAACACACTACAATGGATGACCTCACATCCATGATTATATATGGAGCACAAAATGGATTTACAGATTTTTTTTTAAGAAAACAAAATTAGGAAGAGCTGCAAAGTTGAGGGCTTTATCTAGGAAGAATTAAGGGAAGGAGTAGGGTAATCATAATCGAAATACCTTGTATGGATCTTTGCAATTCTCAAACAATCTGTAAAAATATGTTAAGAAGAAGGAAAAAAAAATAAGATGAGTATTGTTAAATGACTGGAAAGTCTGGGAACAGTAAAAGGCCAACTGGGTTTCCAACCTCAGCAAATACTTAGTCACCTTGAGGCTGTATCAGAACATACAAACCTATGTGGACACTTGCCCATGGTCTATGGACATCTCTAATGGTCTGCACAGCTCACCTGCTTTACCCACTCATCTCACTGCTTGAATGTGCTCCTGCACAGTGAGAGCCTTCTCCATGACTCACAAATGGATACAATCTGGTAGCTCAAGTCTGTGACTGGGAAATGTCACCGGTTCTTGAGAATTGCAATATACGATCTAGGAAAATAATCAGGGGACTGCTTGCATGCAGCTAGGCTTTGCAAAGAAAGGTAATAAGACAAAATGTTAAGAAACTCCACCAAGGAGAAATAGAGGGAAAGAGTGGGTGTATCCACAGCAAAGATCAGAGAGTTTCCAAGATATTGGACTTGGTGACCAATTTTTTTTTCTCTTGCTAAATATGCAAACAATTGAGTATGGAGAAAATGTACACTTATTCAAAGGAAAGTAAATTTGCAATAGAAGACTTCAAAAAAAAGGAGGAAAGGAAAGAAAAAAGACAAAAAAGAAAAAGAAAACCAGGAATGATGCACTAACTACAGAATACAATAGTTTTTTCAAGATTTTTATATAGAATAACTCCAAGGATCTTGTGAACTTCCCATCAAACAGAAGAAAACAACCCCTGGATTGAGTGGATCTCTTAGCAGAGACCTTAAAGCCAGGTTGCAAAATGACAAAGCTCTAACAATTAAGAGCATTTTTTTACCAGCAAAGCTATCCTTCAGAAAAGAGGACACATTAACACTTTCCCAGGCAAACAAAACCTGGAAGAACACACCACACACAGGCCTGCTTTTCAGTTAATGCCAAAGAGATTTCTTCATCTGAAAACAAAAGGACTTATAACAGACATGAAAACATCTGGAACTAAAAAACGTGTTAGCAAAGAAAACACTCACATTCACAAAACTCTCTCACCATGAAGACGTGATGTAAAACAGTGTTACCTCTACTACGGAGGTGTAAAAAGAACTAAAATAACTCTAGCCACAAAAATTTGTTAAAGGTTATAAAATGTAGAAAGATCCCTACTCACCTTTCCTACTGTCTTAGCTATGTATGCACATTGATTAGCCAGATTTAATAATTCCAAATTTTAAACATCTATAAAACTATCACGTTGCATACCATAAATCTACGTAATTATTATTTGCCAATTAAAATAAAAAATTGTGAAATAGAATTTTTCTTCAAATTACATTTCTGTGATCAAGAACAGTTTCTTAATTGTTGCCGTTAAATTACCATGAACAGTAATGTAGCATTTTCATATTTGAGTCTGTATAATTTTATTTATTCGTGTTCACTCCCCTTACTCCACTGCTTATTCTTATCTCCTGTGTGCTGCTCTTGCTTGTGTTTCCTCCCCCTCTGAGAAGTCTTCTCATCTGTTTTCGTGACACATGGACTCCATCACTTCCTTTTTCCTAGGACCTTTTTTCCCCTTTGTGCTTTCAACCACCTACATGCACACAAACACACTTACATTTATATCTAGAGTCTTATCTAGAGTCTGTACATGGAATGAGGCATGCAATGTTTGTTTTCTTAGTTTGACATATTTTACTTAACATAATGACTTCCACTTCTTTTTCCATTTTTATGTTATGATCTTGTTTTTCTTTATGACCAAATAAAGTCATCTTGTGCATACATACCACATGTCCTTTATCAATTAAGTTGCTGATGGATATCAATTTCTTAGCAATTTTGAATATTGCAGCAATAAACATAATGAGCCTACTGTGAGTGCTGAGCTAGAGTTGTTCCAATATCTACCCAACAGTGGTGTAACCAGTGAAATGGTAATTCTGTATTATTATTATTATTATTATTGGCCTATATACTGGCTTCCTCAATGATTTTATCATTTTACATTATCATCAACAATTAATAAAGGTTCTCCTTTCCCTTTATCCTTGTCAGTTCTTATTATAATTTGTTTTCTTGATATAATCATTCCAATTGGAGTAAGATGGAATGTGGAGGTAGATCTGATTTGCATTTCCCCAATGGCTGGTTTTATTTATTTATTTATCTATCTATCTATCTATCTATCTATCTATCTATCTATTTATTTTGAGACTTGTGTATTCTGTTTTGTAGTAGCTTGTTTGTTGATGGGATGAATTTTTAGGTGCTTAATTTTTGCAGTTCTTTATATATTTTGGCTACAAATCCCCTGTGCAGGTGGTTTTGTTACCACAGGCTGCCTTTTCACTTCAGTGATTGTTTTTCTCTGATGGGTGGAAGCATTGAAACTTCATGCACTCTTTTTGTTTGTCAATTCTTGAGGCAATTACTTAAGCTATAGGAGTATTTTTCCCTGTAAGGTCTCACTTATGCCCATATCTTGAATATTTTGTGTATTCTTCCTTGTAGCGATTTCAGAGTTTCAGATTGTATGTTCAAGTATTTGACCCATTTTGAGTGATATTTTCAGATGGAGGATTGTCTACATTCCATTGTATGATTTTTTTACACCATAATAGAAAAAGCAGAGTTGTATAATTGGTATTTCTATACAACATAATACTAGAACTATTAGGGAAGATAATGAACACTATCTAAATTATAAAAGAAGATGTTAAATTGCTTTTGTTTTCAAATGTTATGTTCCAACATGTAGAAAATCATAAACTGCATTAATAAAAAAATTCAGAACTAATAAATGAATTCTGGAATATTAGAGGAGACAAAAACCAATATACAAAACTCAATTCATTTTTATATAACAAAAATAAAGTGCCAATTTAGAGAAGTGAAACATGTTCATTTTCATGACTTCAATTCTTTATTTTCTGATTTAAAATATCAGCTACTAAAATGTTGGATATTTATAATTTAATACCAGTGGAGAATGAGCAGATGAATAAATTACTGCTTATATTGTTTTAATCTATAACTTTGATCACTTTATATGATATTAAAGTTGCAGTTAGTTCCATCCATTTGCCAGCAAATTTCATGATATCGTTGTTTTAACAGCTGAATAATACTTCGTTAGGTAAATGTAACACATTTTCTTTATCCATTGTTAGATTGGGGGCATCTAGGTTCTTCCCAGTTTCTGACTATTATGAATAAAGCTGTGATGACCATAGTTGTTCAAGTGCCCTTGTGGTAGGATGGAGTGTCCTTTAGGTATATGCTCAGGAGGAGTAGCATAGTTAGGTCTTGAGTAGATCTATTCCCAATTTTTGAAGAAACCACCATACTGATTTTCAAAGCAGCTGTAAAAGTTTGCACTCCCACCAGCAACGGAGAAATGTTCTTTTTGCTCCACATCCTCTCCAGCATGGGATATCACTTGTGTTTCTTTTCTTAGCCATCCTGACAGGTATAAGAAGGAATCTCGGTGTCATTTTGATTTGTATTTCCCTGATGGACGAGGAGGATGAACACTTTTTTAAGTGTTTCTCAGCCATTTGAGATTCCTCTGTTGAGAATTCTTTGTTTAGATCTGTACCAAAATTTTTAATTAGTGAGGTAACCCAGGCCAAGAAAGACAAATATAGTATGTGTTCACTCATAAGTGAATATTAGCTGTAAAACCCAGAGAAACTAGTAGCAAGGAGAGCTCAAGAAGAGGATGCATGAATCTCATTATGAAGGGGAAATTACACTTGATATTTTATGTACCCCAATAAGCTTATCTGGAGGTCAGAGATCAGAACAGCCACTATATTAAATGTAGAGTTTAGGCAGTGGTAGCATATGCCTTTAATCCTAGCGTTCTGGAGGCAGAGATCCATCTGGATCTCTGCGAGTTCAAGGGCACACTGGAAAAAGCCAGGCATGATGACACATACCTTTAATCCCAGCACTTGAGATCTCATGTCTTGCTTGGAAAAGACACATGCCTTTAATCCCAGGAAATGATGTCAGGAAGCAGAAGGATATAATAAGGTGTAAAGACCAGGAACTAAAGGCTTTTTAGGCTTTTTAAGCTTTTAGGCTCTTAGCAGCAGTTCAGCTGAGATCCATTCAGATGAGAACTCAGAGGCTTCCAGTCTGAGGAAACAGGGATTGGCTGAGGAGTTGGTAAGGTGAGGTTGGCTGTACCTTGTTCTGTCTCTCTGATCTTTCAGCATTCACCCCAGTATCTGGCTCCGGGTTTGCTTTTATTAATAAGGCCTTTTAAGATTTGTGTTACAGGACATAGAGTGGATATTGCCAGTGGATGAAGGAGGGACCTACCTGGAAGGGGGAATGAGGATGGGAGCAGGAGTGAGCAGCTGCGACAAGGATGGAGGAGAGAGTACTGGGAGAGACAACTGAAATCTTGGGGTCTCTGGGATGAGATAGAAACTTAAATCAATGGAAACTCCCAGGAATCTATAGGGGTGACCCTAAGTAAGACTCCTAGCAATAGGGGATCTGGAGCCTGAACTGGCCATCTCCTGTAATCAGGCAAGAGTTACAGTGGAGGGACTGGAACACCAATCCAGCCACAAACCCCTGGACTTACATTTTGTCCTGCCTACAAAGTGTACTGTGGTAAAGATGACACAGAAATTGTAGGGGAGACCAACCAATGACTGGCCCAGCTGAGGACCCATAACATGAGAGGGAGCTCACCCTTGAAAGCCAAGACCCAGAGGCAGGATACCCCAAAGACCTAGGATAGAAGCAAACACAAATGGGAAAAAAAGTCAATGAAATGATTCCTAATGATATTCTTTTATACTCATAGAATGGTGCCTAACCAAACTCATCAGTGAGGCTTCACCCAGCAACTGATGTAAAAAGGTGCAGAGACCCACAGCCAAACATTAGGTGGATCTCTGTGAATCCTGTGGAAGAGGGAAGGAAGGATTGTAAAACCCAGTGGTGTTAAGGACATCACAAGAAAACCTACAGAATCAACTAACGGGCTCATAGGGGCTCACAGAGACTGAACTGCAATCAGGGAGTCTGCATGGGACTGATCTAGGCCCTCTGCACATATATTACAGTTGTGTAGCTTAGTCTTCTTGTGGAACTCCTAACTGTGGGAGCAGGGGCTGTCTCTAACTGTGTTGCCTAATTTTCAGACCCATTCCTCTTACTGAATTGCCTCATCCGGCCTTAATAGAAGAGGAGGTGCCTAATCTCACTGCAACTCCATATGCCATGGCTGACTGATATCCATGTGATACCTGCCTGTATCTGAAGAGAAACAGTTCAGGAGGAGTGGATGGAGTGGGAGGAGTTGGTGGGGAGAGGAAATAAGAAGAAAGGGGGAAGTGCAAGCTTTGGTTCAGATGTAAAAACAAAAATAAATAAATAAACAAAAATATCGAAAAGTACAATTAATAATTTCATGAATCATAACTGTTCTTTAGGCCTAGAAACTAAACTGATTACTAAATTATGTTAGTCAACATTTTAAAATCCTTACAGAAAAAATAATAAAAGGGCCTACTGTGGGATGGTCTGTATGTCAAGTGTGTTGCTGATTGGTCAATAAATAAATCACTAATTGGCCAGTGGCCAGGCAGGAAGTATAGGCAGGACAAGGAGGAGAATAAAGCTGGGAAGTGGAAGGCTGAGTCAGAGAGACACTGCCAGCCGCCATGATGACAAACAGCTTGTGAAGATGCCGGTAAGCCACGAGGCAAGGTATAGATTTATAGAAATGGATTAATTTGAGCTGTAGGAATAGTTAGCAAGAAGCCTGCCACGGCCATACAGTTTGTAACCAATGTAAGTCTCTGTGTTTACTTGGTTGGGTCTGAGCGGCTGTGGGACTGGCGGGTGAGAGAGATTTGTCCTGACTGTGGGCCAGGCAGGAAAACTCTAACTACAAGGGCCCCTTATTGAAAGTTGAAATTGATCTCTGTAGCCAATTTCCCTTGCATGGCTAATATTTTACTGCCCTCCTAGATAAAGTCTGTGTCTTCATCTTGTTACTCTTCTCTTTGACAGAGCCCTCAGGCTGGATCCCCGTCTTTCTGCTCTTCTACCATATCATCACAGCACCAAAGAAGCGGCCACAAAATGGATGCTGCTGCTTGAACAATTAACAAAATTGCTGTAGAGGTTTTCTCTTCCCTAACCATTTTGTAGTCTAACTTCACAAAGAAGGATCCAAAACATAAAATAGCAAGGATGATCATTTTCCCTCATTATAAGACAGCAGTGGTTATGCATACAAGAATATTCAATTCATGACAGGAAACAAAATCGCCTCACCATATTCAAGACAACATGATAATAGATACCACTTAAGTAAAACTTCCTTGAATATACTGAAATTACAATGAATATCTAAATTCAAAGCTTCTATGTAGAATTACAATAATGGTATTATTTTAACTCAGTATTACTTCAAAATGGATTTTTTCCATTATTACAAAAAACATTTATTGTAATGAGACACAAAGAGTTTTTAAAGCATAGCTTTAAATTTTCCTTTATCCCTATGCTTTTTCATGAATTTTACTTCATAATTGTTTTTAAAGATAAGCATCATTCTTATGAGTAGTTTTGGATAAAAAAAAATATTCAGAATCTATAGGTACTTTCCTAAAACTGTGGCTGATAACAATTAAAAACTGTATGTACAATGGGAATCAATAAAATGAATACAAGAAAAAAGAAGTAAAATTCACATCACTAACACGGGTCCAAGTGAAGTTAAGATTTGTGTACTTTCTAATGCCCATTGTTATGTAGGAGACTACTGGGAAAGTTTATTTGTACCTAGGCTAATGGCAAGCAAATACTAAGTAACTCTTCAGACATAATAATTTAACCCAATAATATTTCTCTATCTAAATTCTTCTTGGTAAAACCAAGTTTCAAATGATGGTTAATTGTAATTGTCAACTTGACTGAACTGGAGATCATCCTGAAAGCTTACTTCTTGGTCTGTGCATGATGGTTTCCAGATATATTTAAGGGGAAGACCTACCCTGCATGTGAGCCTCACTATCCCTGGGCTGAGGTTCTGGACTGAATGAACAGAGAAAGCAAACTGAATGTTGGAATTAATGTTTTTGTGCTTCCCAGTTGCTGACTCAAGGTGGTCAGCAGCTCATGCTCATGTGTCCAACTTCAAACCAGGAGCCAAAGTTAGTCCACTGTCCATTATGATGCCTTTGTCTAGAATTGAGTAAAACAGGAAAGTCATTAGAATAGTGTGTGATACTAAATTCTTTGTAGCCACCTTTTTAAAGTTATTATCTTTAAGCTATAAAACAACCAAATTTTAAAAAAAGTGATTATTTTTTTGAAAAATACCCTTATTATCAAAATAACTGAAAAAAAAAAAAACAGGAAATCAAAAGCTTCAGTAGGAATTTCAGCTCCAAGACACAGAGGATCTTCAATTATTTTGATGACTGAAGTTTCAACATTCTGAGTTTCTGCAAAATGTCCAATGTTCTTCTGGCATCCTCAGATGCTTTAGGTGCAAATGAGAGGGAACTGATGTAGATTCTTGGCTTCAGACAAGAATATCTGAGAAGAGAAGAACAAGCAAGGAGCAGGAAAGGAAGCGGTATGGGAGCTGGCTAGGAGAAACAGAGATGGATTACAAGTGTCAGCGAGCGGCTGTAAGCCATGGGAATAAACTTAAATCAGTATTCATGTGGAAGCTTGAGAAGCTTTTATCCTGAAAATATTTTTAGATGTAATCATGTCTAGTTCTGAAAATAATGGAACAATTCAATTTGGTGAATGCAAATTTTGGAAATGTTTTGTGTTTTATCTCAATCCATGACACTGAAATTAATGAATTATGCATGCCTCATTAGTCACAAAGAAATTATTTGGCCATGGAGAACAATTATTTGAAATTAAAGGATTTCCATTTCAAATATAAAACTTTATTTGAAATGAAAGCTAAAATTAAAGGTAGCAATAATTTAAAAGACTACTTTGATATGAAGACATATAACATTTCTTTTCTTCATATTGACATTTGCTTGAAGATTCCAAATAAATTTTATATTATAGAATTTTACTAGCCAAAGTAACTGCCTTTGTCACACAGTGAGGGATGGATCTAGAGTATGTTATGAGAGAAATCATGAACGTTGTCTGACTAAAAATACAAGATCACACTTCTGTCCCTTAATGATTCATATTTGTCGAATGTCTCATTAGATCTGGTCTCTCAATTCAGGAGACTGCTATTTATGTCTACTGTTAATGCTATCTTCAACAAAATCAAAACTAAAAGGATGTTTGAATAAGCCATCCTCTTCTTGTGTGTTTTACTGAGTTCCTTACCTCCTTGCTTCTATTCCTATTTTTATTTTCCTGTATGTATCTATGTATCGTGTATTGTGTGGTATATGTATGTACATGTTTTGTGCACCAGTACATGTATCCATGCATAAATTTCTAGAGGCCACAGGAGAACATCAGGCATCCTGGCACGTACTTTTTTTCTGCTTTATACACTTAAGACAGGCTCTCGTACTGAACATGGAGCTCAGCTGGATACAAGCAAGCTCCAATAATCCTCCATTCTGCTCTCTACGGGCTGGGATTACATGTCTGGTTTGTTCTTTGGGTACTGAGGATTTGAACTCAGGTCCTTACTTTTGTGATGTAAATGGTCTTACCCACCAAGCCACTTCTCCATTGTCCTTGCTTTCCCTCTTACTCCTACCTCACAGGGCAAGTTCTCTTTCTCATCACACACACACAAAAAATGTGACACTCAAAAACGATTTGACAGCTACCACTTGTTTACAATTCTCATCACATTTAGAGTCAAATCCAAATCTCTTATCACAGACTAGCGTGGATAGCATGTACGTTACCTCTGCTGATTTTCCACAGGCAAACAACAGAGAACTCCTCAGGTCTGGGTTTTAGATAATTCTTCATGTCTATTCACAACAATTGGATCATTTTAGGTGAGAAGACACACCTAAAAATTGGGATCATTGTGCATACAATAGCAGTTAATAAAAAAGAGGGTGAGAATTTGCAAAAGAGCAGAGGGATATATAGAAGGGCTTGGAAAGAGGAAAGGAAGGGTGAAATGTTGTGGTCAAATTACAATTTCAAAAAAACAGTTTTTTGGCAAAAACTGGAAAAATAATCTGGATCATTTCAGATTGAAAGACCTACCCTAAATCTGAGCCACACCTTGTGGTGGGCATCCCACTTAGAAGGACATAGAGAAGAAATCATGTTGTTTTTTGCCTACTTGCCTGCACACTCCATGACAAGTTCATCTGTCCAGTTGCTAAGGAATGTCTTCATTGCTCTTAGGACCTACTTTTTTGCCATTCCAATAAACACTGAAGACTAGCAGCTTTTCAGAACTCCAGCACCAGATTGGGACTGCTAAAACAACAGTCTTGTGAACTGAGCATCTACCATATCCTTGGCTTTTCCATCAGTAGACAAGCATTGTTGGACTTCTCTGGCCACAGCATGTAAGCTACACTAATATATCACACTATATACATATACTTATGTATATATATTGTATGATATATAATATATATATAATCCTATTAAATTAATTAAATAGATGTCTTATAATCCAAACAACTTCTATAAAAATGTTTTAGTTACTCTAGAATCTAGGAGAAGGATCATAAAGATTATTACTTTCCTGTGTTGTCCATGTTTGAACTATAATCTTCCCTGTCTTGTTACTCATCCATTTAGCCAATATATATAGGCAATGTCTGCTCTGCATTCATGCAGAACAGTTAAGGCAGGTTCCTCTGACTGCTCATTTACTGGTAGCCTTTTCTTTCTCTCAGTACCCAGTATTTCCTGAAATTATTTTGTCCCTTTATTTATATATTTTCCCTATGTGTCCCTTAGTAATATATATTTTAAAGATTGTAAGGTCTTTTTTTCCTATTCTTGTTTATTTCTTCTGTCTCAAATATTACGAAATGTCTAATATAGATATTTTGGCAAATAAAAATAGCTGACTTATAACCCAAACAACTTCTAGAAAAATGTTTTTGTTACTTTGGGGTCTAGAAGAAAGATTATGTAGGATTGTTACTTTGGTATAATGTCTATGTTTTTGTTGTTGTTGTCCATGTTTTATTATAATCTTGGCTGTCTTGTCATTTATCTATTTAGCCAACCACTTACTGTGTTATATCAAATATAACATAGTGTCCTATTTTTTGCAGAATGACTTCTGTGTTCCTCCCTAACTTGTGACATGTTCCTGTTTCATTTGTGGCTGTCTTACAGAAAAGAACAGGGAGTTAAAAATGTTCCTGATATTTGTATAGGGTTCCTTTGTTCTAAATCTATGACTTTCAAAAAAAATTACATATGTTTGTGTTAAAGAATTTCATAAACAAAAACATGCTGAAATATAATGGAAACATTTCTCTAATGATAGCAAAATGAATAAATGATGCCAAAACAAACAAGTAGAATTTTTTCATTATTCTGAATCTTAAATATAAAAACGCAATAGGTACAATGAAACCGTGTGTTGTATCAACTTTATAACAGATTATCCTAGAGCTTTGGGACTATAGGGAAGAAAATAAAATTTATAAGAGTGCATCTGTGTTTGAAAATGCCATCTGTGTGTTGAAATTGGATTTCAGGACTATGGCTTAAGGTTCTATCATTTCTGTATATTTATGGATTCAGTATCTATAAACCAACATACTGAGGATGGGTAATAACTAAACTTAAATTGAGATTCTCAAACAAGACAGCAACTATAATCTTATTATTATCACTGTGACTTTGTGAAGTGGAAATCAAGATTGGAAAATGGCAATGTGCTGTGGGCATTCCACAGACTAAAGAAATACACCCCTTAGGCAGAAAGGCATGAGGAAATATAATCCATGAAAGCATGTATTTTCATGGAAATCTATAAAACTGAAGCTGGAAACTTACTGATAGTCAAAAGAGAATAAGACTGAAGTGGTACCATTAAGGAAGTGTGCTGTGTTCTTTTATACACATGAAAAAAAAAAGTTGTTTTGATAGAATATATTTTCATGGAAGCAGCAGCTCTATTAAACTATTCATTTCATATAAAATAAAGTGTCCAGGAGGCTAACAAGTTGGATTAGTGGGTAAGGGTGCTTGCTGCTAAACCTAAAGACCTGAGTTCAATTCCCTAGGTCCCACATGATGGAAAGAGAGAACTGAATCAGCTGTTATCTTCTGACCTCTGCACACTAAGCATGGTGCACATACCCACCCCTGCCTGCAGACACAATATGCAAACAAATGAATAAACAAACTAGTATCGGTGATCACTGAATTTAGAAATTATTTTTAAGGAATTTATTTCATTTAATTACGTATGAATATGTACGCTTGTGTGGGAGGTTATACACCCGAGTGTGGGTTCTCTCAGTGGCCAGAAGAGGCTATTGCATCACCAGGACCTGGAGTTCAGGTGTTTCTGAGCTGAGCTGCCCAAGACAGAAATGGAACTCAAGTTCTTTGGAAAACTAGTAAGTGCTGTTAACCACGGAATCATTTCTCCAGATTGTGGTTTAGCAATTTTTTAATTCTTTGTCAGAATTTCTTTTTCTTTCTTTCTTTCTTTCTTTTTTTTTTTTTTTTTTACCTTTGGTGGGTTTGTTTGTTTGTTTGTTTGTTTGTTTTTTCTGAGACAGGGTTTCTCTGAATAGCCCTGGCTTTTCTGAAACTCCCTCTAAAGACCGGGCTGGACTCGAACTTAAAGATCTGCCTACCTCTACCTCTAGAGTGCTGGAATTTAAGCCGTGTACCACCGCCGCCCCATCAAAACTTTTTTTTTTAAAGAAATCATAAACTAGGAAAACTTATAGTTCACAACTGATTCTGACTTACCAAAAAGGGTGTTCATGTAATTCTTTTGGATTGTTAGTGTGAGAGGTGTGGGTTGTGGAAGTGTGTTCAGTAGAATGGAAGTAGGGATCTATTGGAGGAAATCAACATTTTGATAGTCTAATATGTATAAATCATGGAGAAATGCCTGACAAATTAACATGTATAACATATAGAACATTTGACAAATTAAAAAAAAAAACAAAACACAGTATTGACTTCAGATGTTTTAGAGAATATTAAATATTCCCTGAAAAGGATCACAGTCCTGTGATGTGCTTCTAGAAAAGGAATAATGCAAATAACTTTGTGTAAAGTTGCCTCTTGTAAACCTAATTGTGTTATCCCATGGAAGGCTATTCCACTAGACATCATTGAGCAAGAAAGCACTCCAAAACTCCATAGCTTGAACTGTGTCAGTTATTTTTGCTCTTGGATATGCAATTTAAGAAAGATTTGGTAGGAACAGCTCACTTGACATCAGCTGGGATGGGTAAAGGCTGAAGGCTGAAATCATCTTTGTGCTCCTTGGATTTTGTGGCTCAGAGTTCATCTGCTTGTCAGCTGGATCCTCGGCTGGAGGTGGCACTGGAATAGCAAAACAACTTTCTTTGTGGCTTCCTGACCTTCACACAGCATGGGGACTGTACTTCAACTATGGCTGCTCCATTTGGAGAAAAGGAACCGGAGGAAGCCTGTTAGGACCTAGCAGATGTTGTTCAGCACCACCGCCCCCTCACAAGGTTGGTTAGAATGGAGTAGCTCTTTAAGACCATGCAAAATTCACTGGGAAAAGGAAATTAGACTTATTCTGCTTGGAAGGCTGATACGGCCGAAGCAAACGTGTTTAAAAGTGTTCCTAGACATTCAAAATTCAGAATGAGTGTGTGTGTGTGTGTACGGCAATGCAAGCCATTGTGTACGTGTTGAGGTCAGAGGACGACTTGCAGGAATCAGTTCGCTCTTCCCATGCTGTGAGTGCTAGTGCTTGAATTCAGGCCTTTAGGTTTGATAGCAAATGCCCTTATCTGTTGAGGTATCTTGGCAGCCATACCCTGGAAATTTTAAGACAATGACATTTGTCTTACACTGTGTTCCTGGCATTTATCTGATGTCATGAAATACCACCTTGTGTATATAGCATTGCAGAAATTCAAAAGAAAAGCTGCTTCAGGTCAAAGGCTTACAGGTTCATAGTGTTATCAGAGATTTCCGTTAAAAGTGAAACACTGAGTTACAGTGCACTCCCAGGCAAAGCACATTTACACCGAAAACTATGCCCACATTTTTTGCCTCTCCTAAACACCCACAGATACTTCATTCCTTTTTTTTACTTTAAAAATTGTTCCTTACTCATCTTTGTGTTGTTTACAAACCTTTTATGTCATGCTGTTCTTTTATTATTATTAAAACACAGAAATTGATATATTTAGGACAAATACCCCTGGATTGAATACAGTATGCAAAGGACACTTCAAAGGAGACAGTCTAAAAAGCATTGTGTCCTTATAGGAAAAGGGACAAAAAGGCCCACGTAATTGACTGCTTCACATTCTACTATGATTTTTACAATGGTGTACACAGCCTGATTAATACAAAAACTGCCCAGTCCAACAAGAAGAGAAGGCTGTTTCCTTCTTTCTGCATTGACTGCGTTTTTTGAAAAGTTTCCCATATCTCAGAGCTCTTGCACTAGTCTCTGATACTCTCCTGTTTGTATTCAAAATTCTACAGTGACTCTGTATTAACGGAAAGACAGCCACACTTTAATAACAGAGTCCCTGGGATGCTCACTCACTGTTTCCCAGCAATCACATTGTGGTTAACAACCTATGCCTGTATTTCAGCCCTTGGCCCATGTGGTTTATTCACTGCTTTCCTGGATCCCTCTCAACTCTTGCTTAAGCTCTTCCTCCTGTCACTAACATGAGCTAATTGGAAATACAATGGCTGCTTCTGCACTCCCTCTCACCTGCTGCTTTCAGTGGCATTCAGCCTGGGGACCCTCACTTTGTATCTCCCACCTGCCTTCACCTAATCTCCATCGATTTCCACTCTCTTTGCATGATCATCGAGTCTGCCCCAAATCATGTAGAGACGTTTCTACATTTCACATATCAAGAAATTATATTCTTGACCTTTCAGTGTTTTCAACAGTAATAGCTCCTGAAAACTAAAAACCATTTCCTGATATCAGTTCTACATTAGTTACCATTTTTTTTTCAGAATACCAATATTTTTTCAGAATATTCCTTAGCTACATGGTTTCCTGTATTTGTTTTACTTATTACTACCTGTTTATCAAGTCACAACATGACCATTTGTTCCCTGGGTCACTTAAACTCCTTCTAATACCTTCTTTTCTTTATCTAAATTATACCAAATCTATAACCTGGGTTCCTCTCGTTTAACAAAATTATTACTTTTTAAGATAAGGTCTGCGGTGGTTTGAATGAGAATATCTTTCCTAAGCTCGTGGATTTCAATACTCTGTTACCAGTGAGTGTCACTATTTGAAAGGCTTTGGAGACGTGGCCTTGGAAGAAGTGTGTCACTAGGGGGTGGGCTTTGGGTTTCAAAAGCCCAAGGGAGGCCCAGGGTCTGTCTCTTCCTGCTGTCTGCAGATATGGATGTAGAACTCTCAGCTACCTCTCCAGCACCATGCTGCTGTGTCCCCCCACCATGATGACAATGAACAAAACTTCTGAAACTGTAAGCAAGCCCCAGTTAAATGTTTTCCTTTTTAAGAGTTATTGTGGTCACAGTGTCTCCTCAGAGTGATAGAATTCTGATTAAGACAGAGTCTGGCTTAGTATCCCAAACTAGTCTCAACTTAAAACAGTATTCTGTGGCCTCCCAAGGGCTGAGACTATAGGTGTGAAACCAAAGCTCTGTCTAACCATATTAAATTTATTATCTCATAATGTCCTTAAAATGAAAGGTACAGAGTACTACCAAGTTAATTATTTAAATCTTATCCTGGAATTAAGTTACATGTTGAAAGGAAAAGTATTGTCTCAGGACCCCCAGGACCAAGTACTCAGTACCGAAGACATTCATTTGCCCCGAGGAACAGAGGAAAGGGATAAGGAAAAAAAAAAGAAAGAAAGAAAAGACAGGAGACAGAAGAAAGGGAGACATGGAAGGGAATCAGAGAGAGAGAGAGAGCAAGGTGATTTGTCCTGGAGGGAAAAAAGGACTGTCTCTGGAGAGAGAGGAGACCGATGTGGCTGATAGGAAAATGGCGGTTTATAAAGGTAAAATGGGAAACCTCAGTTAGGACGAGCTGTTAAACTTCAATTGGGCATGTTAACTAGGTGAGCCAAAGGGGCTTCTGATTGGTGGACTTCAATACTTGGATAGCTGGACCTTGGTAGTCAGCCTCAGGAAGAGGGACTGGCCAAATAATGGAATAGACCTTGGGGACTAGCTTCAGGTAATCTAAGGGTTTATAGCAAAGCAGAGGGACTGGGGGAATGGCAAAGCCTGTCAGAGCCACATGCCTGAGTGGGTTAATGTCCATCCACTTATGACCATCTTCTGTCTGTGCAAACATGTGTTCTCCTCTCCTAACCTCATCCTCTGTCATCTGGAGATGAACGGTGTGAGGACTGTAATGTGTCCCACTGAGAAGTCAATGTGATTCTGTATTAAATGAGACTTTTCTTGTCATATACCATCTTGGCAACACTTCACCGGGTACATAAAATTAAATTCGTGCTACACTACTTAAGTGAGAGAAGATAAATGTTTTAAATTGTTGGCAGTCTTTCACTTATTGCGTACGATGATAAGAACATAGATGAAGTTGGTGTGAGAGTTGTGGAGATTAAAGAGTTAAATTTATTTCAGAGGAATTGCTTGTTTGCCGTGCTTCTAGAGATAAACCTCTATCACTTCAAGCTATGTGAGAGAAAGTGCAAGACAACTATCTGTGAACGTTGACGTGCGTGCTTTACAAGTGAAACCACCAGGCAACAAACAACAATATCTGATTCACCTGCGAGATATCTGGCTTGACATTCTCTTGGGGGTCTAAAGATCACTTAAGACATGGTGGATCATCACAAATTCTATAAAATGCTGTGTCATCTGGCAAAACAATCCACCTAAAAAGAATCTGGTTTCAAATGCAAGGTCATATCTGTTGAACATTAACACACGGAATAGATACAGAAATTGGTGTAGGAATTAAAACTCACCACTACAATAGGCATTTTCCTGTGGCACTCTCAAACTATATGATGTGCTGGATAGTTTTACCTCGGCTTGACACAAACTGAAGTCATCTGAGAGGAAGGAACCTCAATTTAAAACTGCCTCGGTAAGATCACCCTATAGGCAAGCCTATATGACATTTTCTTAATTAGTAACTGATGGGAGAGAGCTTAGCCCATTCTGGGTGGGGCCATGTCTCAGCTTGTGGTTCTATGTTCTGTAAAACAGGAGGCTGAACAAGCCATGAGGAGCAAGCTACTATGCAGCATCAACCGTGGCCTTTATGTATCAGCTCCTGCCTCCAAGTTCCTGTCCTGTTTGAGTTCCTGCCCTGACTTCCCTCAGTGATGGACTTGTCACTTGTAAGTAGAAGCTGAGATAAACCCTTTCTTCCCCAAGTTGCTTTGGTCATGGTGTTTTATCACACTAATAGTAACCCTAACTAGGACAGAAGTTGGTACAAAGTGTGGCATAATGCTGTGATATACCTGACCATGTTGTTTTTGGGGAGATTTGTGAAGGACTTTGGAACTTTAGGCTAGAAATGCCATTGAGTGTTGAGAAATGTCATGCTCAGTGAGTTGTTCTGAGCTTGGAAGATAAGAATGTTGAAAGCAGTGCAGATGATTGAGACCTGGCTTGTGAAGTTTCAGCGGGAAGCAAAGATACCACAGGCCCTTGTGTGGGAACACTATGATGTCTGGTCAGCTAGTGCTGAAGAATTGGTTATAATAAATAGAGAAACTAGAACCATTAAAGCAAGACTTTTGCTTTGCTGGGAGAAAGGATGCTGGTCATTTGAGTGTGAAGAATCATCTCTGATTAAGAAGAGACCAGCATCATTGAGGTAACGTCTTCTAGGAAATGTTTCCTCAGGGTCAGCACACAGAATCTGTGTTCCAAATGTGGCCAAGCTTGTAACTCAAATGCTCATTGCCAGATGTGGTATTGTGAGAGTCACCTAGGTGGTATTGGTTTTGAGGCATGAACAAGTCTTAGAGAGCAGGTAAGGGTAGGCACTATGTGGCAAGGCTGGGATCCCTGAAGAAGGCTCAGGAAAGGCTATTTGTGAAAGGGCAGCTCAGTTGCATCAAGAGACATCAGCAGTTGGGAAGATGTCGGTACTGTAGGATGAACACCAAGAGCAACATCAGCGGTGGAATACAGCCCGGTGAAGCCCCAAAGACAAGCCGCATGCACTGCAGAAGGCGGAGCCTGAGGCATGACCCAAGCCTTGAGGAGGAGCCTACATGTTCCTGAGGGGATTCCAGAGGTTGTACATTGAGGTATTTACACAGTTGGCTTGATTTTTCTATGATCTGATTCTGACTATGCCCTGCTACTTGTCTCTTGAAATACGAAAATGTTTATTTATTTATTTTTATTTTATAGTAGCCTACATTTGAAAGACATTATATTTTATAAGAATTTGGATTTTAAAATAGTGGATATTTTAAAGAGACTAAATTTCTAAGTGTTTGGGTTTTAAAGTTTGGGGGACTTTTTAAGTTTGTAAAATGTTTTATACTGTGATGTCTTTACTAACGTGTGATCTTGGGGCTGAACAAGAAAGGGAACAGTGCTGTATTTGTGTATCAAGTTGACAAGGAGTTAGTTGTTGTGGCTAATTTCATGACAGCTTCATACAACCTGAAGTCATCTGAGAGGAGGAAACCTCAACTAAGAAAATTCCTCTATAAGATCAGCCTGTGGGCAAGCCTTTAGGAAATTTTCTTAATTAATAACTTGTGTGGGGGAGAGCCCAGACCATTCTGGGTGGTGCCAACCCTGTACTGGTAGTCCTGGGTTTTATAAGATGCAGGCTGAACAAGCCGTGAGGATCAAGCCAATAAGCAGCTCCTTTCTATGGCCCCCTCACCAGCTCCTGCCTTCAGGTTCCTGCCCTGTTTAGCTTCTTGCCCTGACTTCCCTTAGTGATAGACTGTTACTTGCAAATACAAGAGGAAATGAAACCTTCCACCCCTCCCCTAAGCTGCTTTTAGTATCATCACAGCAATACTAACCTGAAGTAGTACACATGGTCTTAATGGCCATTGAATATGTTGCTGAGGGAGTCATTCATATTTCTACTCACACACTTTCAGGGTGAAGTGAGACCAAGGGTCAGAGGGAAGGCCCTCAAGTGAAATTACGAGGGTTTTATCTGGCACAGTACTGTATTTTTGTGATGTCTGAATACGTTCACAAATGCATGGGCACATACACACATGTTCACACATGCCTATATGAATACAATTCAGCCAACAACCGTCCAAGCAAAGATAGGTACCTTGTAGCATTTGAATTGAGTGGATTTATTTGAGGTCCCTCCTTTGAAAATTGATAAAACCCTTCTTCCAGTTAGTTAACAGCCCAGGAGTATATAAAGAAGGAAGGAAGCACATAAAGTACATTTGTAATAGACACAGAGATTCTGTCCTGATTCCCCTTCAAGAGAGCACTTGTCACTCTTCTGTAAAAAGAAAGCTATAGACTGTTCTGCTGGCATTTGCTTCAATTAGAAACATGTTCCCATCCCAAAGAAGCCTGAATCTTGTATCTGAACAAGATACAGAAATCCAAAGTCTTCTGAGCACAGCATAGAATAATTTGTTAAGCAAAACTTGTTCTTTCCCGCTCACAGACTGGCTTATACTCAGCTAGATTTCTCATACAGTTCAGGGCTGAATGCCTAGGGATGGTGCTGCTTCCAGTGGGCCAGGCCCTTCTCCTTTAATTGAAAAATCAAGACAGTCCCCACAGGCATGCTTAGAGACCAATCCAGTCCAGGCAATTAATTGCTTGAGGCTAACATCTCAGGTGACTCTAGCCTGTGTCAAGCTGACAGTTAAAGCTAACCATGACATCACCTTGATCTCAGCCCTTGCTTCTGGAGAATCCAGCTATAAAACTTTACAAATGACATAGTTTTAATATATTATTCATATCCTGGCTGCCAATGATAGCTCTATCAGTAGGGAACATAGAAAGCCCTGAGTGAATGAAGTCCTGGGTGGATTACTGATGTTGACATGGACAGTCAAGGATGCTATAGCCTCACACCCATAAAAAAATGGCAAAGCCTTCTTCCAGATGTGAGACTCAGAGAGAAATGGCAAAGCCTTCCTTTGGCCCATGTGTGGCTATTGGTAGTGTGTGCAGAAAATAACCACCATCCCTTTCTCTCCCTGGATAATTTTGTCTGAAGACCATTCCTCCACAAAGACTGGTCCTACTGAGATTAGCTGAACCTTCCCCCTGATCCAGCTCCATACCATAAACCCTATCTCCTTATTTATCTGTAGATAACTCTGCCTCCTTGTTCAGCTATGGGCAATAACCCTGCCTCCCTGTTCCACTGTATATATAAACACACTAAACTTCTAGAGTGCTGTGGTTTCTCCACCTGAGATCACAGACTACCCAACTCCAATGTTTCTGTTTGTGTCTGTCCTTATTCTCTCACCTCCCTTAGTCAGGTCCAAGTCCCTGGAGTCCAGTGTGGACACAGCACAGACTGATCTTAACACACAGTTGTGAAAATACTTATCGGGTTGTACAGAGTTCTCCAAGTTCAACCAAATAGTAGCTCTTACTGCAGTTTGATATATCCGTTGTGTATTTTTGCTAATATTATTTATACAAGCTTGTAGGTGTGTGACATGTAAGCATAAATTTGTTCATCCAATTTCATTCTATCATAATGAGAAAGTAGGATGAGAAATATTTCTGTTTCACAACAAATGGAGACAAAATTATAGATTTTCCAAATAGTTATCCTAACACTGATAGAGTATAGTTGTTCTTAGTTTCTTTCTCTTGTGATAATCTACACTGGTAAAAAAACAAAAAAACAAAAAAACAACTTGTGAGTGAGAGGGTCTATTCTGGCTGACAACTGAAGAGGACTATCTACCATGGAAGAGAAGTGATTGTGGCAGGAACTAGAAGTAGCTGGTCACATCACATCCATAACCAGGAAGCAAAGAGCAATCAATACTAGTTACTGTTTCTCTTTTTATACAGTCCAGGACCTTAGCCAAGAAACAGTGCCTCCCACAGTGATTTTACCTAATTATATCAATTAATGTAATCATGTTTCTTTATAACATACTTTTAAAAGATTCATAAAAAATGAAGTAACAATGGCAAAAGTTGGGCCTATTTTCAGTTATCTCATAGACTTATTGACCTATGAAACTTTGAAGCGTGGACTCATTTTGAGGGTTATAAAGAGCAGCCCTAAATCAAATATTGGCCTTTGAAATAGTATCTGTCATTTTGGAAGAAGAATATCATATTTTCTTCTAATGTATTCTTTTTATTTCAAATATATTACTACAGTATGATAATAGAACACTGAACTTGTGAAACTAGATACTTGAACTAATGACTACATAACTGGTTGTGAGAAATTGTCATACTGGGGAAAAGTTTGTTCCCTAAGTGTGATCTTGACTCTGATAGCTGCTAAAGTAAAAGTAGACACAAAGTCTACACAAAATCTTCCTTTATATATGTGTGTGCGCATGTGTGTGTGTGTGTGTGTATGTGTGTGTGTGTTTATTTGTGTGTGTGAATGTGTGTATGTGCATGTGTGTGTGTGTGTGTGTGTGTGTGTGTGTGTGTGTTTTACTGCACTATTCAAAGTTCGTTCTCACAGTAATCATCCCCACAGAATCCGAGGAGTGCTTGACACATGTGGCATTGATACAGTGGCACAAAGTCCTGATATTCAAATAAGACTCTTCTATTAGTGAGAAAAAAAAAACCAAGATCAATCATGTTTCCAAATTTTAATTCTTTATTTACCAGTCAAACTAGAGAATGAAAACAAGGAGCCTGAGAGCTGAGAACATACCTGTCAACATGAGTTACACAGCAATAATAGGCCATCTGTGCCGCTGTTATTTTGTTATGTCTTCCAGGAAAACTTTACCAGGGAAATGTGGGACAAAGTCTGTAAATAACTTTAATGTTCTCTTCATGAAATCCTAACAGATCAATTTATCAAAGGTGTGGTCGGCTTACCTGGGCAAACTGTTTACTTACAAAGCAACAAGCTCCTTGGCTTTTCTTAAGCTGTTTTATCATAAACTCATTTTTTTCCCACATCAGCTCCTCATTCTAAAAAGGAGAGAGAGAGAGAGAGAGAGAGAGAGAGAGAGAGAGAGAGAGAGAGAGAGAGAGAAAGGAAGAGAGAAAGGAAGGAAGGAAGGAAGGAAGAGAGAAAGGAAGGAAGGAAGGAAGGAAGGAAGGAAGGGAGGGAGGGAGGGAGGGAGGGAGGAAGGAAGAAAAGGAAAAAGTCAAGAAACAGAAGCCTAGATACTGCAGTATAACAAATAGCCCACATCTTACTTCTCTCTATTGAAAATCTGGCTATTTTCTCCAATACTTCCTATAGCTACACTGAGTTAAAATATTCTCAGCTTCATCCTCCTAACAAGACATCTAGTGATAGTGAAGAAAGTTCAGTGAGTGAATTACTGCAACTTGGCTTCTGCTACGTTCTGGACCAATCAGAATGCTTTATGAAGACTTCAGTCTGTAAACTACTTTAAGTTTTACATCATTACGTTCCCCAAACAAAGAAAATGTAAAATTAAAAATCATTAACCAGCAGCTAAGTTGTAGTATGTGCCTTCATGTACACAACAAGTAAATCCGAAGTCAGGAAAATCAGTAACTATTTAGGGGGTGCACGTGACACTGGGAGGGGTTCACCTATCACGTATTTTTATATAATCTTAAATTTTCACAGTAGTGTTTTTAAATCTTGGTTCCCATTATATTACCTGTATAGTTTGAGTGAGATTTTGTTCAATATGATGCAAAAAAGACTAATAAATAGTGAAGTGGATCACAGAGAGTTTTGACAATTAGGTTAAAAATGTGAACTTTATCCAAAATTCAGGAAGTGAACGCAATCCATAATTTGACAGCGTTTGCATATTTAACATTCACAGGTTTTGTAGTTTTGTGTAGAGATTAAAGGAGGAGAATGTTAGAAACATACTTACTTATTATAGCAGTCCAAAGAGGAGATGCTGGTTGTCTTGGAATAGGATAACATAGTAAAGTTAGAGATGTTTATGTAGGCTCAAAAGCATTTGAAGAAGTAAACTAAAATCTTCCTTGCTTATTTAAATGGACTTGGAAGTGAAGGGAAGAAAAACTTAAAAGTTGATGATAAGCTGGGTATGGTGCTATATACCTTTAATCTCAGTACCTGGGAGGCAGAGGCAGGAGGATCTCTGAGTTCAATGACAGCCTGGTCTATAGAGCTAGTTCCAGAATGGTGAGGGCTACACAGTCTTTTTTGAAAAACCAGCCCAACAAACAAAAACTAGTCAATGATTATTTTAGAGATTCTGTTTGAAGCAAAGGAAAATTCCGCTGATAATCTCACAGGGCCAGCTCTTCTATTCTCACGTGCCTGAGGTCAGATCTCTCACCTGTTGCAGGCAGGAAGGGGTTGGGGCAGGGGTGATATTTCCCTTACCCTTACCACCCCATGGCATAGGAGGAAGTGGTAAGGGCAGCTCTCCTGCTCTCAAGCCCACAGGCCTGGCTCACCTTCACCCTCTGCCAACAAGGTCAAATCTAGTGTGCTGCCCAGATGAGGTGCCATGCCTGCCTGTATCATTCTCTATTTTTTTTAATGAGGCTGAAGAACAGGAAAAGAGAAGAGAAGTCAGAAAGAGAATAGAGGAGAAAGTAAATGAAGGGAGGAAAGAGGAAGGGAAGAAAGGACAAAGGACAAAAGAGAAGAAATGATAGAAGCGTGATTTATAGAACAATTGAAAACAGTGAAATTAATGAATAAATTACACAAATTAGCATTCTAGCTACCCAAACCTGAGGAACGTGGGGTTTAAATGTAAAGTAAATGAGGAAACTCTCTGGAGACATTCTAAGTATCTTTCTATACCCAAATTTTAATCCTGGAAGTGGGCAACTAATGACTGGTCCAACTTGAGGATCGTGTCACAAGACGGAGCCCATACTTGATACTGCCTGGTGGCTAGGAATCAGAGGCTGGATAGCCCAGAGACCTAGGATAGAACCAAACGGGATTGGACAAGAAAAAAAAAAGTTAATGAAATGATTACTAACGATATTCTGCTATACTCAGATTGGAACCTAGCCCAACTATCATCAAAGAGAATTGATCCAGCAGCTAATGGGAGCAGATACAGAGACTCACAGTTAAATTTTAGGTGGAACTTGAGGACTCCTGCAGTAGATGGGGAGGAAGGACTATAGGAGCCGGAGGGGTCAAGGACACCCACCGAATCAATTAAGCAGGGTTCATAGGGGCTCACAGAGACTGAAGCAACACTCATGGAGCCCGTATGGATCTAAGCTACGTCCTCCTCATATATGTTATGATTGTGTAGCTTGATACTCTTGTGAGACTCCTAACAGTGGGAGTGGGGGTTATCACTGATTCTTTTGCCTTCTCTTTGGACCGTTTTCCTCCTATTGGGTTGCCTGGCCCAGCCTTGATATGAGGGTATATGCCTAGTCTTATTGTAACTGGTTATGCCTAGCTCAGTTAATATCTCAGGGAGAGTTGCTCTTTTCTGAAGGGAAACAGAAGAGAAATGGATCTTGAGGAGAGAAGTGTGGAGGAGGGTCTGGGAGGAGTGGAGGAAGGACAAAATGTGGTTGGGATGTAACATATAAGAGAATAAAAAAATCATTAAGAAATGACATAGTAAAATACGCAGGTACTCTGTTTTCCCAATTTTAGTTACCTAAGAATTACATTCCTTACAATATCTGGGGTAGAAGTTTATTAATGATGATGTGTTCAGCACAAGATTAATAAATCATTTAGTATTTGCAAATATTTATTAGTGCTGGAGTACTTGCTGCTCTTTTAGAGGACTGAAATTTCATTCCTAGAGCCCATGCTTAGTAATTCAAGCTCCAAGAGATCTGAAGTTCTCTTCTGCCTTCCACAGGAGCTCACATTCATGCTCATATCATAAAGAAGACACATGCAGAGGCATGAATAAATTATAAAATACAACTTACATGAATTAAAATGTGTTTCTCAAATTAGCTCTCAAATTTATTTATCCTTAAATAAAATCAAAATATAGAAAATATGGGAAATCACAAAAGGTAAAATCTCATTCAAAATATCTCAAATATGAAATTCACTAAGATCTGAAGTTCTTTGAATTACAACATGGTATCACAATTGGGAAATTCTGCACTTGACCTCATTTCCTCGTATCCCTAGCTGTAGTAAATATATCAGATAGAACTTTGATCAAATTAATTTGAGTTCAGGCTTAGGTTCCATTCCCAGGATAGATTAATGAATATGCAAATACTGCAAAATCAAAAATATCTGAAATATGAAGCACTTTCTACCTCAATCCTTACAGCTAAAAGTTACATTACAGATTTAAAAAAAAAAACAAAAAAACAAACAGAAATAGTCAGAAGAAGGGATAGACTGTATGTATGTTTAAGGACACTATTTTCATGCTTTCTATCTTTCCTGTAAACATAAAAACATGTATACATTTCAAGTCTGCTGGAATTTTCACTAGCATCTTTAGCACACAAGCTATTTAGATACTTATTTTTAATTGTGTGAATATATTAACCATGCCAATTTTATAGTTACATGCAAATACCCATATATTTATTTTACAGATATTTAAAATTTTATTTTCTACTTATACATTATTAATGATAATAATCTTATTCTTAATGGAGACATGAGACTAAGTAACATGCAGTTCTTAATACTAATATCTGTTATGGAACTCTATTCAGAAAACTGCTAGTGTGCAGGTATGCACACTTGTGCTACGGTTGCATGGAACAGAACACCATAATGTATTTTCAATAACTTCCTTTACAAAAAATTTGACTGAAAAATGTGGAGTCTGTGCTCACCTTTTCATGTACATTTTGAATCATAATAGCATAGCATTGCTTTTATCGTGCTTAGGTTTTGAAATTCTAGAAGTAGTTTTGGAAAATACATAGTGCAGACTTCAAAGACAAGTAGATAACAGAGGGGTCATTGAGTCTGGCTGGCATAACAAAGGTTTTTTATTGATCATTTGGTCTTGAACTTTATACAGAACACATATAAACCTAGAAGCTATCCTGTGTGCATGTTCTTTACACAGTGAACATTGAGGAAAAGAAATTATGATAGTCATGATGTTGTCTAGTGAGAAAAAGAAAAAATAATTTATAATAAAGTGATCACATACATATTAGTAGAAAATTAATGAAAAATTTATTATTGTAAATAAATTACAAGCTAGATATAGTTTCCCATTAAATTTTTATCCATTGAGACAGAAAACCTAGAGAGAAATTCACCATATAAAATGTAAAAAGGAGCTACTGCAGTTTTTAGGTCACTTTGAAAGTCTATGGCATGTCATACAGGATGATAAAGCACTCATCAAAAGTCTGAAATATTAAAAGAATGATTAAACTAATGAAGTTGGAGGAACCAGAAAGAGCAAAGATAGCACATTAAACTGTAAGGCTGGAGAATATCTTTATAAACTGGCCAATTATAAAATGAGAAGAAACTCGTTTAAATAAAATCCTGATTTAAACCAAGATTGAAGAGGGAACATTGTCACCAACCCCACATAAACATAAAGGATTATATGGTAACTCTTTGAATATCTGTATGACTCTAACACTAGATGAGTTGGGCAAGATAGGCAAACTCCCAGGAGACTTAGACAGCTGAGACAGAAAGGAAGAGCTAGGAAACGATCATGATGAGTAAGGAAATGGAATTCATGATCAAGTAATTATGAGCCAAGAAAAAAATACTCCGAACCAAAAAAAAAGTCCAATAGGAAAATAGGAGTTCATACTAATACTTAAAAATGTGTACCCCCAAATTTATTTCAGTGAATAACTGCATTCATTCTATTTAAGCCAGCAATCCAATATCAACACGAAAAATGGCTTAATAACATACAACTGGATAATATCCCCCATCAATGAAGATCAGAATATCCTTCTTTAGCAAATCCTATGAAATTAAATAGAAGCCTATTCAGTGGCTTATCCACAAGGCTAAGTGGTAATTAACCTACAAATGCAAGCATATTTCAACCTATGAAAGCAAAACAATACAATGTTCTCTACTTGAAGGATGAAAGATTCAGCTACATACTCATCTTAATATTCTCAGAATCAAAACATCCCTCCATGTTTTCTAGTTTTCAACAAACTGAAAATAGCAGATACCACCTTAACATGAAAATGGGTATCTACCAAAAATTCACTGCTAATGTATTACCAATATAAATTATTTTATGACAAATTATTAGATGAATTTTCCATGGGGTAAAAGTGAGCTCTTTTACATCATCTTACATCCTGTAACCAGACTGAACTTGTTTATAAAACATAAAAAAAATCAATATTTATGTGTATTTTTAGAATGTTTTATGCACATGAAATAGAGAATTATAATCTCTTTCTTTCTAATCTGCTTTTTCCCACATTTTCTTATGACTAGCAATACAGTAGCTTGGTTATATAAACAATATGTTGAGCTACAATTTTAAAATGGTTATATCATCAATAGCAATAAATTTCAGTTCTACTAGAATCTGTGGGATCATAGTTGCATATCTAATCTGTCACTAAACTAATTATTATGTGTTGCATTCCTGATTTAATGGTGAAAGGCCAAATTCTGACTTCCAAACAATGATACAGAGATAGTCACACAGTTGAATTCTGTCATGTACATTTTAACATAATCAGTTAGGCCAAAATCACTGATAGGGTTTCTATTGCTGTGAAGAGATGCCATTAGCACGACAGACAAATCTTAAAAAGAAGAACTTTCAAATGAGGTGGCAGCTTAGAGTTTCAGAGGTTTAGTCCATCATGGCAGGAAGCACGGTGGCATGCAGCAGACGTGGTCCTGGAGAATTCTACATATTGAACTAAAGGCAACAGGAAGTGAACTGAGTGTCACATGTCACACACTGAGAGAAGCTTGAGCAAAGGGGTCCACAAAGGCTGCACTCACAGAGACACATGTTGTACAACAAAGCCATACCCACTCTAACAAAGCCACACCTCCTAATAGTGCCACTCCCTTTGGGGGCAATTTTACTTCAAATCACTCCATTCCACTCCCTGGCCCGCAAAAGCTTCTAGACGTATCATAACGCAAAACTGCATTTATTCCAACTGCAAAGGTCCCTGTAGTCTATAACAGTCTCAAACTTATTTAAAAGTCTAAAGTTCAAAGTCTCTTCTGAGATTCATGCAATCTCTTTAACTGTAATCATAATCAAAAACCAGATCACATACTTCCAACATATAATGGCACAAAATAAACATTACCATTCCATATGATTATATATTGTCTACCCTAATAAAATTTGTCTGAAGATCAGAGAACAGAACAAGCCATTAGATTAAACATAGAAGACAGGCAGTGATGGCACACACATTTAATCCTAGCACTTGGGAGGCAGAGTTCTGTCTGGATCTCTGTGAGTTCAAAGCTACTCTGGAATGAGATTGACTCAATCTAGGAGAGAAACAGAGCTGGGCAGTAGTGGCACACACCTTTAATGCCAGCACTTAAGATCTCATGCCTTTGTTTGGGAAGCACACACATCTTTAATCCCAGCACTAAGAAGGAAGTGATGGCTGGTCAGAGAAAGATACATAAGGTGTGAGGAGACAGGAACTAGAGCCCTTTTGGCTAAGGCTTTTTTAGTCCTAGAGGTAAGATGTGGCAGTGGCTTGTTCCTTTGTCTCTCTGATCTTCCAGCATATACCTCGATATCTGGTTGGCTCCGGGTTTTTTATTAAAAGACCGTTTGGAATCGAGTTACAATTCCAAAATGTAAGGAAAGGAGAATAGTGAGGAAATACTGGACCAAAGCAAGACTGAAAACTAGCTAGGCACACTCCAAACTCTGCATCTCCATGTCTGATGTCAAAGCACTTTTCACATCTCCAACTCTTTTCTGCTTTGTTTACTACAACGCAGCTGTTTCTCTTGGGCTGGTTTCACTCTCTTTCAGCCTGGCCTCAAGGCTTGCTTTCTCAGAGGAGGGAGATCCCACCTCTCCTTTCTTCTATCCTTGACTCTAAGATAAGAACCATGTGGATGAAGCTACCAAGTTCTGCTGCTTGCTGGGGCTGGGACATAGCGCTCTCATTCAATTACATCTTCACCACCTTTCTGTTTTCCATAGTTTCTTTTATTGCCTAAGCTTGGCTAGCCTAGAACTTGCTCTGTAGACCAGACTCAACTCAGGGATCTGCCACCCTCTGCCTTCTGAGTTCCAGGATTAGAGGTTTGCACCACCACACCCTGCTCTAAGCTTCTCTTTAGTTCCTTTTCACAAGTTGGAAACTTAGCCTGGTGGGATCTTGCCCTGAGGTCACCACTACTTTTATTTCATTTCTCAATCTGTTTATCTCCTTGAACACAGCATTCCACTTCCTGATGCTCCTTTTCTCTTCCCATTTTACATTTTGTAATTCATGCTGTTCAGCTTGCTCCATTTCACTATAAATCTTCATTAGAGCTACCGCTAATAATCATATGACAGAGTCTATACTAGGCTGTTTTGAGATTTCCTCTGCCAATGGAATTAATCGGAAACTCTTCACTTTTGCCTCAGGCAGACTCTTTGGACAAGGACAAAAATCAGCCACATTCTTCACCAAAATACCACAAGAATGAATGATCTCTAGGTCACATATTAATATTCTTCTCTTCTCTAACCTCTAGAGTAAGGCCCCCACAGTTCATCAAAACACACTCGGCACCACTGTCTTCCATGCTCCTACTAGTCTGGCCCATTAAGCAGCACTTAAAGCATTCAACTGTTTATTTAATCCACATTCCCAAGGTCCATATTCCTTCAAACAAAATCATGGTCAGGCCTATCACAGCAATACCCCAGTCCCTGGTACCAGCTTCTGTCTTAGTTAGGGTTTCTATTGCTGTGAAGAGATACCATGACCAGAGCAACTCTTACAAAGGGAAACATTTAATTGAGGTAGTAGCTTCCAGAGGTTTATACCATCATCACCATGGTGAGGAGCATGGTGGTGTACAGGCAGACATGGTGCTTTAGTGTTCTACATCTTGATCCAAAGGCAACAGGAAGTGAATTGATTGTTATAAACTGAGCAAAGTTTGAGCAAAGGAGACCTCAAAGTCCACTCCCATAGTGACACTCTTTCTCCAACAAGGCCACACCTACTCCAACAAATCCACACCTCCTAACAGTGCCACTCCCTTTTGAGGACCATGTTCATTCAAACTACCACGACCCCAAGGTGCCATTCAAGCTTTCCTTGGAAAGGAAGACATAGAATTTCTTTTTTATGTATGGGAAATCTAAGAAATGCATGAAAACACTAACACTTATTATCACTCATAGTTCTAGTCAAGTTATAGATCATAAGAGAAATGATGCAGAGAAAACTAAACTGCATTTTAATAAACATGTTGAAAATGATTTTATAAAACAGCATTAAAATCTGCATGAATAAATTTCAACTACAAGATTATTATAGAATATTGTATAATGAAATTAAAACTTTAAAAAATAAAATGTATCTCTTATTCATGGATCAGATGCTTACTTCTGATGAAACTACAGACCTCCTGAAATTGACTATCCAAACCAATTCATATTTTAACAAATTTTCAGTTCACTTGCTGGCAAAACTAAAATTGTTCATGAATTTAACATGGATGGTTTGAAGGGAATCAGAACAGCCAAACATTTAAACAATCATTTAAACAAACAAATTACAGGCATGGTACATGCAGATTTTGAAATTATTACCATGTTTTCTGTAATGAACACACAATGATGCTAAGTAGCTTAAGGATGTGAGAAGGGCAAAAATCTGAGTGAAAAAGTTAGAATAAAACCCATAGGAAAGGAGAAAATATTCAATGTCTAACACAGAGGATATATTGAAGAGACTATAATCAAAATAAATGGAAAGTCAAATGGAACCTTTTTGCTATGTTTTGGACATGCAGGGAACTGACTGCCCTGCATTATTTTCACTGCCACCCTTTTGGAGTAGAAATACTTAGCCGATTCCTCTTTTGCTATTATTTTAGAGAAACATATAACACATGTGTTTGATTTCAATGTGATGTGGTTTATAACTGGTGCTGAAATAAGTTAAGGTTCTAGAAGTATTTGGATACAATAAACTTATATTTTAAGAGTAACATGGGTATTGGATAAATATGCGGGTAGGTGTTCATGAGCTGATTTGTGTCTTCCTAAAATCTGTATGTTCAAATTCTAATTCCCAATGTTATTGTATTTGGAGGTAAAGTCTTCATTGGCAAGTTGGGTTAAATGAAATCACAAGGGAAGGTCCCTAATCCAGTAGGATTTGTATCTGTAAGAATAAAGGGAGAGTACAGAAAGTATTCTTTCTTTCCTCTTATTATCTCTCCATCTGGCATACTATCTTTCTACATATTGAGAATAAGTAATGTGAAGACCCAAAGAGATATGGTGATCTGGGAACTGAGACTTCATCAGATACAAATACTACTGGCAGCTATATCTTGGTATTCTAGGCTCCACAGTTGCAAAAAAACAATTTTTTTTGTTTGTTTCTGTTTTATTAATATTGTAATGATCAACCAAACTTCATCATTTATTGTTCAAGAATTCCAATGAATCAAGGAAAAGCTTTGGGACAAGGATGACTTTTGAAAGCTTGAAGATATGGACTACTTTGTTTAGGGTTCACTAGAACATGACTACATAAGTAAATGTGGGGAGACACCACATAGGTGAGCACCAAAGAAGTTATAGATTCCAGGGTAACTACAGACATCAGCTACCTCCTCTGCTGACACACATGCTGCTGCTACCTTAGCTCACTAACTTTTCCATGTTCTACAAATCTAAAGAAAATTTACCAATTCGAAATTATTATAGGCCACAACTTTTCACTTCTTTTCGTAGAAATAAATTCCATAGTTAATATTTAGCATTGGAAAATATATTTCCCCTGGACAGTTGGGAAATACAGAGAAAAGAACCTTTCCCCTGGAGAACAGGGAGAAAGAACAATGAGTGAAGAAAGATTTTTAAACGATTAGCTGACTCTCAGTACATGTCATCTACAGCAAAGGCAGAAGAACACTGATAATATATTGTCCTGCTGTGTGACTTCCCAAATTCGTGATGTTTAAACTCGAACTGAAATCAAATGGCTGTATTAAGTTTCCTTAAGCAACAAAGCAATCCAGCTGAGGCATTTTAAAGGCAACAAAGGCAGGCTATAGAACCACTGACAATACAGACTTTGAATGTATTGGATGATAACGGGAACTAGGTTTAACTGACAAATTGTATTTCCCTTACACATACAACAACAGTTCAATATTTCTCTTGAAGACAGGATCAGAATACCGTTTTTATTCTTGTCATTTCTAATGGAACATAGCACTATAGCTATTAGCCAAGATGCTAGAGAAATATTTGAGCTGACTAGATATTTAGGAAAGAGTTCTGAATCTAAACGCAGTATGTATAAATCCCTGCATTTAAGTAGATCAGCAAAATTGAGATAATAGTATAATTTTAATGATAAACAAAAAAGAACACGTTATGTAGACACAACTATGCCAAAGTGAGCACAGATACTGTAGAAGGAATTATATAACTTCGTTTAAAGACACAAGTAATATTTAAGTGAATAGAAGCCATCACTTGTTCATGGGTAAGAAGGTCCATGTCAAAAGGTCTCTTTTGTCTAATGGGTGTGTAGGCTTGGTGTAATAGAAGTTTGTAATCTCTTAAGGACTTCCTTTTAGAGGTTTTAGGGCTGATTCTAATTCTGCAAGCAAAGAAGACACAGCTAAAGCATGTGTGGGTTTCTTACATTCACCAGTGGCTCTCAACCCTTTTTTCTCAACACCACTTTTGCTAATGTGCTTTCCAGTGTGAGTCTTGATCATCAAGAATAGGGAGACTGTGGTCTGAGCCATTAACTCTAGGAGACCTCCTCATGAAGAAGGTTCCCAGAATTTGTGTTTCTATTAAGTTCCTTGGAACCCTGGTGCACTGGTAAGATATGCTACATTTTCAAAAGAAATAATGGATGTGTGAACTTACATTTAAAATAGCCAATTATTTTCACATGACACAGTGGCTAAAAATCCTTAGACTCACAGGAAAGACACTGTGGTAGTGATCGTCAATATGCCTGTTACTTACAATGTCTTCCAAGATCTCATCTTCCTTGACTATGAAGTATGAAGATTAGATGAAAGGACCCCTTTTGCTCAAGCATTCCTGGCTCCATTTTGTAACCAAAATTTCAGGTCTTATAGTAAAATATACTTTAGTTTCATATAAATAATAATATGCACAAAAGTGAGAAGGAAATTACTGTTCCCTTCAGTTTTTTTTTTTTTTTTATTACTGTTGTTTGTTTGAGGGGACATGTGGAAGCCAGGAGAAAACTAGAAAGAACTGAGTTTCTCCTTTCACCAAGTGGGTCCCAAGGCTCAAATTCAGGTTATCAGCACCAGTGGCAAGGGTCCTTACTCACAGAGTCATTTTTCTAGCCCTTTTTACCATTTCTCTATTTCAAATGAAATTGATTTGTGTTGACCAAAATTATGTGTATTAAAAGAAATCTAAGTAGAAAGAAAATGCGTTTTTAAAGATTATATGATTAACTCATGTAAGATTATCTTATTGAGATTTGGGGAAGTAAAAGTCATTTCCTAAACCATACTTATAAGATCCATTGACAGACAGGAAGGTCCCTGAGCATCAGTCCTCTCCTTGCTTACTGACTGTGTTGGCATTCTGCACTGCACCAGCCTGAAATTTGGTGCCAAGCCTGAGCAGGTTTTGCCTGCTCAATAGATGTGTGATCCCTGGGGACCACTTTCCTCTCACTGAGCTACATCTCAATCAGTAGACAATTCACCACAGAGACTCAGTTTGAATTCTTGCTTCATCTAGTCACACTCAATTGAACAGAGAGGCCTGTGATCATTAACGTCCCTGCTTTCTACTGACAGTTTCATGGAAGCCGTCCAGAGCCACTCAGTGCCTGAATTTCATATTCCCTTGAAATTGAGGCTGCATACCATGCAGTGCTCTGACCTTTTCTGTGAGGTTTTTTTTCCCCCTCTCTCTGCAGTTTGAAAGGTGTAGGCACATCAGAGAAATCTCACTAAGGATAGTCGCATGATAAAATGTAATAGGAAAGGTCAAAATACATACTAAGTTTTAGTTTAATTCAGATACAGCTCACTATTTTAAGAACTGCTGAATATTTAGTATACAGAGATTACCAATACTGTTTCTTTTTTTCCATTTCCTTTTGTGGAGCTGGAGCTCTAACCCTAGGAATCTTGCAGGATTGCATGCTAAGCAGATCTTCAATTGTGCTACCTCACCAGTACACAAATGCTACTTTTCATTTTTTGTAGTTACTGAAAAAGATTTGTCAGTTGAATATTTAAATGTTTCTTATTCTAGGAAATGTAAATCCTTGGGTTTTATTCATCAGTTTTGGGAGGACTTGCATAACAGACTTAAACTACAAACCAACCATTTGATAGTTCTGAGTTGAATTCAAATTGTGACTCCACCTAGCTCTATCAAATTGCATGTTTCTTTCTAATTCTTTTATAGTTCAGGTCCTTGAATATTCTTCAAGCTAGTTGCTTTATACCATTTTAATTTTTTATCCGATGACACTGGTGCTTTCTCCTTCCATTAGTTTTCACTCTAGAACTTTTAGCATTTACAGAGGCAAGATAGCTCTTCTAAAGAGAATTAAAATCCCTTCTTCCATAATTTTGTTACCTTTACAAATGCAAAGACATTAAGCTTGCTCTGGATGATGGATTTTTGCTCCACTAAATAGTAAAACTAAAAAAACACACAGGTAGGTGTTTGTTCCCAGAAAAATATTTAAGAGAATCTAGGAAGAAGAATCTATCCTTCTTTAAGTTACTGTAACTCATTTATATGATTATTTTTCTTCTAGGATCTGTGTAATTACATGAAATTGCAAATGAGTTGCATGCCTCAAGAAAACAAAGAGAGAAAGACAGGAAGGAAATAAGAAAGGAAGGAAGGAAGAAAAGGAAGTAAAAGGAAACAATACAAAGACCTGTTGCTTCCAATACCAGACTCTAAATCAGGTATTGATTCACTGAGGCCACATTCAGTAAGAAAGAGTAATAGATTGGGATTCTTATAGAGTAAGAGATTGGGATTCTTATGGAAAATTTATCAGTATAATAACTTTTAATGAAATATCTTTTTGTAACATGGGACCCACAATAATATCTCCTTCATTGAAGGATTGTGACATATTACATTTGAAACACTTTTCAAGCTATATTGTTTCACTTTTTGCTAAGTTAATGTTAGATTAAACATATGGATTCTGTAGAAGGAACTAAACTTTAAGTAAATTATATATTCCTCCCAAATAGTTAATAAAGTATCACACACACACACACACACACACACACACACACACACACAACTGGTAAACACTGACTACATTTCTATTCCATAGCTAAAGAAATTCTATCAATACATTAGCTATATAGGAAGAAAATCAGATTCTTGAGAAGATAACGTTTTCTTAAAAGCCAGCTCCTATTTAATGTGACACAATGGAAACATTCTCAATAACAGCTTTATTCATAATGAATCTGAGATCAATGGAGGAGAAAAAGTTGAAGAAAAAAGACTTCCAATATAATATTGTCTGAGCCAGATTGCTTTGGGAGGCAAAGCACTTAAGCAAATTTTACAGAGTGTAGAGACTGCATGAGATAACTAGGTCCTATAACTGACCTGGATCCATAAATTGAGTTGTAAATAAAGTCGATGCCTATTTTTATAATCATACTGAGTAGATTTTAAGATAACTATAATGGGATCCTACTTTCTGGTACATCATCTAGCTTCATCAAAATCACCCGGGAGATTTTGTTGTTGTTGTTCCCTAACAAAAACATCTCTATCCCAATATCCAGGAGTGGGATACAGAATCCCATATAAAATTAATCAATTGTATTCTAAGAACCGGAGGTCAAGTTCCCAAACCAATTTGGCTTCTGTTAAATTTCCTGCATGTGCAAACCTCTCCATCTAGCTAATCACTTATCCTAGCTTCTGTTAAAATTCTTGCTTGCACAAAACCTCCCTGTGCAGCTACCAAGCAAGATACCAGGATATGATTTTTGCCCTTAAAAACCCTTTACACTAAACACCCGGTGCTACCCTTGGGTCCAAATTCCTGAGTGTAGAGTCATAACCTGTAGTGGGTAGCCATTCCCGCTTTGGTCTGGAAGTTCCAATCCCCACTGAGGCTTTTTATTAATTTCTTCTATATAGAGACAAAAAATATCTTGAATTAATACAAATACAGATGCATGGAAGAAGATCTTTTAAAAAGAATATATAAAATTGCATCTTTAGTCAGTATACTAACTTGAAAATATTTTGTATTGTATTCTGCAGTTTTAACTAATGTATTCATATTTTAGGAATAAGCACAGATGGAAAGTAAAAGATGTATCCATTTATTCTGAGCACAGAACACTTAAATTTAGTCCAAATGAAAAATAAGATTATGTATATAGAAGGCTAAAGACTGAAAATAAACAAGTCCACAGGGGGAGAATGAATACAAAATATGATATTGTGTATAATTTAGCCCCATGGTAAGAAGCAAGCATTGGGGCAGTGATCATGGATATTGTCTTTATAACAGTCTTTTCTCCTACAGTACTGAGCATAAGAAGACATTGAGTTCAAATGATTTTCCTACTTCTCTTGGATGATTTGAAACTACTAACTTTCTGCCAAACCCATGAGCAAAATGGTGCAGAGAAAGGAAACTCAGGTACAGATCAGACAGTTTATGGCCTAGGCATGCTTCTGCTGTATTTAGGGTACAAAGTATGTGTCCTATTTATCACTGTGACTTTAAAAAGTATGAATTTGAGCAAAACTGTCTTAAGTATGCTTATATATACTTCAGTGCTGTTTTAAATAAAAGGTATAAATATATAGAGACTCCCAGAAAATCATAATTGAGAAATCAGTCTGCTTATATACAATCCATTTTGTCTAAATATACTAAGTTCTTAGCAATGGATGTGATAAGCAAATGTTTCTGACCACAAGGGATGCCCATATACTGAACCACTGAACTTATGCATTTGTTACCTTGTACAGTAAAAGAGGAATTAAAAAGGCTTATGAATTTAGAAATAGTTTCCTGGGTTATGTAGCAAGCTAATATAACTACAAGGACACTTGTATGTGGGAATGCCAGAAGGATCAAAGTCACAGAATGACATGGAATCATAATACAGATGTCAGAGTGATGATACTAAGAACCAAAGAATTCAGACTGCCTCTAGATGCCAGAAAAGGAAAGAGATTAATTAAATCCCAAATCCTCCAGAACAAACACAAATTTTGATAAGAGCTCCATAAGATTCTTTTAGGCTTCTGACCTTCTGCAGTAAAAGAATAAATGTAGTATTATAGGCTGCTAAGGCTATGGCTACTTGTTAAATCAGAAACATGAAATAAATATAAAATAGCCAGGAAGAATCCTTTTTCACAAACAAACTCACCAACTTTAAAGACATTTAAAAACAGTTGATACTTGTCTTTGTTTCATTTTCCCGTTATGATGATAGCAAGCTAAGGGATAACTAATTTATCCTGACACAGTTCAAGGCTACTACCAATCATGGCAGGTTACTCCAAACTGCAAAAGACTAAAGCAGCTGGTCACATCCCATGCACAATCAGATAAGAGCAATGAGTCCATGCTGCTGTTCAGTCCCTTTCTCCATTTAAGTAGTTCAGGATCCCAGCCAAGGAATGGTGCCGCCCATATTAGGGAGGTCTTCCTCATGAAAAATTTAACCAAGATAATTCCCTATAAGCCTGTTCAGAAGTTCATCTTCCAGGTTATTCTAGAACGTATCAATTTGACAATGAACCCTATCACATTATTATTATTCACATTACAAAAATGTTCTCTATAATCTTCATTAAAATTTATGCTAAAATTTGTTATTTATTTAAGGCAACAATATACAAAGGAGAGGCCACTTCATAGAGCCAGGCTCAAAGGAATAGAAATTACCAGAACTATGTTTTGTGTGGCCATAACCAGGCTGAGAGTCTTCATAATTGTGTAATAATTCTGCCTACCTCAATATCTGTCCCAATATTGTGAAGACTATATCACAGGGTGGGTGATGAGTAGACACCCTACGCAGTAGAGCTTCTGGCCACCAGCCATGCTAGCTGTCTTTGATGTCACCACAACTTTTAAATGACTGATGCTCTAGCCTACAGATGTAGGAAACTTCTACAGATCTCCAATGAGAAGCGCTCACAGGAGCTCTTACTGTGAGCTCAAAATCTATCTGCTGCACAAAATTCTTAAGCATATTCAAAGGCTTTTGATTTCAAGCCTTTAATTAATTAACTGCTAAAAACTGAAAAAAAATAGCTGTTAAATTTTCAATAACATTCATGTCAGTAGTTACTAGCTCTTCATACTCTGTGTTTTAACTACGTTGGACTCAAACAGGAACAATTAAAAACGGATGAGTGGTACTCTATTCTACTCAAATTTTGCCCTTCACTTTAGCCTCACGATGATGATAGTACTATCATAAGGCCCCAAATGAAGCACATTAAGTAAATAAATAGTGAGTACATTTCTATTTTACCTTTATTTTGGGAACTCTCTTTACACTGTTTTTTCTTTTTTCTAAGGAAACGGTTTGACAACTGATTGAAGTACAAAGTACAGGTGCTATCTACAGAATCTCCTTTTCTTCTCATAATTAATGTCATGATGTCTAGCTATTCTTCAAGTTAGCTATCCCCCACTTGACTTTGTTTTCTTAAGAACTGTTGTCATTGACTTTATTACTGACCTTAACATTTCCTGCTTGGGCTAACAAAATAACTTCCTGAACCTTTTCTTTTCTTCCTTCTAACTTTGTCAGTATAATTATCTCTGTAATTAATTAGCATGGCTTTTCCTTTGAATAACTTCAATGGTTTGGGGATTCTGTTTTGACCTAATTTTACTATTGATTAAAGTTGTCAACATTCACAGGGTTGTAAAAGAACAAGTGGTTACACATCTGGTATCAACTCTGCAGAATAAAACATTTCCAATTAACCTTTGTGTTGCAGTGTGTTATGATGTTTGAAGTACCTCTGGTCACTTGAGACACTAAATAGTGGTGATGATTACCTGTGATGAGAAATCACAAGTAATGCACAAACCATTCCAATCTGAAGGTAACTCTTCAGAGTTGTTACATGGTTTATTTTCCAGAACCTGATACCTGGTTACCTTGGAACTTAGGGGCACTGTTTTTACCTTGTAACTATAACTTCCTGACATGGAACAGTTGGCACCAAAATTCCTGTACACAGAATCAAAAATGCACATGTAGGATGATGTTGGCTGTGGGTTAAGCATTCCATAATCAAATGGAGTTTGCTTATGTGATATCTAGCTTGAACAGTCTCTCAAGACAAAAGTAACTTTCAGAGTTGTTATATCATTACAGCCCCATAGCCCAATTGTGGATCTGGTAGACAGTTTGTCTCAATATATGCATACACTTTGAAAGAGTTTTGTCATTGATTAATTGTGTAGGTAGAAATGAGGTCCTCTTACTGACAGTACTTCAAGATATGCTTGTTTTAATTTAAAATTGCCAACTATTATCTTAATCATAAAACCACATGTGGGGACCTGTTTAAGACTTTGGGGATGATAAATCTTCCATGTTCAAAAAAAAAATGTAGTTCCAGACCAGCAAGATGACTCAGTAGCTAAAGGTGATTGCCAACATATCTGATGGCTTGAGTTCAACACTTGAGACCTATGTCAAGCTGGAAGGAGAGAAGAGACCCTGTCAAGTTTTCCTCTGACCTCCAAATGTGTGACCTAGTGACAAATAAATAAAAGTAATAAAAAATATTTTAAATTTAAGTTCTATATTTTTTGCTTTAGAAATGAAAATGCATGGACATGAAGAACCCATAATTTTTCTGATAAACATGACTTAGAAAAACAAATAAGAAGGCTAGTAACTGACAACTAGGAAAACTCTAATGGATTGATCTTTCAAAATTAGCCAATAAAATATGTCTTTCCCAGACTGGTGCTCACCGAAGAGCTTTTAGACAATGAAGGACTCTACCTCAGATAAGGCTCCTGACAGTTTATCTAGAGAACTTTCCAAATATTTCTCCCAACATACTTTTCTAAGTTTCTTGTGGAATGTTTGATCCTAGAAATAAAGTAGTTACTTGTAGGAAATGAAAATATACAAAGCCTCAATAATAAAGAATTTGCTTTGTGAAGTCTGGCTTGTTCTCTTCTGATTTCCTTAGTTCCTTGATGTGGCCATACTCCAGGAAGTTTAGCTTAATGCCCATTATAAGTAAAGTCATTCCAGGTCTCTTCCAGAAAGCAAAGTGAAGTAATTTGTATCCAATTAAACTAATATAATCTGGGCTTGCTTATATTCTATTTACAGACTCACTCACAAACTAATTTTTTTGAATAACATCTGCATTATTACTGTAAGATCCCACACCTAATTTATAGTGAACAATTAAATCACATCACAGTGAAAATCATAAAGAAATGGCAAAAAAGTTATTTAAATTTTTTTATCTTTGCCAATGAACCCTAAATTTTGCCTTATATAATAAGGACATGGATTTTTCAAATATAAGTTGAGTAGGAAGGTACAGTGCTTTATGAGCTTGGAGGATGCTTAATGAGAGGAAAATATACTTGGAAACAAAATCATCTGATCCTAATTTCAACCTATGGTCTTTGGTGTTCTGTGTCTTTTTATAGTGTTAGAATGTCTTAGGTACCAACTTGAAGAAAAATGGATTCCATGGGTTCCCACCCTCATACGTTATCCCTTGTACTTTATGAAATCAGAAACTCAGCTATTACGAATCGGATGGCATCTTGTTTCAGTTATAATAGGTTCTTAAGTTAAATTTAGGTGACAGAAGAGGGTAATGGCATCAGGCTGCTGATGACAGACTGGGTATTTGGAGGCTTTATAAGCTCTGCAGATACAGTCCTGAGGGTTGTACACTAAACGCATTGGTAATATTTTCTCTGTCACCTGCAATTAGAAAAATTAGGAAAACTTCTCTATACTCTCTTTCCACCTAACTAGCGTCTTTGCAAGCCTGTTAACTTGCCTCTACCTTTTTTCTCAGAAAGCCTAGAGTGTTCCCTAGTTTAGCTACTGAACCCTACCAATAAAATGCTAAATCTCCCAAGTAAATACAGAGCTGAATGAACAGGACACTGTCTTCAAATCTTCTTATAACTGACTATGTAATCATTTTATGGAAATATTTACTGAGATTATGCTACACAGAAGGAAATTTTCTGCTATGCTTTCTTGCCTTTGGCATAAGGTCACTGACTGCGTGACTGTGGATACAGGTGTTTCTCATTCTGGTGCATGGAATGTTGCAACGACTTCGGCTATGCTCCAGGATAAACAGGTGTTCCTTCCTTTAGACTGACATGTTGGAAAATAGAATGAATAATGGCATTCGTCCAAGTTCCGGGAGAAAACATAAAGAGCTCTTAAAAATCTGTTGAAAATATCTTCACATAATTAATTGAATTTTGTTGTGTTCTGTTGAAAGGTAACACCAGAATAAAAAATACTATTAATGTGAATAGAACATTTTCTGGAATGGTAATTATGGTAGGCTCTAGTTTTTGTCTGTATTCAATGACATAAATAGACTAAAATGAGTGGGAACAGTTTTAATTGTTTCTAGGTCATGGAAATTTAGAGCAACTAAAATCGGATATCATCTATCGAAAGAATAGAGCCTTACAAGTTGGTTATCCAGCTGGCTGTATTGGTATGCCACTGTAGGGCTAGCATGCAGGAAGCAGAGGCAGAGCCATGATTTCCAAATAAGCCTGGCCTACACAGTTGGATTATGTCTCAAACACACACAAGCAAACAAAGCAGGGTAACCAATGATAACCAAACAATTGTGCAGCTGAACAGTGAGATATTATTTGTTAATATTAATGTTTATATTATATCATATATTTTGCTAAATCAGTGATCAAAATATTAAAAAGAATGTATTTTACTTTATTGGTGGAAGTCTTAAGACAACTCTACATAGTTAAAAGGTAGGTTTACTTTGTGGGGTAACTTACAAGTAAAGGGATAGGTTATAGGTCCCGGAAAGGTGTAGTGCAGTCCAGCAGTGTTCTTTGGAGAACTCTGCTCAGTCTACCTCCAGTATCCAGGATCCAGGAACCAAGAGAGCTGACACATCTGGATCTCAGGTCTTAAGGACTCCTGTCTCAGCCCTGCCTCCTAGGCATGACAGTTACCGGAAACCTCAATGGGGGTAGTACTTCCAGGTCAAAGCGGGAACATTACTTTACTTAGACATTAACACATTATCCTGCCCCAGTTTTAAGGAAGTTGATTGAAGTCACATGTTTCCTGGATCAGAGATGGAGGGTAATATCTGTCTCAAAACAATGACGGTGAACAGAATATTTATATTTTCACAATTAACGTCAGCTTTCATCTTCATATTAAGCAAGATGAGACTAAATGTACATGTTAGAGTAAGGTTGCTGTTAAGCTAATGTTATATGACAATACTTATATCCTTCCTCATCCTCCCTTTCATAACAAGAGTATTGCATCATCTTACATTATCATAAGAAGAAAGAGAATGAGTTCAGTTCACTAAGTTTCAGAAACAGTAGACTGCATTCATATAATGTTGAGTATATTGTTATGCTGTTCCATTTCTTATTAAATGCTGCTGTTATATTTTCGTATACATAATTAATAAATAAATTAAGTAAAATTAATTAAAATAAACTTAAAATTAAATTAATTTTAAAATTAAATAAATTAAATAAAAACATTTAAAAATAAATTAAATTTATGATGGATATATATGCTTGGGTAAAAACATTGTACATAGGGTTTAGTTGTATCTGTTTTCAGGAGACTCCAAGGAGTTTTGGAAGAATATAACATATTTCTGTACAGATAGATATTTATCTATATGTATATAGAAAATGTAACATATTACTGAAGATAAGATACTACTGCATGGCTTTGTAGGTAGACAGCTTCAACGACTGTTTTAGGGCAAATCTAGATTATCTTCATCAGACTGTTCTTCAAATTTTGGACATTTAGGACATTTAGGTTACAATGAAGATAAGACCATGTTAGTAGACTGCTGGAAGAAAAATCAGCCTCATATGATATCAGATAGATTTGTAACATCATCATCTGCACTGAAGTTCTAAGCAGAAAGCATGCTTTAATTACCTTAGTAGTCTAGGTAAAGATATTTTTTATAGGAAATTTTGAATATATCACATATTTACACTGTTTATTATAAACTGTGAAACTGAAAAATAAATTGGAGTAAATGTTGTAAACAGAAAGGATGTAGACTTGATTTTAGGATACTAAATTGGGAATTGGCTTCTAAACAATTTTGGAAACAGAGCATTGCCAAGAAAACATGGCCTGGGGATGAAGCCAAGTGTGTGACTGGAAATGCTTTGTTATGATGCAAAAAAGTCAAGAGGTAGCCAAACAAAGGTTCTTTAAGGAGATTACAGGTGTTCATACAAGTCCTCTCAAGAACTATTGGTCTCCTTGGAAGCTTCAAGTTGTTATCCCTAAAGTGTCTCATTAGAAACCTAAGGAGGAGAAAGAGTTCTCACAGAGATGAATGTCTGTGGTTTTGAAACGTAATTGAAGAATCCCCGTGAAGAATTGTAGAAGGGCCATGATGTTTTTGAAAGAGTTCTGTACACAGTGTCATGGTTTGGATGTGAAATATCCCACTCAGTATTCCAACTCTCGGATCCCAGGTAGTGCCACGGTTTTTGAAAGGTTGTATAACCTTCAGGAGGCAGGTCATGGGGAGCTTTTTTGTTTCCTGAAAAACGGAGTTGTAACAAGCCCGGCCACAAGATTCTGTAGGCTTGTGTGGACCCTAGCCACAATGTGTTCTACAATATAATGCACTGTATCTTTTTATATGGTAAGACAAATCAGATCTTTCCACAATTATGCTACTGTTTCAGGAATTCTGTCAGAAACAGGGAAAAGTAACTAGTCTACACAAAACTGTGATGCCTTTGAGGGAAAGGAAGAGAGATAATACAAAAGAAGACAACTTCACTGAACCCTAAAATTTAACTGACAGGATATAGGCTAACAACACAGCTTAACCACAAACCCATTCTTCTAAGAGGATACCTGGCACAGGCAGAATGTTCCAGAAAGCAAAAATCAGAGCCAATGTGCAGAACCCTGGGACAGGGAGACTCCTGCCACACATAGAACCTAACTAAGGGACTTCCTGTGCTTTCAGCCTGGACCTCAGAACTGCTAGAAGCCAACAAACTGTTTGTGACTCAGATAACTTCATTTTTAATTTTTTTTGATGGGTACTATTAATTTTAGAAATTTTCAGTTTAACAAAAATCAATCAAAAGTAGATTCTCCAAAGAATGGCAAACTTAGAAATATCAATGCCTGGCAATGGGAAGCTCTATGCTATTGTAAACTATATACACATTCAAATATATGAGGCAATGAGATGTTTATAAAATCAAATAAATAAATCATGATAAAACAATAATCTTTGACTATAGTCATTAATAATAAGGGTGATCTCAACTCAAATTTGAAAATACAATTTATAGGCAAGTGTCCTTGTAGAAGTGTTATCTGAATGTGAGTGTGCTGAGCTCTATGCAGATTTGTGATCATTTCTATAAGGCAAACACATGTAAAAGCCCTTCCTCCATAATTCACATCCTGATTCACATGTTTTAAGACTGGCACAAATGACTCCATTTTGATTTCTACAGCTTTTCTCATTTCTTTCACAATATTTATAGAGTATGATGTGGTGTTTTGATTCATATGTTCATTGTGCAATGATCAAATCAAGCAATTAGCATATGCATCACCATAAACATTTGTAATTCCCACAGGGATGTCTGCAATAAGGATTCTATGCTTATTCAACCTTTTATTGGAACACGAGAAACAATTTTCTTGTTTCTAGTTTCCCAGATCTAAAGACAAAGAACTAACTATATTTTGGGAACTGTGTAGCTGGATCTATACCTTGGGAGGTTTATTTATACTGGTTCTTAATTTTAGATGATTGGAATCTAAGCTTTTGAACTAATGCTGTAATTAAAATGGGATTTTTATGGTTTAAATATGAAATTTCCTTCCACCAGCCCGCCTGTGTGTTTGAATACTTGGTTCCTAACTGGAGCTCCTATTTTAAGATGGATGATGGGCCTTCAGGAGGAGGAGTTTTGCCTTACTGGAGTCATGGTGGTGGGCCTAAGGCTTTATAGCCTGCCTGCACTTTCTGTTCATTGCCTGCTTCCTGACTGTGTGGCCTGCTGTTACTGTGCCTCCCCTGGTGTGATCAGTGATGGACTGTGAGGAATGAGGTGAAATTAAACTTTTCCTCTCCAAGTTGCTTTTGGTCATGATGTTTATCCCAATAACAGGAAGAATCGGGAAAATACCCAATGATTTGATGGAAAGAGTTTAATACCTTCAAATAGTTGTGTTTCTTTGGTGATTTTTCTAATTTGGTCCCACATTGCATCAATCTTTCTGAAATAGGCATGATATATATAGTGAGTATGTTACACAGGTACACACATTTATATGTATTTGACCAGAGCTAGAATTTCATTTCCAAAACAAATTCCATTGTATTATGCAAGTCTTGTCAAACATTGCCAGCCATCTACTCATAGGTACAGATAGGCTCCCTTATTGTTTGATTGTCTCTCCACCCCCTCTCTTTCCTGTAACCAAGGCAGACTTTAACTGTGCAAGCTTCCAGGTTCCGTCTTCCAAGAACCGGAGTACAGGTGTAACCCCCATCCTCCAGCTTCTCAGCTTCTTCATTTGCTCTAATGTAATATTTTTTTAGGTCTTAGACCAGTGAATACTTGCTGGAAACTTTTTTTCTCTTTTCACTTGTCAACTATTTTAGAAAAACCATGTATTTTAGTAGGAAACACTGAAAATGTATTAAACACAAGCCTTTTTCTTGTGCCTAAACATGCAAGCAACAGCATATCACTCAAAACTTACATAATTGCCTCTGTCCATAGTGGTGGTCCAGGGTGGTGATACTTTTTCATTATTTAGCTATTTATTTGAGTTTTCTTTGTCTTCTGACCATGACAACAGATTGGTCAGAATAAATGAATACAAAGATGGAAATAAAATTTGAGTATTTGGCTATTCAAGAAAATCTTATATAATATTCCTGAGACACCAAGCCTTACATTATTCTTATGATCTCCCCACTATATTCTCTCTTCTTTATCTAATTTTTTCTTGAAGAATTAAACCATGGCAATCCAATTATGAGGAAACTTGGGTAATTTTCAAACAACCCAGCTTCATGTATCCCTCTGCTTCTAGAGAAGTGCCTTTTAATATTATTGAATTCTATGTTCAGTGATAGAATCTTATGACATCATGAGTTCTTCATTAATGATACCTAATCTGTATATGGAATAGATGTTGGCGTCTAGAAATACAGTAGTGAACAAAAGATGCATAAAAGTGTAATTTCTTTTTTGTCCATTAGGCTTAATAGAAAAAAGGAAGCAAATGGAGTTAAATTGTTGTGATGAAAGATTTCATAGTTGAGCATCAAAATATAAAATTTTCATGTAGAACACACACAAACACACACACTAATAAATATAAAAGAGCACATGGATATCTACTTATATTTAATGGTCAATTTTCAGTTAATCTTATTATCTGCTATGCATATGTGCATACTTTCTGGGTCTTAATATCACTATTTTATATGAAAACGACACAATTTCATTTTGATATACATTAGACATTTACACAAAGTAATTCATCCTTCATTAAGAGTATATATTTATAAGAAGACAGGGAATTATTAAATCCTAACTAACTAAATACTAACTAAATGTAATATTCACAGTTTATTTATTTTTGTACAAATTTTGAGCATTTATGCAGTCTCTGTAGTTCTTCCCCAAAAAATGTAAAATGTACAATGCTTTACCTCTGTCCTGTGATTTCTGAGCATGCACCTGCAATGTATGTGTATAAATGTCTCAGAGATAAGATCATTGAATTAAGATAAAAGCTTTCCACAATGTTGTCAAACAAGCCCCAGGAAATGGAGGAGCAACTGGAATATGGACAAAAACCTCCCCAGGGAGCTCTTTTCTCTCATTTTTGATGCCTCTTAGTTTCCTGCTCTTGCTGAGACCAAAGAGTGCATTAAAGAATCTCAAAAGCATGTGGCCACCAACATCTTCCAAATCTGATAATTTATAACGACAGTTCCAAAATGAAATTGAAAAAGTTTCTTAAGTGCATTTTAGGAAACAGACAATCCAAGAGATGCACTGTATCTATTAGTGCATAATGCCTTCATATACTGGATCCAAAAATGCTTGCAACAAATAGGAAGGTCAGGCTGTAAGAAGAGAGACGTGCCTAGTAATTGCATTTCATGGGAAAACAGTTGCCTTCCCTACCTTGCCTTTCTCAAAATACCCCCTCCTTTCTCTCTCTTCCTAATCTTCCTTCTCAAATCTACTCTACATTTGAAACTCTACTGACAAGATGGATTGTGTAAAAAGGCGCTTTCAGCCAAGCCTGATGCAGTGAGTTCCAACCCCAGATCCCACATGAGTTGGAGAAGCACATTGTCTCTTGCAAGCATTCCTTGGACCTCAACACACATATATCCTGGCTTTTGTATGCATGCACAAACACATAGTGAGTAAATCAGTATTAAAATGTCAAATCCTAATTTATCTCTAAGGAATTTCCAGATAAGCACCTTTAAAATCCACTCTCTAACATTTCCAGAGCCTCACATTTGCCCTTCATCCGTGTTTATCCATTATGGCATGATTCTCCCAGAAACATATAAAAGAAAGAGTTTCTAAAGGCCACCTCGGCGAGCCAAGTGCAGAACAGAAAGTCGTAAAACTTAGTAAGATGACCTTCCTTTAGAAATGAGTTATTTGGGACTCTGGGAAAAAACAAAACAAAACAAAACAAAACAAATTCACTGAGATATCAAGGGTGTAGTTTGAAGAGCTGTGGATGTCAGAGATAACTGAATAGCTACAGTGAAGGTATGATCTGGAGAAGTAGAAGCATGAGGTGAAATGACAAGGCACATGTAGGATTTAGGGAAGTTTATTCATTCATTTACTGGTGTGTGTGTGTGTGTGTGTGTGTGTGTGTGTGTGTGTGTGTGTGTGTGCATGAGAAGGGGCTTACATTTGGTTTTTTCTGCACAAGTGTGGTAGTCAGAGAATAACCTCAGGCATACAAACTCAGGGATGAGCCTTCACTTTCCACCTTGTGTGAGACAGGCCTTCTCATTTCTCTACTGAGTTCCCAGCCCGGCTGACCTGTCATCATCTCGTGAATCTCCTACCTCTGCATCCTATGTCCCAGTAGGTATTTGCTGAGATAACAGACAGACTATTGTGTTACTAAGCCCGGTTTTTGCAGATCTGAACTCAAGTCTTCAGTCCGGCATGGCATACACTTTACCCACTAAGCCATCTCTACAGTCCACTCATTCATGCATAATGCAAGAGACAATTCAGTTCTGCTTCAAAGTACTGCTTCATTTTACTAAGCCAGTGAAGAGGAAAAATTAATGCTACAAAAAATTACAATAGATTGGAAGCAGTGTATCAAAGTGGGGGAAGTGAGGGTTTGGGAGCAATGGCCTAATATGTGTGTCCTTTCAAATAGACAATAATATTATTAAGAAGGTATATAGTGTCAGCAGGTGGTGGCTCATGCCTTTAATCCCAGCACTCAGAAAGCAGAAGTAGGCAGATCTCTATGAGTTTAAGGCCAGCCTGGTCTGTGGAGTGAATTCCCAGACAACCACAGCTACTCTGAGAAACTCTTGTCTCCAAAAAAAAGGAGAAAGAAAAGGAGGAGGAGGAAGAGAAGGAGGAAGAGGAGGAGGACAAGGAGGAGGAGAAGAAAAGAAAGAAAGAAGGAAGGAAGGAAGGAAGGAAGGAAGGAAGGAAGGAAGGAAGGAAGGAAGGAAAGAAAGAAATAGTATGTGTAAACAGAATCAAGTAAGTGAGTAGAGATAAAAAGGTAAGAAGTCATAATATGGCCCCCAGTTTGCTTTAACTGTTTCAGTGATTACTCAACTTCCTAAGGAATGTAGAAGACTATTGTAGGTACAAAGCAGTTACATGGTAGAATGAGAAACTAAGTGGACAGGGATCCATGAAACCTTTTTTAATTTGTTATACACTTGCTCGGGAGACAACAGTATTTATAATAATTTGCAGGTGTGAAGATAATGAAGAACATTGAGGATAAACTCATGAACAAAAAGGAAAGCATCTGAGAAAGTAGACGACCTGAACATTAATAACTCCGTAACAAACACCTTTTAATTACATTCAGTCCAGTAGACTTAGTGTATTTGGGGATTTATACATTAATACCAGGAATTAATCTCTTACACCACTGCCTAATCAGAAATGAGGCTGACATGAGAAAAGATAAGAACTTTGGTTAACAGGAGTCACTTGTGTATCACGAATGGGAGTAAGTAAGCTGACAAGGCTTCACAAAAGAACTACTAGTTTAAGAATGTTGGGAGCAGGGAAGAAAAAGTCATCCCCAGAAAAGAGCACACCAATTGGCTAACCCATGGCAAATGGTCAACCCTGAAAATATACATAAAAGTATTATAGTACATTTTTTTTAGTTATTTATTTCACATTCTGACTGCAGTTTCCCCTTCCTCCCTGCCCCCTGCCCCCTATCCACTCCTCCATTTCTATGCAGAAAAGGGCAGGCCTTCCATGGATATCAACAAAATGTGGCATATCAAGTTGTAGTTTATTAAGGCTGGACAAGAAAACTCGGTATGAGAAACAGGGTCCAAAAAGCCACCAAAAGAGTCAGAGATAGCCCCTGATCCCAGTGTTAGGAGTCCCATAAGAAGACCATTCTACCTAACGATCCCATAAATGCAGAGGGCCTATACAGTCCTATGCAGGTACCTTGGTTGTTGATTCCATCTCTATGAGCTTCTATGAGCCCAGATTAGTTGGTTCTGTGGGTTTTCTTGTGATGTCCTTGAACCCTCTGGTTCCTACAATTCTTCCTCCCTCTATTCATCAGAATTCCTTGAGATTATTTTGTATTTATGTGTGCAGGAATGTACATACACACATACACACATACATACACACACACACACACACACACACACACACACACACACAAAATGTAGTAACAAAGAAAAAGAGACCATGTATTTGAGAAAAAAAAACAATGTGGAGAATTGTGGGGAGATTTGAAACGAGGGGAAGGGGAAACGAAGCAATTATACTATGTCAAAAAACTAAACAACAGCAATAAAAATCAAATACTTTAAAAAATAACTATTGTTGTTTAGCTAAATTGACAGAATGCCAGGCTGACATCTAAAGACATATTTATACAGATAGATAAATGTTCTTCTCAGTCTTTGTCATCAAATCTTTTTTTTTTTAATGGAAAATGGTGAACACAGAAGACAAATGGCTTCTCATGATACTGAGAATAAGTGATAGGTATGTGCTCACCATTAAATGGGACACTGAACTTCTGAGGCTCAGTGACTAAAGAGAAAGAGGCAGTGGGAAGGATTTAAGACCTGGGAGATAGAGAAAAGCTGTGAAAAGCTACCTTGTAGATATGACAAAGTCAATGTGATCATGATTTTGTAGCAGCAGTCCCTTCTAGGAATGGGCCTATCAAAGACTGGGATTGTCAACTGTCAATCAATGATTAGGGAGTGGCTCCAGTTGCTCTATCCTTTCAGGTGCAGCTGTGGATTAGTGATGGACTCAGCAGCAGATGGGGGTGAGGTAGCCAGATGTTGTGTTTGGCTGTGTACCACTAATGAACAATGGCAATTCCACAGTAACACAAACAGTCACAGCTAAACTCAGCGGGTGACAAAACAAAATGAAAAGACATGAATGTGTGCAATGGATTTGTAGGGAGTAAGGGATAATATGATGGGAAGGAAATAAAACAATGTGAGGCTAACAGTATTCAGAATGAAGTGCGTGTGTGTGTGTGTGTGTGTGTGTGTGTGTGTGTGTGTGTGTGACTCAAGATATTATTATATAAGAGAAGGTACTTAAAATGTATCTATAGTTGATGCTTCGAATTTATTCAGCCATTTACTCCAAATCTTCGAATTTGACACCTCTAAATATCTATAAAGGAAGATACACTTTCCCTGAAGGCAGAAATCAACAAATAGTCTTTGTCATCTGTCTGAAAAGATAATGGAAAAAAAATTTCAACATAAAATAGACTTGCAGAGTTTTATTATTATTTTAAGTAATTCTACTTTTGACCAAATCATTCCCTAGCCTTTGTACTAATTTTTCTGTCTGATCACAAATATAAGCAGCCTTATTTTGTTGCCTGGAGTTCAGTCACCTGCTGATGCACAAATGTCATACTGTTGACCCGAAAGTATTATGAATCATGAGTTTGGACTGCCCTGTGTCTATGAATCATTTTGAATGATAATCTTTCACTTGGAGAGAATCTAGGACTCTGACATATGTAAATAAATGGCAGAAAAACTAGCCTGAAAGTCAAAAGCTCTAGTTTTTCTTCAACTTCAGTTTATCACTTTCTCAACTCCTTATTCTTTTGTACATTACAGGTCAGATGGAAATCACTGAAATCCACAGTACGAATGACCCTACACTAGATCACTACTAATTGGATCAACCTCTCTGGTATTTTGATGGTGATGTTGTTTTTTGATGGAATGTAACAAGTTACCACTTATTTAAGTGGGAGATGTGTGGGATTATGTTTATTTTAACATTGTATAAACCCAGAACTTCAGTTTCTAAAGGAAATGACTCCCCCCCTGGTTTTCAGCAGTGAAGGCACAGAGTCTACATCTCTTGAAACTCTTACCAAGATTTACCATTGTGGTAGTTTGAAATAAAATGACCCCTGAAAGGAGTGGCACTATTAGGAGGTATGGCCTTGTCAGAGTAGGTGTGGCCTTGGTGGAGGAACTTTGTCACTGTGGAGGCCGGCTTTGAAGTCTCATATATGTTCAAGCCGCACCCATTGAGATAGACCACTTCTTGTTGCTTGTAAGGTTTAGAACACAGCTACATTTCCAACACCTTGTCTGCTTACTTGCCTCCATGATGATAATGGACTAAACCATTGAACTGTAAGTGAGCTCCCCTAATTAAATGTTTTCCTTTGTAAGAGTTGTTGTGGTCATGGTATCTCGTCTCAGATAAAGAAACTCAAGTCAGGCAGTAGTGGCAAACACCTTTAATTCCAGCACTTGGGAGGCAGAGGCAGGTGGATCTTTGTGAGTTCAAGGCCAGCCTGGGCTACAGAGCGAGTTCCAGGAAAGGTGCAAAGCTACAAACAGAGAAACCCTGTCTCGAAAAACCAAAAAAAAAAAAAAAAAAAAAAAAAGAAGAAGAAAGAAAGAAAAAGAAACTCTTACTAAAACAACCATAAACTAAGACAATCATAAACATGCATAGATGTAACTTTCTTTAGTATCCACACATTTCAATACAAATGGGTTCAAATCGGAATTCAAATCACATACTATATGTGTTTGCTTAAGCCACAGTGCCAGTTAACTAAATCTTTGAGTAAATTTGCCATCTTATTTCTAATTGTTCATCTCATACAAGTATAATGTATGTTATCATATAATCTCTAATTCAAATACCACATATATATATATGGTATATGCATAAGCATATATGTGTGTATATATGTGTGTGTGCACATTTGATTTAAATATTGGCACTTCATGTAGTTTGAGCTTTTGGACTGTTATCAAAAGTACTTGTGGGTTAATTTCTCCATGGAAAGTATTATTTCCTGTAACTAAGCATAAAGCAAGTATGCCTTAGATTATTTGTATAAACGAGTTGATTGGCAAGCTGAGGAGTGATTGATGCCACTGCCAAACTCTCCCTGTACCTTCAGGAAGTGGGTGCTTTCTTTCAAACTTGCAGAAACCTAATTAATCTTGCATGAGGTTGTAAACATTTCTCTTTAACCTGCTAGCAGCCTGGAACAGTAGGAAACCCATAATTTTCAGGAGATGGGAGCTCGTGCATGAAGGATGTGTATAAAAATATTCAAACAACAATAAAATTACTTTTTCTCCACAATAAAAAAGGATGGAAATCATACCCTGTCATTCTCTGAGGTATTTCCAAAGTACTACACGGTAGGCTTTGTAAGTACAGCACTCGATCATAAAAATCACAGATCGGGTTAAGAAGCATTGTATGTATTTGTCTTTTTAAGTTGTTTCTTTTATCAACTTGACGTATAAAGCCCATGGAGCTTAAATTGATGTTTACTCAAACTGCTTCCAAGCAATCCTTCTCTCACCCTCTGGGGAATCGGTACCATCTTTCAAAGCCTCTTGAGAAGCTAATGCTTTCTCCAGTGTAAACCATGACCCTTGCCTTTAGTAATGCTATCAGTGTAGGGCACTTAAAAAAAAAAAGATAAAACTACAACAGACATACAAGCCCCAAATAAATACACATTAAAAATCTTACCTAGCCGGGCGGTGGTGGCGCACGCCTTTAATCCCAGCACTCGGGAGGCAGAGCCAGGCGGATCTCTGTGAGTTCAAGGCCAGCCTGGGCTACCAAGTGAGTTCCAAGAAAGGCACAAAGCTACACAGAAAAACCCTGTCTCGAAAAACCAAAAAAAAAAAAAAAAAAAAAAATCTTACCTAACTCATCAGTCACTGAGACAAAATTAAAATGCTGCAAGTTGTAGTGGGTTTTAAGAATTCACAAAACCACTCCTATATTAGGCACTAGGAAGAGCTGATCTGTATTTACACATGCAAAATTGGTCAATAATCTCAGATAATAATGAATCGGTTACATTGGACAGAGTTCATTTGCATATTTATAGGCCAAACCATTTATGATACCATAGGACTTTCTTTTCTTGTTACAGTTTTAAAGGTTTGTAAAATATCTTACTGAGAACAATAGGAGCATACAGGGAGAAGACTGCTGTGTCGGGATCGTTTTAAGATTATGTGGAATACACATTTCCATGTCAAAGACTCTGGTTGTGTGTGTGTGTGTGTGTGTGTGTGTGTGTGTGTGTGTGTGTGTACAAATACAGAAACTAAAGGACTCACTTTAGAGGGGGCTGGTGTAGTTTGTATTTGCTCTAGCCTACTTAGACAACTCTGGATGGAGGTTATTCCATAAAATGTAATTCTCTCATTCAAACTTGGTCATTGAAACACATTGGAAGTTTCTCTACTAAATAACTCCTAGGAAAATTTTGAAAAGAATATAGTAGATGGATTGATTTCTTTGTTGTTTGCTGTAGGTAAACATTAAACAAAAGCCATTAGAGACTCTAGACCAAATCATACTAGGAGGTTGCACACTTAGAGAAGAATGGTGAATTTTTTCTTAAATTTTGCTGTGGGTGTGCGTATATGGATGTATTTACACAGACTTTATAGTAAATTAAGACATTCCTAAATCTTACAAACACACACACACACACACACACACACAAGCCCTCTGCTAGACTGAGTGAGAGCCATTCACTAATGGATGACTGGAGGTGGAAGTCCCACTTATTGAAAATAGACACTGTATTCTAGCCATATTCTCCTGTTTCTTCTCTTTTTGATCTACTTTTTATACTTTTTCACTCTGCCCTCTGCCCTAAGAGACTGACCTGGTTTACATCTGAAGACCTAGTTTTTCTGCCCTCTGCCTTCCATTTGGATTCCTAAAGGAGAACCACAGATCCAGCCTGGAGGGACAGAGAAAAAGAGGACAGAGAGTTATTCCAACTCTTTTCTGCCAACCAGCTCTGACTGTCTGAGGACTGAGTCCTCTCCATGCAAGGCAGTCCTCCCTCCTTAGAGCTCTGGCAGCTGCTTCTTTTTATTGCTTCTGAGCCTTGGGGTGGTAGCACCTGTCCCTCTTATGGTACCGGAATTATCTCTCATTATTCATGGTTATATCAGAACTGTTTTAAAACTTTTGTGGAAAATGCCCTTTGGATAATCTTGTGTTCTCCAGTTTCTTGTTAAGAATTTGACTCATAACTTCCAAAGGTGTCTTGTTAATTATTTATTATTATTGTTGTTGTTATTATTATCATTATCATTTACATCCTGACTGCAGTTTTCCCTCCCTCCTCTCCCCCCAATGCCTTCCTACCACCTCTCCCCTCCCCCTATATCTATTCATCTCTTCTGTTTCTATTCAGAAAGGGGCAGGCCTCCCATGAGTATCAACCCCAAGTGGCCTGTCAAGTTGCAGTAAGCCAAGGCATCTCCCCTCTTATGAAGGCTGAACTAGGCAATCCAGTATGAAGAAAAGGGTCACAAAATCAGGCAATACAGAGACAGCTCCTATTCCTATTATTAGGTGTCCCACAAGAATTCCAAGCTATACAACTGTCACATATATTCAGAGGGCCTAGGTCAGTCCCATGTAGGCATCCTGGTTGTTGGTCCAGTCTCTGTTTGCCCCTATGAGCCTAGGCTAGTTGATTCTGTAGGTTTTCTTGTGGCATACTTGAACCCTCTGGCTCCTATAAGATTTCAACCCCTTCTTCCACAAGATTCCCCTAGCTCCACTTCATGTTTGGTTGTGGGTCTTTGCATCTGTTTTTGATGAAGCCTCTCTGATAATTGGATTATGTACCAATCTACGACCACAGCAGAATATCATAAGGCATTATTACAACAATTTTTTTTCCAATCATGCTTGCTTCTATTCTAGGTCTATGCAATATCCAGCCTCTGAGTCCTGGTGATCCAGGCAGCATGAGGGGTGGGATACCTCTTTTGGTGTGGGTCTCAGGCTGGACCAGCCATTGATTGGCTACCCTCACAACCTCTGTGCCACTTTTACCCCACCACATCTTGCAGGCAGGACCAATTGTAGGTTGAAGGTTATGTGGCTGGATTGGTGTCTCATTTCCTCCACTGGAAGTCTTGCCTGGCTACAGGAGATGGTCAGTTTAGGATATATATCCCCTATTACTAGGAGTCTTAGCTAGGGTCATCCTTGTAGAGGTTACTCCTGGGAGTTCTGATTGTACTAGGTTTCTACCTAACCCTCAAATGTCCCACTTTTCCAGACATCTCTTCCAGTACTCTTCTCCTCCTCCATCCTACCTGATCCCTCCTGTTACCCATCCCACCCATCCCCAGTCCATTCACAAAATATACTCTAGTTCCTCTTTCCAGGGAGATCAAAGTGTCCCTGTTTGAGCCTTCCATACTACTTAGCTTCTCTGTGTCTGTGGATTGTAGCATGATTATCATTTACTTTATAGCTAATATTCACCTATAAGTAAGTACATACCATGTTTGTCTTTCTGAGTCTGGGTTAACTAACTTAAGATGTTTTTTTTCTAGTTTCATCCATTTGCCTTCAAATTTCATGATGCCATTGCTTTTAATAGCTGGAGTAATACTCTGTTGTGTAAATGTACCATATTTACTTTTCCATTCTTCAGTTGAGGGACATCTAGATTGTTTTCAAGTTCTGGATATTACAAATAAAACTGCTATGAACATAATTGAGCAAGTGTCCTTGTGGTATGATGAAGCATCCTTTGGGTATATGCCCAAAAGTGGTATAGCTAGGTCTTGAGGTAGATTGATTCCCAATTTTCTGAGAAACCACCATATTGAGTTCCAAAGTGGCTGTGTAAATTTGCACTCCCACCAGCAATAGAAGAGTGTTCCCTTTGTTCCACAAGCTCTCCAGCATGAGCTGTCACTCGTGGTTTTGATCTTAGCCATTCTGACATGTGTAAGATGGATTCTCAGTGTCATTTTGATTTGCATTTCCCTGATGGCTAAGGATGTTGGACATTTCTTTGAGTATTTCTTGGCCATTTCATATTCTTTTCTTTCTGATTTTGTTACTTTGGATATTCTCTCTCTGCCTGTTCGTTAGTTTGGATAAGGGATTTTCTATCTTGTTGATTTTTTCAAATAACTAACTCTTTGTTTCATTGATTCTTCATATTGTTCTTTTTGTTTCTTTTTTATTGATTCAGCCCTCAGTTTGATTATTACCTGCTGTCTATTTGTCTTGGATGTGTTGGCTCCTTTTATTTCTCTAGATCTTTTTGGTGTGCTGTCAAGTTGCTAGCATGTGATACCTCTAAAGTCTATATGAAGACAGTGCTAAGAACTTTCCTCTTACCATAGCTTTCATTATGCCCCATCAGTTTGGGTATGTGGCACTTTAGTCTTCATTGAATTCCAGGAAGTCTTTCATTTCTATCTTTATTCCTTCCTTGACCTAGTAATCATTCAGTGTAGAGTTGTTCATTTTCCATGAGTTTGTAGGCTTGTTGTTTTTCTGTCATCATTGAAATCCAGCTTTAATCCATGGTGGTCTGATAGGAGGTAGAGGGTTATTTCCATTTTCTTGTATCTTTTGAGACTTGTTTTGTGACCATCTGGTAAATTTTGGAGAATGTTCCATGAGGTTCTGAGAAGAAAGTGGATTATTTTTTTGTGTTTGTGTAAAATAAAATGTAGATATCTGTTAGGTCCATTTGAGTCATAACACCTGTTAGCTCCAGTATTTCTCTTTTTAGTTTTTGTCTGGATGATCAGTACATTGATTAGAGTGAGTTATCAAAGTCTCTCACTATCAATATGTGAGGGTCAATGTGTGATTTAAGGTTTAGTAGTGTTTCCTTTACAGATGTGGGTATCCTTGTGTTTAGAGCATAGATGTTGAGAATTGAGGCATCATCTTGGTAGATTTTTCCTTTGATGAGTTATGAAGTATCATTCCACATCTCTTTGGATTAATTTTGGTTTGAAGTCTATTTTGATAGATATTAGAACAGCTACACCAGCTTGCTTCTTGGGACCATTTGCTTGGAAAATATTTTTCAAACCTTTTATTATGAGGTGATGTCTATATTTGATGTTGAGGTGTGTTTCCTGTGTGCATCAGCAGGATGGATATTTTCAGATCCATTCTGTTAACCTGTGTCTTATTATTGTGAAATTGAGGCCATTGATGTTGAGAAATATTAATGATCAATGATTGTTAATACCTGTTATTTTGTTTTAGTTGTTGCTGGTGGTAGTGTGTGTATGTGTTTGTGTGTGTGTGTTTTCCTTCTTGAAAAGAAATTGGCTTGTGGCAAGCCCTGCTATTATATCCAGCAAATATTTCCAATTCCTGCCTTCTGTTCCTTATATCATCACTGCCTTTCATTTCACTTATTGGTGAGAATGCACAGACAACAACAATGAACATGATGAAGTTGACAGGAGTGAAGGACTAGAGGAAGCCTAGGAGGTCTCCATCCTACACCAAGACCTACAGGCAACAAAGGAAAGCTAACAGGAAAATAGTCTTCTCCAGGGAGGAGCAAAGCAATGGGTTATCCAATACCAGGTGGTCAGCCCCAAGGACACAGATACAAGTAGCATTATACAGACTGAGCAGGTTGCATTTCTGTAGTAGGAATATATATGTATATACATATATGCATGCAATACAAATTAAAAAAAAAAGAGGCCACGGGCATGAAATAGAACAAAGACAGTGTATGGGAGCATTTTCAGGGAAGAAAGGAAAGGGAGAAATTATATAATTATATTATAATCTCAAAAACTGAAGGAAATAATTTTCTAAAAAGAATACATTAGTAAACATATATGCTTTCCAATTCTGGCCTATTTTTATTTTGAATAAATTGTTATACCAGTTGAGAACTATACAAATACATGATTTTATTTTACTTTCTCTTATTCATCTTCTTTTTTTTTTTTTTTTTTTTTAGTTTTTCAAGACAGAGTTTCCCTGTGTAGTACCTGTCCTGGATTGAAGGTGTGCACCACTGCAGCCTGGTTCTATTATTCCTTTTCTGACATTTTTCTTTCTATGTAGATCCCAGTTTCTCACGTTTGCCTCTGAAGGAGTTCTCATAGCATTTTCTTTCAGGACTGACCTGCCCACAGCCTCACTGTTTTGGTTTAATCCCGAAAATTCATGTTTCTCTTTTACTTTTAAATAATAATTTCACAGGATATAGAACTTTAACTCCTTTTTCTCCAAAGAGTAAATATTTCACTCAATTTGTCTTGTGCAGTTTCTAGGGCGAACTTAAATGATTACCTTCTCTCCTAGAAGTAATAGCTTATTTTCCCACTATCATCTCAGTCTTTTATTTTCACTACTGATATTCTTATGCGTCGATATACTATGCTTAGCTATTAGGGTTTTGTTCTACTCAGTATTTTTAAAATATTTATTTGTTTTATTTGTATGTGTGAGTGTTTTACCTTCATGTATGTACATACATTACATGTGTGCCTGCTTCCTGTTGAGTTTAGAAGAGGGCAATAGATGCCCTGGAATTGGATTTATAGATAGTCATGAGCCATCATGTGGGTTCTAAGATTTGAAACTGGGTCCTTGTGGTGATATTTTAATTGTGCTGAAATGTGATTTTATTTGTATGTTAATAAATAAAGTTTGCCTGGAGATCAGAGGACATAGCCAGCCAGGAACAGAAGTCAGGTGGTGGTAGCCCACACCATTAATCCAATCACATGGCAGGCAGAGTCTCTGTGTGGTCAAGGACACAGCCAAGTGTGGTGACACAAGCCTTTCATCCTAGTACCAACCGTAGAGCCCTGGATGTCTGTATAGACTGGCAGTGACGAGGAAGTCATGTGGCTGGGCTTAGAGCCAATGAGAAGGCAGAATAGGAAAGTAATAAAGGTACAGGTTAGGCAGGAAGAAGGTCTCTCATGTGGGAAACTATGGCTTGGTGGTAAGCTAAAGAGTAGTCAATGGATCTTCGATAATTCTCTGATCTCTTCGGCTATTACCCCTGTATTTGGCTCTGTGTTTATTTACTAAGACCATTTAGAAATTTGTCTACAGGTCCTCTGTAAGAACAAGTGCTTTTAACCGTTGAGCCATCTCTCCAGCCCCAAATGTTTTGTATTTTTTGAGCTTTCAGGATTGGTGAGTTAGTACCAAATAATAACTTGTGGAATTTTTATATTATTATTTCAAACATGTCTTCCTGTCTTTCCTATCTTTCTGTGTTCCCAGTGAACATACGCCATACTTAGTAGATGTCCTGGAGCTCTTAGCTGTTCTGTGCTGCCTGTCTCTTTCTCGGTCTCTTTTTCCTATTGTGTTTCAAATCTGGAAGTTTCTATTGAGCGAAACTCAAGGGAAGCTCTTCCTTCCACTCTTATGTTCTGTTCTCCTAGTGAGCCCATCAAAGCCATTCTTCATTTCTTTTACTCTGTTTTTGATCTTCAGTTTGTTGCTGCTACTATTGGTTTGTTTGCTTTTACCTTTCTTAGAATTCTCATTATTCCAAAAAAAATGCTCATTTTTTTTTCTTACACGCTATTTGTTCATTATGGACTGGATCCTTCAGCTCATTAACTATAATGTTAAAGTTCCTCTTGGAATAATTGTAGCAACCCATTTATATCAGAGTCTGGTTTTAATGTTTACTCTTTACATAAGAATGTGTTGTTGATGATGAATTTGATGATGGTAGTGATGATGATGATGATGGTAATATTACCCATTTAATTTGCCTTCCGATTTCCCGGAATAACCAAAAATGAAGTAGTGCTGAAATGAGCTTCTGCAAATAGACCGTTTGTAGGTAAGACATGCAGGAAAGCTGTGCATGCCATGAGATGACAAGGTCTCAGTCATAGAGTAAGCTTTGGACTCTGGTCTGTGTGCTGCCCAAGGTCAGCCTCTGACACCTAACTTGGGTAAAGTTGATTTCACCTGAGCTTGCACTATACTAAGGTTGATTTGGGTCTGAACAATCTGGCAAAATAGCTTCTGCTGAGTGCAAGTTTTGTTAAAAACAAATAACAAATGCCCTGGCATATTTCAAATATTTTTTTTCCCTCTTGGTGTGATTGTGGGTGCATCAAGGACTCCTGGTGCAGAAGTTATGGCTTGAATTCCATTGGTCCTTGCAATTGAAATGTTCTCAGAGTTCTGTAAGGGACTATAATAGAAGTGATGTCATGACGCTACATACTTTAATACACACAACAATGAAATTGTCACATCATATTTTTATATGCTCAAGCATGGATGTGACTGACTCTCCTCCATTTGAAAACACATGAACTAAGTTCCAAAACTACACAGTTCCCTTTTCTCCTGAACTTGTATTGGAGACCTCCCATTACTTCACAGTCTTCTAACCTAATTTGGCCATTTTATGCTTGATGGTATTTCTTTGAATAAATTGTAGCTGAAGTTTTCCTATGTCCCTCCAGGTCTGTTATCCCACAGCAATAAATAATTTAAATATATAAATGATTATATAACTTTTTAAAACTTTGTTACCATTAAATGAATTTAAGTAATAACAAAACTTCTTCTACTTTGGAACATCATTCTGAAAACAATTTGCATTAACCATTGTTCAAAGCAGTATAAATGCACTAGGTATTTTAATATGTTTGTATTATTAGTATAAATACAGACTATTTCAAGCACATTGAAAAATAATAGCTGTGGAATGATTTGCCCCTTCTAAGATTGTTTCATTTGTTTATGGAGAATGGCTACCTTTTGTTGGAGTGACACAGGGTTCAGGACCTGCCATATTATTATAATTCTTTCTGCAATATAATAAAGACTGACACATTTTAATGACAAAGGAATGATGGAAAATGGAAGGAAATTTCTTATGTCAATGTCACTAAATGAGTTTGAACTCCTTCTGTCTGAATTCACAGAGTAATTTATACAACAAAATTAATTTTGGAAATATGCCAGATGAATTTTTATTAGATTGCCCTTCATTTTATCAAAAGCAAAGTTTGGAAATTTTCTTACTCACAAAAGTAATTTAGGAATACATTAGGGTCATTCGGTTTCTCAGGATCAGTAGTTGGACTCTTCTGAGGCCATAACCCAGTGGGCTACAACCTTGAGTGACACATCGGTGGAGGAGTCTGGAAATTTTCCCCATTTCTGCAACTGAAATAAAAGCAATTATGAAAAAATGAGACGGAGGAGAGAATTTGAGAAATAACATCCACAAATAATTTTTCATTCAATTTTTTTAAAGACACTATGGGTATGAAATCTGGTATTCAAAATTTCACTTTTGAAAAACAGTTTCAGAGAGCATGGTTATCATTCAGGAACATTCTAGAAATTAAAGCTCTCAGATCATCCTGAGATATCCTGAGTTAGTAACTTAACACAGGGCCTAGATATCATCTCTTAGTTTTCTTTCAGTCGCTATGATAACACCATGAATAAAATCAATTTGAGCAGAAACAGTTTATTTTAACTTCATGCTACATCCATCAATGAAGGAAGTCAAAGAAGGAGCCCAAGTTAGGAATCTTGAAGCAAAATCCAACAAAGGAACACTGATTACTGGCTTGCTCCCAGGTTCCTATTCAGTTACCTATCTCACAACCCAGACCCATCTGTCTGGGGATGGATGGCATCACTAATAACAGGTTGAGCTTTCCTATATAAATTAACAATTTTAAGAAACAGAAGATTGGGGCATTTGCTCTAAGATTGTGTTTCTTAACAATGCCATAAAATTGTACCAACGTGACTCCCCAAAAATGAGCTGAACAAGGACAACAGAAACAGACATGTCAAAGTGAATGGGGAAAAACCCACAAGGCCTCAACCCTACACAAAGAACTACAGGCAATTAAGGAATGCTGAGAGGAGAAATAGTCTTCCCCCACAGAAGAGTACAGGATCACACCAATTGATTATCTAATACCAAATCACTAGTCCTGAATATGTGTATGCAAGACAAGTTGCATTATACAGATTGAGCAGGTTATATTTAGGAATATACATGCATGCAATAACAATGAGAGAAAATGCAATGAATTTGAAAGAGAGTCAGGTGGTAATATAGAAGGGTCTGGGGGGAAAAAGAGAAGGGATAATTATTATAATTATAATATAAAAATTAGATAAAGAACATGTCTCACAGCCATAAGAATAGGAAGATCCAACCAAGACAATTCCTCCATTGAGATAGATTCCCTCTTCCCAGATGTGTCAAGTTGACAATCAAGATTATTTATCTTGTGGACATAACCAGCTACATTCTGTCTGGTTTCAAGACCTACTAACAGCATCAATCAAAGAACACCCACATAAGGGATGTGTCACTGCTGTTGTCACCCCTCCTTAAGGGTGTGTGTTTCTGGTTCATATGTTCATATGTCCTGTTTGTCCAAAGTCACAGAATAAAAGGTTTTATTTTAGAATTTTAGAAAATTTAACCTAAGAGCTAAATCATCACTTAAAGAAAGTCAAGTACTTTTAGGAAGGTTTACCATGTACCATATTGACTTTTACAACTTTATTAATCAAATCAACAGGGTCCATTTTAATTAGTTTTATACCTGAGGAGTAAGTTAGATAAGAGCCGCAGCCCAAAGTTCTGACTAACCAAGACATGGAAGTCCGCTGATGTCCACTTCCAGTGGAGCTGTCTCACTGGCCTATTTTTAATTCTTAAATCATTCCCTGGAAACAATTTAAATAGTTATGAGTTTGTGTTTATATGGACATATTCAATGTGTAATGTCTATTTATTCCATTTTCCTATTGTCTGTCTGTCTACCATTTATCAGTTTTAGAAGCACCAAGAACTACAGATTCCAGGACCCTCAGACAGAAAAAGTTCTCATACTGAGGTATAAGAAATCCAGTTCACCACAGGCACCTAACTAGCTTTGACATCTCAGGCTTCCTTACACTTTTGAGATTTGAGGTAAGTTGCTTTTCTTCTGTTCACACTGGAGATTTGAAAGATACCTGCTCTTTAGCTGCATTGGTCTGGCTGGAGTTTCCTGTTGCTTTTATATTAGAGAAAAAAAAAATCTCAAGATGCGTTTTCCAGTCTACCAAAATTATTTGAATACCAAATATGAATATAATATATTATTAGAGTCGTTGTACATGTTTCCAAGGATAAAGAAAATATTCCTGAAAATTCAATATCACTTGACAAGAAATCTGTTTAAATGAAAACACTGCAAGGACAGAGTGATGAAAGAAATACGTTGTTTTCTTGATTAAGAACACCCACAGTCTTTCACAGAATACCCACAGGAAGCCAGGAAACATAATGGGGAGAGCGCAAAAATCTATGACATTCTGTATTGGCTCCGTTATTGTCTGAGTAGCAGCAGATATAAATATTCTTCTTGGCCCCAGGGCTACCTTCAGAAATGGTAGTCTATATTAACTTAAATTGAAAAGAAAGGGGGAGGGTAGGGAGGGAAGGGAAGAAAGTGTGCGTGACTATGTTAAGCTGCCACAGGCAGAGATTGAAAAATGGTGCAATAATATTCTAAGCAGTTGACCAAGTTCAGAGCTGTTAAAAGGGAGTGACAGGTGGCACACACATCCCCAGGCTCCCAGTCTTTCAATTCTACACAGCACTCGTTCTACCTAGACTAATCCTGACAGCACTCACATTGTGCTATCTCTTTGGCTATTTTTTATCATTGGTTTCTGTTAGGGGTAAATCATTTGACGTGCCTGAAAAAAAGGCATAACAATAATTAATTTGTATTTTCTCACAGACTTTAACTATTATATTAAAGCATGAATTTACTGAATGAAGCAGAATTTGTTCATCTATCTTGAGGTATTAATCACTAGGATATTACTATAAAGCAGTGTAATACATTGTTTGTCCAGGTCTGCACTTATATTTGAGCTGCTTGTCAAAAGGGCAATATGAATTTCCATTTTCTGTATACTTAGTGCCTAGCACACAGCAAGTACAGCATTTGATAATTTTTACCTTCCTATATTAGTTTTGATGAAAGTTTCTGCTGATTTTATATTATAGAAAATCTCAAAATACATTTTCCAGTCTATCAAAATGATTTGGATATCAAAGTGAATATATTAGAGCTGTTGTACATGTTCCAGTGAATAAAGAAAATGTATTTGGCACTTGGTGGACAAGTAAAAAATACTAATGATCAGAAAAAAAAAAAAAACATGTTATTTTCTGGAATTTGTGCAGAAGGGTTTTCTGTAGCTTTTCCCTGGACAAAGGCTATCTCAAAGTTCTGGGCTTTTGAATTTAATTCCCAAAGCTATATCCTTGTTTCTGACATGCTTACCAAGCTAAAGCTGCTGGGGTTGCAGTTTTGAGGTGGCTGAAATAAGGACAGTTGACAGTGAGTCTGCTGATGTCGGGGTTGAGTGTAATCAAACAGGAAAAAAATGGATACAGGCACTTCACTTTAATTGCTCTAGGATCTAGAAAATATTTCTGAGATTAATAATGATAAAAGTGGGGATTTGTCTTTTGGATTTGATGCATAACTAGTTAATTACAGCAAATATGTTTAGCAAGGCCTGCACAGATTTGAATCACTCCTAATACCAGACTATTTTCACACTACTATTTTCAGCTAATAGGAAAATAATGCCACTTTTTTCTTCTGGAAGTCTGCGAGTGTAGGTAGCATCATCACATTACTTACCTATGCCAACATGAACCCATTCTTAAGGGTCTATGTAATTCACAAATCAGCTCTGACAATGCCAAGTTGAAGAAAGCGCATCTCTCTCCATGTTACCCCTACATTTCATGTTTATGTGAAACTTGCCATGTTTGTGCAGCTAACTTGGTTTCCTTTGATTATTAGTAGTCACTGCAGATTATATGATTAATAATAGATCCCCAGATGTTTTTGCCAGCAACTCTACTTTTTATGTTTATGCATACACCTCATTTTCAACAAAGCATCTCAGGTGTATTATTATTATTATTAATTATTATTGTGATGAGCATTACTATTATTATCATATAGTTTTAGGAAAATATCATTCTGGCAATGTTGAATTCTTTCTGGTCCTTTGTCCTCGCGGCGAGATGTCAACTTTAAAATCTCTGTTCCCTATTATAAGACGTTATAGATGTGTCGTAAAAGCCTCTTCAAATAACCCTTCACTGACTCACGAATTGTTTTGTATAACTATTTTCTCTGGATTAAAAGAGTCCCCGGGACAGAGAAATGTCTCAGGAGTCGTGAGTGTATACTGCGCTTCCAGGTGGCCCCAGTTGAGTTCCCAGCACTCAATGTCAGCCTGCTCACAAAATTACCTGTTACTCTAGCTCCAGCTCATCTATCACTCTTTTTCCTTCTCAGATAGCGGCTCTCATACAAACACATGCCCCCAAATAAAAATAATAAAAGAAGTCTTTCATGCAGAGAATGGGGTTGGCCTTGCAAAACACGTGGAAAGTTTCAGTACCTCCTCAAGAAAATGAGCTCAGCTCAGGGCAATGCCTATGGTTATGGAAATAGCTGGTATAAATACGGTCAAACTTCTCTTATCAAACACCATTTGTGAAAAAATTTCATAAACATTTCACAGATACTAAGAGAAAGAACCAATAGTTAAAAAAAACTTAAAAACAGCAACTGTTACAATAATTCCAGAAAAAATGTATCTTTTGTCCCTAAGAAACTTCATATTTCATCATCTAACAAGTTTAATGTCAAATTTCCAGCCATAATATCACCAATTCCATACCATAATATATTGTCAGCTTTATCCATTGGTAGCAACATTTGAAACTCGAAAGATAAAAATGAACTGTGCAGTAAAATGTTCTAGACTTGAGTGTTTAGCGTTTTTCATCTTCAGTTGTAAACATTGTCCCCCCAAGATTTTATTTACTCTATTTTATACATGAATACAATGTACTAAGTTCATCCTGCACCCTCTCCTCACCTCCAGCTCCCTGCAAGCCTCCCACTACATACCCCTCACAATTTCATGTCTTCCATGACCTCCCTCCTCCTCTTCTTTTTATTTTTAATTAGAGTTTTTAAAAAGTATTACTTCTTTTCTTTTTGGCATGAAATAATTTCCTAATGATTGTTAAGAATTTGTGAATGGTTTACAATGGCGTATTTGACTGGCTATCTGATCACCCACACGTATTGAAGGAAGTGCACCACTAATTACAAGCAATGAAAGTAACAACAGATAAGAAATGATTTTAATTGCAATGTTAGTCTTGGTCCAAACACTGCAGTAAGGCAGATTGCACAGTGCCCCTCCCCCAATATTACAGCTTATTCTGTTTCCTAACATCTCCTCTGGTAAGGATATTACCACAATTATTTTTAGATTTATTAATGATGCTTAAATATGAATATGCCTATATTCATAGCTTCTACCCATTTCAACATTTCATTTTACAACATATAGGCCATATCATTTCTAAAAGAAAACAGGAAATCTGCTTATAGGGAAACAATTACATTAACAAACCCTGTTGTCCAGTCTTCCAAATGAATGTTGAAAGGCTAGAAGTAAGTGCTAATTTATTAGCTATCTCAGTGAGTACATATATATATTTAAATATCTTCTTTTTCATTCACCCACTCTGTCCTGATTTTTTTTGTCCTCTGGATAAAAATATTGTGAATATATGCTCTATAATAATACTTTCCTCTATCATTCATATGCGTACACACACACACACACACACACACACACACATATATATATATATATATATATATATATATGCACATTCACAGGTAAGCTCATTTTCTTTGCTGTTTATCTCATCTTATTTACTTCTTCATGTCCCAGGTTCTAGTATAAGAAAAAATTGGCATCTCAGAGATAGAAACCTTTAACAATTTTGCTAAACGTCCAGCCCCAGGAGCCAGAAACTTGACTCAGTGGGCAAAGGCAATTGCTGCCAAGCCCAATGACCTAGGCTGAAGTTCTGTAGCCAGAGTGGTAGAGAGAACAGAATCCCATGAGTTTCAATCTGAGCTGCAAATACACAATGCAGTGCTAAACACCTCAAACACACACACACACACACACACACACACGCACGCACACACACGCACACGCACACGCACACGTACACAATTAAATAATAAACAGAATGTTTGCAAAATCCCCAGTATGTAATGCAATACTTAACATTGGACATATTTTTAAAAAAATACATGTTTTTAAAATATAGTTACAAAGACTTGGCTGTTGTACAGAGATCATGTCTATCGATGTGGCTATGAATGGACCACAGGCAACAGTGTCTACACACCTCTCTGAAAAATCAGACCTATCAAAGCTAGTACTCAAAAAACCAAATTCCTCTCATGGGGACAAAATGCAGGTTCCCTCATCCATCCTAAGTTTGTTATTGAGATTCTTATAACCAAAGGAGAGATTAAAAAGGGAAAACATACATACATGTAAAATGCAGTATTTAGATGACACGGAGACTTCAGAACTGAAGACTGAAGAAACCAATGGAATCTGGGTATTGTGATGAACAGCTGTTAGCAGTCGTAGCTGTAGCACCAAGGAGTCTAATCTATTGCTAATAACTCTAGGGCAAGTAAATGAGCAAGGCCTGTTAGTTCACATTGCTGATGGCATCTCCTTTTCTAGAAAATTTTAAGTGACTTTACCAGGTGATGGCATGAACGTATCAGAGAAAACTTATTGCTTCTGCTGTTGTCCCAAATCCTGTCACAGCCTATTTGTAAGTAGCTTGACAGAAGTCCTGTCACGGTAACCATTTCCTGTTGACTCTGAGCATGTCTGCATCACTGACTTATTTCAAGTCCTTTCCTGTCTTCTCGTTTATTAATTTTCATAATGTTTAAAAATTTCAACTTACATATCTTTTGTTTGTCATTAGAAGTCATTTTATTACTATATTTTGTTTGTTCTTTAGAGAAATAGTATTGTATTTTACCCTAGGACCCTGAGCTATCTAGTCTCAGATTCTTGGTCATCCAAACAGTATCAGGCATGAGTTCAATCTTGTGGAGTGGGCCTTACATCCTATCAAATATTGATTAGATTACTTCCAAAAGCTTTGGGCCACCATTGTTCTAGCATGGCTTGCAGGCAGGACACCACTGTAAATCAAAGGGTTTAAGGCTCTAGGTCAGTGTTTACATTTCTCCTTTGGTAGCATGCAGAGTACCTTCCTGTACCAAAGACACTAAAATGTAAGAGTTCACTTTCAGCATCTCTGTAGGCATCAGCTCCACTTCTCCACGTTCAATGATTTGTGTAGGCATTCTCTCATCAAGGAAGCCTTGTCAGTTTTGAGAGAGCAACCAACAGTCCTGGCAACAGCCTGGAGAGTTTGGAGCCAACAACTCAATTAGATGTAACCCAATTCCCAGGACTGGAAGCTTCATTTGGTGACAAGAGATGCAAGGACTCCCTCTCCCCCACTAATTAGTGATTTCATTTAGGTTATCTACATCTATGTATATATTTTATGAATTTTCTGCTGTATTAGATTTCCATACTAACCCTCAAATGGCCCTAAATTTTAGCTGTGTCCTCCCATACTCCCTCCCTTCTCTTACCCCCTTCTCCATCCCACTTGATACTCCATTCCAGTCCCAATATATTTATAACTAACTGTTCTATTTCCTTTTCCTAGTGCAATCTATCTGTTCCCCATAGTCTCTTACTCTATAACTACCCCCTGCGACTCTATTGATTGTATATTGGTTATCATTGTCTTAACAGCTCATGTCCACATATAAGCAAATACATACCATATTTGTCTTTTGGGGTCTGGGTTACCTTAACTCCAGATGATTTTTTTCTACTTCAATCTATGTGCCTTTTAATTTCATGATTTCATTTTTAACAGCTGAGTAATATCCATTGTATAAATGTACCATGTTTTCTTTATTCATTTATCCTCTCTTGAGGGATATCTAGGTGGTTTCCAGATTCTGGTTATTATGAATACAGCAGCAGTGAGCATGGTTGAGCAAGTGTGTCTGGGGTGGGATGAAGATTTTGAGTATATGTCCAAGACTGATATAGCTAGATCTTGAAGTAGATAGATTCCCATCTTCCTGAGGAACCACCACACTGATTCCCATAGTTGCTGTATTAATTTTCACTCACACCAGCAGTGGATGAGTGTTCTCCTTGCTCCACATCCTCGGCAACATGAACAGTCACTTCTTTTATTTATCTTAACCATTCTCATGATTAAGATGAAATATCAAAGTTGTTTTGATTTATATTTCCCTGATGATTAAGGATGTTAAACATTTAAGAGTTTCTCAGCCAAAGAGTTTCTTCTTCTGAAAATTCTCTGTGTAGCTCTGTGCTCCATTATTTAACTGGGTGATTTGTTTTCTTGGTATTTGGGTTTGTTTGTTTATTTTGTTTTTTAAGTTCATTATGTATTTTGGATATTAGTCCTTTATCCAAGGTATTGTTGTAAAAATGTTTTCCATCCTGTAGGTTGTTACATGTGTTCCATACTGTAGATGTAAAGTTTGCTTTACAGAAGCTTTTCAGTTTTATGAGGTCCCATCTATTATTTGTCAGTCTTAGTGCCTGTTCTACTGGTGTTCTGTTCAGGAAGTTGTCTCCTGTGCTCATGCTTTCAAGGCTATTTCCCAGATTCTCTTCTATCAGGTTCAGTGTATCTGATTTTATGTTTAGGTCTTTAATCGATTTGGACTTGAGTTTTGTGTAGAGTAATAGGTATGGATCTATTAGGATTCTTCTTCATGCAGCCATTCAGTTAAACCAGCACCATTTGGTGAAGATGCTGTCTGCTCACAAGTGTGTATTTCTGACTTCTTTATCAAAACTCAGGTGTCTCTAGGTGTGTGAATTTATGTGTGGGTCTTCAATTCTATTCCATTTATCACATGTTTTTTTTTCCACAATACTATGTTGTTTTCATTTCTATAACTATGTAGCACAACTTGAAATCATTGATAGTGATACCTCCCACAGTTCTTTTATTATTCAGGATTCTTTTAGCTATTTTGGGCTTTTTGTATTTATATATGAAACTCAAAATTGTCCTTTCAAAATCTGTGAAGAATTGTTTTATAATTTTGATGTGGATTGCATTAAACTTGTATATTGCTTTTTGGTAGTGTCCTCTGGTGGTATTATGTTCCCCAAAATATTGTGTACCGTAATAAACTTATCTGGGGTCAGAGAACAGAACAGCCACTAGATATAGAGGCCATAAAATGGTGGCACACACGCCTTTAATCCTATCACTTGGGAGGCAGAGATCTCTGTGTTTTTAAAGCCACACTGGAAACAGCCAGGCATGGTGACTCATGCCTTTAATCCTATGAAGTGAGCCTTTAGTCCCAGGAAGTGATGGCAGAAAGCAGAAAGGTATATAAGGTGTGAAAACCAGGAAGGGTGGTTAAGCTTTTAGGCTTTTGAGCAACAATTCAGCTGAGATTCATTCTGGATGAGGACTCAGAGGCTTCCAGTCTGAGGAAAAAGGATCAGCTGAGGAATTGGCAAGGTGAGGTGGCTGTGGCTTGTTCTGCTTCTCAGATCTTCCAGCTGATACCTGGCCCTGGATTTGATTTTTATATTAAGACCTGTTAAGATTCATGCTACAGTGTCCATTTTTATTATATTAATCCTATTGATCAATGAGCATAGGATATCTCTCCATCTGCTGATATCTTCTTCGATTTCTTTAGTGTCTTGAAGTTTTTATCATACAAGTCTTTCACTTGCTTGGACAAAGTTACCCCAAGATATTTTATATTATTTGAGGAAATTTTGAAAGATGTTGCTTGCTGATTTCTTTCTCAGTTTGTCATTTGTATATATGAAGGCTACTGATTTTTGCGAGTTAATTTTGTATCTAGATACTTGGCTGAAAAATTTTACTAGCTGTAGGAGTTTCCCAGTGAAAATTTTAGGATCATTTAAATGTATAAATCATTTATCTATTTATACAAATATCTATTTATACATCAAGGTATGATATCATCTGCAAATAAAGATACTTTGACTTCTTCCTTTCCAATTTGTATATCCTTAAAGCTGTTTACTTATTTTGGTGTTCCATGCATGAATATTGTATTTACATCACTTCTTCCCCTCATTTCCCCAACCAGCTTCTGTGTTTAGTCTGGACCTGGATTCTCCCGCCGATTATTGTCACATATTCATTTTTTAGGTGATTCCATGTCAGTCCTCAGTGTAGTTAGAAAGAGTAAGACCAGGAGAGCTGCAGGATGTCAACACTGCAGAGAGTCTACTGTGTCTCATAGCATCTACAGTGCTAAGCTTGCCTGCTGTGACATCTAATAGAGGAAGCAGCTCTGTTTGCATCAGCAAATTAAGATCGCAAAGCTGAATCATTATTGTCACCCTTGATACCACTGTCATCTTGCTGCTGAGTATCAGCCCCACTTGTTAATATGTGATCTCCGTACAGCAGACAGAAAGACTTTGCAGAATTGCTTTGGAGGAAGCTCATAATGAACTAAGCATTATTGCCAAATGTGTCTCTAGAGGATTTTTTTTTTTCTGGCAGCAACGAAGACTTTTGAAAAGATAATGGTTTCACAAGGCCTCTGTTTCTCCAGTCTGTTAGTACCACTCACATTTTGAGCAGTTGAGTTTATTGTGATGCCTCTAACAGATGAGTTATGAAGCGATTAGTTCAAAGACAGATACATGGGACATACAAATGCTTGAGTATATAGAAGATTTATCTTTGGGAAAGCAGCTAGCGTTTGCTTTCATTTTTTTTTCCTCTGCAGAGTGATAAGTTTTCACAGCAAAACTAAGAGTGAATAAAAATTATGACTCAAAATAACAACACAACTGAAACATTTTAGTATAATGTCATGTTCATTTATTTTGCACCTAAAGTTAGAAAATATGCCATCTGAGAAAGTAGACATTGTAACAGAAATTTGTACTTTTGGTTGCCTTGAAAAACATAAAGCAATTTTTTTTTCTCTAAAGTATGGAGAAAAAAATGGAGACCAAAAGGTTCTTAAACAAATTTAATAGTAAAACGTTAAAATGAGACTAACTATATTTGAGTCAAGGCAGGGGAGAGTTGCCTTTCTTAGATAAAAGGAAACATTTTGTCATAGTGAGTTGTAGAGTTTGGACTTTCTGCTTGTCTTGTTAAATATCTGTCATGGGCATACTCTGCCTAGTATTATAACAACTTGACATAAGCTAGAGTTACTGAAGAGGAGGGGGCCTCAATTGAGAAAATGCTTTCAGAAGACTGGATTGCATGCAAACCTGTAAGGCATTTTATTAATTGGTGATTGACATGGGAAGGCCCAGCCCATTGTGGTTGTGTTCACCCCTCGCACCCCACCCCCGCTGGTGGTCCTGAGTTCTACAAGAAAGCAGGCAGAGCAAGCCATGGGGAGCTAACCAGTAAGCAGCATCCCCCACTCCTATGACCTCTGCATCAGCTCCTGCCTCCAGGTTTCTACCCTGTTTGAGTTCCTGTCCTGTCCCTTAGACGATGAACAGCAGCATGGAAATATAAACCAAATAACACGTCCCCCCTCAAGCTGCTCTGGTCATGATTTTATCAAAGCAGTAGTAACCTTAAAATGTTGTATAAGCATTTTAATTAGACAGCTACAAACACATTTAGATAGATATGCAATGGCTCAAATATATATTATAATTTACATATAAATACATACTTCATTATAGAGCCAGTGTCGAGAAACACCACTTTACAAAGTGAGATCTTATTCTCCTCCATATCCCTTGTATAGGAACAAGTTATACTGTAAGGCAGTTTCATTCACAGGCAAAATGTAATACATATGTAACATGAGTGCTTTATAATTACAAGCAAGAGGCCAAGCTAGACAGCCAATTAAAGGCTGCTGAGAAACGCTCAAGAGAAAAAATCCTGAGGATTTTTATTCTTGGCTCTTTGGAATTTGAAGAAGTCGAGAATGTTTTAGCTTATGGAAGTTTTCTGGTGAGAAAGACTGGGTTGGGGAGAGGGCAGATGACGGTGTTCTGGCTCTGGGTGTGCACGTCAACAGGAAGCATCTGTGAGCAGACTGTGACGGCTTTAGGAAGGGAACTCTGATCCAAAGTTCACATCAGTTAACCGTAAAACATCAGAGGTTCAAGGAAGGATTTTAACCCTCTCATATTCTAGGGGCTTTTTAAAATGAGGAACAGAAACTACCAACCTCCAGACTCTGGTAGCAGCCATGAGACAGTGAAAAGGACTACTACTAAATTAACAGGCAGAAAAATCAACATTTGAACTAAACATGGAAAAAAAAAAGTGGAAATATTTTTGCTCCTAAATTTGAATAATTCATTTAGTAATAAATAAAATAATAATTAAATAAAACATATTACTAAAGTATTAGAATAATTTTAAATTGATAGAAGAGAGCTATAAATAGGAGAACAGTTACCATATTGCACTGGTAACCACGGTCACCTCTGGCAAAGGGAAGGAAGTGGTAAAATTAAGTGTTAGAGAAAATCAATCCAGCATTCAAGGATTTGTGATTTGGGCAGCACCTAAAACCACGAGTCTCAGAGCTCAGCTCCGCAAGTGGGCAGAGCACCAGGGAAGGTACAGAAATAGCCTTACAGGTGTGAGCCAGCCTTTGCCTGACGCAGAGTTGGTAATACTCAGGTTCCCTGTGATTGGTTGAAACCCTGCTCCATATAAAACAACTTTTGTGTTGGATTTCAGTTTGTCTCTATAATAAGGAGGTCAGGTTGCAATATGTTGTGCCCAAGCTTAAAGCAGATGCTAGCTCCTGCAGAGGCCTGGAGCTTACTAGCAACACTTGCCTCTTTGCTGAGTGATAATCAAGAGTGATTTTACTTTCAAAATGATTGACTTGTATTGTGTTGCTAAAGGGGTCCTACCGTAAAGGAACCTCTAGTTGGAAGAACCGTTAATGGATTATTGCATTTGTTACCAATACCTACCTGAGCTGAATCTGTAAAAGGGATAAGAAACCCCTGAACTGTTTAAAATAACAAACCACTGTAAGAGGTTAACCCCCTGCAAAAAGACAGGCTTGAGACAGTGGCATGAATCCCCTAAAAATGATATTGGTCATTGTTATTGTGTGCTGCTTTGGGCTGCAATCATCTACAATACTACCTGCATATTTAAGAAATGCTTGCAGTGCAGGATTGTGAAGAATTGTTTTGGAAGATAAAGTAATTGGATTTTTGTTTCTTGTTTTAACTCTCACGAAGGGAAAAGCAAGGTGATGCAATGGCAGGAAATGACATCACATAGTCCCTGGGAACCAATGATAAGAGTAAGAGATCACAAGTCCCCCACGAAACACCAGTGGCAGTAAGTAGATGGAAGCATGGCATCTTTCCCTGCAGTTCAAACAATAAAAAAGTCAAGGATGATGTTTTCTTCGTTGTTCATAGCAACAATATTGGAGTATTACTTGTACATAAAGAACTGGAATGCATTACTCTTCAGGCTATTGATGATATCCACACTTGGGGGCATATGAAAATTTTACATAGCCTTAAAAAAGTCATAATAACAATTAATTTGAAAACCAGCTTTTCAGTCTCACACCAGTCACATACCTCAGGTGCCAAATGTTGAGATGTCACAAGGTAAGAATGTTATGGGAAGAATTGGCAGGGCAGCAAGTTTCGATTGCAACAGAGAAGAGGACTATTGTAGTACAAATGTTATGAAATAAGACCTGTAACTGTTAAGAATGGACAACAACTATTTTACACAGAAGAATGAACTCATAGAAAAGGAAGCTATGTAGGTAAAGCAGCAGGATCTGCTGTGTTTTGTTTTGAGATCTTGACAGCTCTCTGGCAGAGGATTGTAGGGAGCTTGAGAATGGGCTGTCTGGGATCTTAGACTGACAGGACCCCAAGTGTAGGACCTGAAGGAAGACAGTTTGCTTAACAAGTGTCAAATTCTCATGAATCTGTAAAATCATAAAGATATTCTTAGTCACCAGGCACTAATCAACCAGGTCTTAGCTTAGGGACTTCTGAGGAAATCTCTGCGTTGTACAGTTTTCAGAGGACTGGTGCTAATTCAGCTCAGTTAAACAGAACTTCTCAAGCTGAGCAACTAACTGGTCTGACAGTTGTTCATCATCCAGTCTCCCCCAGGCCATATCTGATTACCTGGCCTGGTAGGGCACTTTCAGCCAATCCCTTCTTCCTGCTCATGTTTTCTCTTAGTAACTTCCTGTCCACTGATCCAATAACATTTTTTCCTCCTATGTTTCTAAGGAATTGTAGTTTCATTTCATTATTCAGTTTCTATGAATATTTAGTACAAGGCCATGTCTGAGTGAGGTCCAGGTCGGATAAGACTGAACTCTCTATATGAGCTACTTCACGGGGGCAGACAAGATAAAGACATATCCACATACTGTCTAATGAATGAAATATGCCTAATTTATTAGGAATACTTGGTTATCACTTGAAAGTTTCATGCATATGTATAGTGTAACTGATCATACTCACTCCCACTTTCCTCCACCCACTCTACCTGCCCAGCCCCAAACACATCTTTCTCCCAAGTCCATAGTCTATGTTTTTGTTTGTTTTCTATTACTCACTAAATCCAATTAAGCACTGAAGCATGGGGGCAACCTGCTAGTGGCCACACACTGGGAAAAAAAAGTGATTCTCCCTCCCCTAACAGCCAACTATTGACATTAACTCCTGGGTTATGGGTGGAGCCTCCTGAATTCCCCTCATAGTTTAGAATGATGAGTGTCCTGATCCTGTGCTGGCAGCTACAGCTGCAAAGAGTTCATGCATGCAACTGCTGTGTCTGGTGGAGGTTAAAAATAGTTTTCCTGGGCTAGTGAAATGACTCATTGTGGAAGAACACTTGCTGTCCAAGCATGGGAATCTGAGTTCAAGTCCCTAGCACTCAGGTAAACATAATCAGGTGGGGTCGTGGGCCTGTAATCCCAATACTGTTCCTGCATACTCATGCACTTTCTGACCATTTCCTGTTTTCCATGGTAGCATTCTTTCTCCCCTTTCTTCAGTGATATTCCCTAAAAGCCTTGGAGGGAGACACAGGATATAGATACCTATGGCTGAACAGTCACAGTCATTTATTGTCAGCACATTTAAAAATAAGAAATATTGCATTAATAGTTACCCAGTGCAACAAATAAGCTTCCCTGACCCATGTTGGGAGTAGCTCAAGTCTATTGGTACAAACTTAAATAGTGAAAAGACTACATGAAAGCACAGCTGTTTAACAAAGTTTCATCAGTGGGTTCACATTAGGGCCTGTAACTCCCTAGCTCTAGATATTTTTTTTAAACCAGGGTTCCAGTATCATACATGAACTCCCTCCTGTGTGTCAGTCCAGTTTGAATATACATGTTTTACTTTCCCATGGTATCTTTGAAATTGAGCTCAGTATTTCTCTTATGCTTCAAGAAGTCATTGCAATAAAGACCCTTGAATAAAGTCATCCTTACAGAATTTTACATTTATGGAAGAGTTATCTTTAACAGCACAAGACACTAATCATTTATAAATCAACAAATGGAGATCTGAGGGTTTCCGGCCTTGTCATACATTGGGATACAAGGGTTCATCCATGAAATTTGTCAAAGTCATTTAGTAAAGGCAGTGATGAGGGTAGCCTTCATAGTATGTTTTCCCCTAGAATACAAAACAGGATTGGATAAGGGTGACTCCTTTAATCATCCTTGCTGTCCTGCAGCACCAGCCTTAGGTAAATCTGTCCCACCCAAATCCTCCTCTAACAGTGTGTACATAGAAAGATGCTTCATGTCTCCATGGTATAGTTACTGTGCAAGTAGGAATCTTCATGGATATAATGGATATCTACAAATCTGTATGACGTATGTAAGAAAATATGAAAATTCCAAGAGCCTTAAGAACTCACTGAGAGGCATTGGAGATGGAGATCAATACACAGATTTCTTTTCCCCCCACAACATAATGTTTCTATTAATGATTTGGGAATTTCATACATGCACCCTGATCGCATTTGCTTTCTCTTCCTCCCAGGTGTAGCTGCCCACCCTTGTGCCCTCCCCAGAAAAAAAGAAAGAAAAAACAAAAACAAAAACAAAGGAGAAATTGACCAAATCCAATATATTATCCATATATTCACTGGAGCCTGGTGAAGCCTGGTCCAGCTCCCAGTGTCCAGCCCTTTAAAGAGAACCTAGTCCTTCCTGCCCCACCCCTCACCAGAAGTCATCAACTGTGAAGAGCTACACATCAGCATCTTTATCACAATTTCTAAGAACTCTCTTCAACAGCTTTCTGTCTAGACTGTTTCCCTTTTTGCTTTCTCTTTTTTTTTTGGGGGGGTGGTTGTTACAGAAGCTTTCAATATCTCTCATTTTCAGTTATGAGTCTGAAGTCATCTATACTACTGCAAAAGATGCCTCCTTGAACATAGTAGCCAGTAACAGCATGGATCATGGAAAATCCACATGGTGTCTGGAGGCAGCATGTATCAGGAAAAGGCAGAAGCACCTGTCACTGACAGGTGGCATCCCGTATCATGGACATCCACATGGTTTTCAAGAGCAGCACGAATCATGGAGCTCAGCATTATCGCCAACACAAGCATGGATTAGTGACATTAGTGGCATTGACACTAAAGGTGGTTGACATGTTATACTGAGTTCTCAACAATTCCTGGGCATGTCTGAGGTTTGTGGCACATTGAAGTTCTTAAGAAGTTTGAGGAAGAATTAAACAGAGAGAAAGGTTATTCTGTTTCTACCTGATCTAGAGGAGGTTAAAAATAGTTCTTCTGGACTAGGGAAATGGTTCAGTGTGTAAGAGTGCTTTCATGAGAATATGAATTCAGATCCCTAGCACTCATATAAAAAATTAACTGTGGTCACGTGCCTGTGAGCCCAATAGTGTGGAGAGTGGAGACAGAAAGATCACCACGGCTTCCAGGCCTCCACCATAGCTTTTGGTAACAGAGAGAAACCCCATCTCAACAGAATAGGGTGGAGGGTGGTAAAGCATCACACCTGGCATCATCATCTGGCCTCTGCATATGCAGTGCACATGGGCGCCCTCCTCCACACATATTGTTGTCCTACTATCCTCCTTGATTAAGGTTGATTAATTAAAATCTTAACAGATAGGTAAACAATCAAAAGGAATTTTTAATTGTGTGTGTGTGTGTGTGTGTGTGTGTGTGTGTGTGCGTGTGTATGAAGGGAGTCCCAAAAGTTCAGATTTAGAAGTGGTCATATGATCTAAATGTAGTTAGCATTTTAGGCTAATCAAAGATAAGGAGGTTTAGGGCTTTTGTTGGAGGACAAAATGAAAGCAACAGGAACTCAGGGAGAAATACATACTGCGTTGACTGAAAAAGATAATTTACCACATAGTAAGTATTGTTTCTATGAGCTATTCTTGCTGGCATGGAGATGTTTACAAAAAAAAATAGTTCATTTGTAAATGGAAGTCTTTTTGTAAATAGTGAGATTTATACCTTAATTTTTAGGCAGTTGGAGAAAGGAAAAAAGAATTTTCTGTATCTGCTGGTTCTTGGTGACTTTTATATCATAATTATTTATATGCCAAAAGGCATACCTTAGAATGGAATACTCTGACATCCTTCAATGATGTTCCAGTGTTGAAATGACAATAAAAGCAATCTATACAAAAATTCCTTACAAAAAAATGTATGGCTACTTTTATAAATATAATGCATTTTTATTAGACACGAAGTTATCTTCTCTAAAATTAAAAAAAGAATAACAAAGAAAACAAATTTCTGGACATAATGATTATTTCTTTCTCATGGGTATGTGTGTGCATGTGCTACACATATGTGTGCAAGTTCATATGTGGAGCCATTTCTTCAAACTTGCCTAGATTTTTTGAGAAATGGTATCTTACTGGCCTGAGCATCTCTCCTTAAGCTAGTCTGGCTTGCAGAGTAGTAAGAGTGTGTATGGGTACACGTGTGTGGGGTAGGGATGCATAAGCACATGTGTGCTTGCATGTATGGAGGTCAGTAATTAACCTCAGATGTTGCTCCTTAGGCACTATCCACCTTGTCTAATGCTTTTCTTGTTGCCATTGCATGCATGTGTCTATCAGTGCCTCTCTTCCTCTCCCCCCATGTGTGTGTATGAGAGAGAGAGAGGAGAGAGAGAGAGAGAGAGAGAGAGAGAGAGAGAGAGAGAGAGAGAGAGAGCTATGTTTGTATATACACATGGTTGCATGGGGAGGGTACATTAGTGTGAGGGTAATGCGTGCACACACATTTGGAAGCCACTGGTTTATATCAGGTGTGCTCGTCAATTATTCTCTGCCTTATATATTGAGGCAGGGTCTCTCATATGAACCCAGAGCTCACTGATTAGGCTATTCTACAAAACCACTTTTCTCTGGGGATTTCCTCTCTGCCTCTGAAGCTCTGGCATTAGAGAATGTGGGTGCTGGTGATCCAAACTCTGATTCTCGTACATGGAAAATGACTTTAACTGTGAGTCACTTCTCCAGCCTCACCTACATTTTCTGAAGCAATCTCTTCTGGGCCTGGAGCTCACAGATTATGGTAGGCTGATGGGCAGAAAGATCTCAAGCATTCACCTCTCTGACTCCCCAGCACTGAGATTACAGACGCTGACTTATTTCATTTTTACAAAGCTTGCAGTAATAAATCTCAGCTTCTCATGCTGTTAAGGTAAACAACAATTTATCTACTAAACATTCTCCTCAGCCCTATTTCTCAGAACATTAAGGGGCACAGACACTAAATAGTATTTGCACAGTGTAATGAAGTTATTCTCTTGCCCTTTCTATATAAGAAAACCAGTGATTCAATTTCACATAAACTTTAAATAAATAACCCACATAAAAATGAAAAAAAAAATTACTGTATATGGGTAAAAGATTGAAGAAAATTCACATAGAACATTTGACAAAATGACTAATGAAGTTGCTTACCATTCTGCAACCTGATTTTGGACATTTATCTATGAGTCTATTTTATAAACCATATGGAAGTGTTGACAAATTCTTCCCATTAATTAGTTGTTTGGTGGCTGTAGCTAACTTATTTATGTATAATTCACTCAGAGATACCTCATGTTCAGAAACTTTTTTAGATTTTATTTCCTAAACTTTATTTCAATACTATTTCGTTCATTAGGAGAGAAATTGTTACTATTAAACCAAACATTTCATGTTTTTTGTGTGTGTGTGTAAAACAGATCAAAAGAAAAATAATACTGTTTGGTTTACATCATGTCAAACATAACTAGGAAAAACATTAGAACAATTTTCATAGTTAAATGACTGGTTACCTTGCAAATATAACAATAATAACACTTAATATCTGTAAATAAAATATTGGCAATCAAAACAATATCTAACTATATTTTAATTTTTTACTTCTGTCTCTGTATGCTATATTATATAAAATGAATTAGAAAAACTGCCAAGGTAGACATGAGCAGTAACCATGCTAATTTGCATATCAAATTAAGGTAAGATGAGAAAGAACAAATGATAATTGTTTTTTATTTTGATTTTAAATATTTGCAAATGTGTCCTCTTACCTTCCTTTTAATTTATATGTGTTGTGAATTGATGTAAATTCAAAAATATATCATCAAATGAAGACCTCTAATGAAGGAAAAAGAAACCCTAATTTCTAGAAATACCAAACTATTTCTGTAGTATAAATACACAAAGGTCTTTATTTTGGTTTAAATGTTCATATTTGGAAAAATGTGGCCTTGGACTCCCTTTTACTCTGTTCTTAAAATGTGTTGTCCATTCGGTTCTGTGTCCTTTTCACATCCATCCTTCCTTGAAAGTGTTTCCTGGAACATTACTGTTTGTAAGTCACTCTATTTCAGAATAAAAGATCTTTGTTTTCATAAATAGTTGCTAATTTTACTGTTTGTGTGTGTGTGTGTGTGTGTGTGTGTGTGTGTGTGTGTGTGTGTTTTCCTACATTCAGTAGATGTGTATACCACTTACATTCCTGGTGCCAGCACAGTCTAGAGGAGGGCATCGAATCCCTTGGAACTGGAGGTAACGATGGTGTGAAGCACAATGTAGGTGCTGGGAATAGCAAAAGCAGCAAGTGGCCTTAACTGCTGAGCTATCCCTCTGACTTCAAGGTTACAACGTTCTTAAGAAAATGGTATAAAAGAGGATGACCACACTGCTGCCCATTCAACTTACTTACTGTTATAGAGTTGCAAATTATGCATGAGTATGAGGACTGATAGATGACAGAATATGTGGTAGAATGATGGAAGGATGGATAGATAGATGATTAGATCTATGTATGTATAGATGATTGTATAGGTAGATGCATGTATAGATTGGGTGAGCTGAAAATCTCAAACAACATGTTTTCAGTGACTTCCAAAATGCATCTCTACCTTCTGCATTTCCTTAGAGTGACAGCATTGTTTAGTATTAGGAATAGACCTTTATATTCCCTTTTCCAACCTCACACTCTTCATATAACATTGGAGTCTCCTAAAAATTAAAATCCCTCCATCATAGTTGAGATAGTCATCCTTTTATGTTTTTAGTTTTTAAATTTCTTTCAACTGCCATGGCTGTTTTGGAAAATTCACTTTGCCTTGGAATCCTTAATTTCAAGTCTCATGAAGTTCAAAAAGACAATTCAGAGCCTTTGAGAAAATGCTGTGCAACATGAAGTCTATTAAAGGGTTGCTTAGGTACAAGTAACCTTGGGAAAAATCACAAAGAAAATCTGAGTAATAGTTTGAGTGAATTAGTGGAGACCACTGTTGTGGAGGTGACAGATGATCAGAAGATACATTCTTTTCCAAGGGACACGAAATAAGAGGATCAAAAGCACAAGATCCTATGAGGTTAGTCCATATATAATACTGAGAACAGTGATGATACAGTACAACAGAAAATTAGAAAGACAGGCTGACATCACCATGCACAAAGCCCCACCCTTACCACCTCTTCCACAAAAGAAACTGCTCCTTCTGTGGAGGGAGAGCCATGCCTGTCTTTTTAAATAATGTATGTATTCCTATTTCTTAGCAGAGTGCTGGGGAAAAAAATCACAGATGTATCATAAATAGGTTTCAACTGAAAATTAAGAAAATTTGCATACGACTTGAAATTTCAAATTTTTATATTGAAATAGTTAATCTTTAATTGGTGTGATGTATTTGCAGGTATCAACATGCATGCCTACAAAGACTGATAATGACATTTAGTTTCTTTTTGGTTTCAGCAATCTGCTTCCTTCACTTACAAATTTGCTTGATAAGTTGCTGAAAAATCTCCAATTGAATTAAGAAGTTTCACTTATTAAAATAAAATATTTACTTATTTCTAGAGTCTATTTAAAATATTCTTACATACATTTTCTTTATTAAGGTATAAATAATTTAGCAAATCTCTGTGCTTCCATTGTTATTCCATTCCAAGGAAATATACTTCTTTAAAACTTTCTCATATATTTCAAAGCATTGAGTCTATTCGTTGCCCCCCATAATCGTACTAACACGTGCCCTATCTTTTCCAAACTCAATTTGTTTGTTTCTTGTCTATAAGATTCATTGAATCTTTTTAAAAGTCAGAATTGTGCTTGCCTTAAAAAATTATTCTTCATTGAGTTTGTAAAAATATTTATACCACTATAAACTGTTTTAAAAAACCTTAATAGCTTCCAGATTTTAACATTTGTGTCAGTTTTTAACCTGTATTTGTTTTTTGAACTTCAAAGTGTACATGATTCCCAAGAAGTTTGCAAAACTTTGAAGTTGTAAGTAGGTGCATACATTGTTACAATCAACAAGGAATGTTGCCATACCTTTTATCACACTCTGTGATAGGTCTGTCATCTTTCACAAAGAAGGTAAAAACCACTGTTGCAAATGAAGATATGCTTCCCTCCACGGTATCATACATGCACAGATTTTGCTTTAGAAAATTGACATTTTTTCCCTTGAGTGCTGTTGAAGCTAATTTCTCACTAGGGCTGAAGCTGTGCAAAATGAGATTGAACCAATGAGGCACATTACAGATTTGAAAGGTCTGTCTAGTGTATTGCTTTGATAATATAGAGACACATTCATCTCTTTGTTTTTGTTCTTTTTTTTAATTAATATTATGTTCCAGCTCGGTCAAAGCACAATGATCTTTAACCAGATGTTTTTAGACAAATGACTTGCATCAGCTTATCCACATTCCCATGGGGCCATAGCCTCAAGGATGCCATTAGTAATTACCTGTCAAGACCACTTAAAGCGGTCTTAAATAATTAACATGTTATCACTTCTGCAGACTTGTCTCTTCAGTGACTGTGTAATCATATTACACTCTCAGCTGTTCCTCCTTCTTTTCTTAGTTGTTTCTGTAGACTTTTGTAGTGTTTTTTTAAAATCAGTATTGCTCTTTCTACCCTTAAAAAAAGTCCAAAACATTTTGGACAAGACAGTGGACAGTTAAATTACCCTGGAGTTCTGTTCTATAATCTTAAGTAGTGTTTGAATGTCATACTTTTTGATTGTTCTGCATGTATGATAATACTCAACTTTGACATTTGTGCAGATGAAGTCAAGGAAATTAGGCATATTAACTTTAATACATCATATATATATATATATATATATATATATATATATATGAAATAGCATTTCCAAATAATTCTATAGCATTATACCTGTTTGAAATTATGGAGCCAGGGTCTTATGTATATAGTGAAGGTTGACTCTTGATTCTTCTGCATCTACCTCCTGACTCATGGAATAACAGGCATGAACCACCATGCCCGGTTTATAAAGTTCTAGTGATCAAACACAGGACTTCATTCTGCTAGGTAAGCAAACTACGGACTGAGCTGCTTCCTGACCCCTTGTTTGAAATATTCTTTCAAAAATTATCTGCTAACAGTTAGGAAGTGAAATGTTGACGTTTTGGTGGCCTGTTTCTAAAAGACATTTGACAAACTAAATTGTCTTCTAATAAAGTTTGCCCAGAGCAGTAAAGTTGTAGCAAGCCTTCATGGGAAAGTGTTACAAATACTCTTCACAAGTTAATAGTAAGCAGGATTTTTCCAACTCCCTGCTGGGGTTAAAATGTGAAGGTATGAGGGAAAACAAAACTTCGTAGCACAAAATCAGCTCACTAATTCTGTAGCTGTCAGCACGAGTGGTAAGCCAACCCCAACAACTCTTGGAATTCATTTTTCTAAGATGCGAACATGATTTATAAAAACATCTTAAAGATACAAAAATAAAACCACACACCAATATCCAAGAGGGTCAAAAAGATCTCTCCTGGAAGGGGAAATAGAATTGATTTTAGTGTATAGACTGGGGACAGTTGTCCATGGGACAGAAGGGAGCAGGTGGGCGGGGGGGTGGGGGGGAGGAATGGAGGGAGAGAGTATGAGAAGGAGAGAAAAATGGAATTCGAGGTATTTGTGGGGTGATATGTAAACAGTTCAGTGGAAACTTATGAGGGTGACCTTAATGAGCACTCATAGTAATGGTGTATACAGAGCCTGACCTGTCCATCTTCTGTAACCAGGCAAAGCTTCCATTGGTGGGAATGGGACACCAACCCAAACCACAAAACCTTTGACCTACATCCTGTCCTGAATGCAAGATGTGCTAGCACAGTGGTGGCTCAGACTGTGTGGGAGAGGCTGGTGTAGAATCAAACATGACTGACAAAACCAGAGCTGGCCATAAAAGGTCAATGAAATAATACTAATGATATTCTGCTATAGTCATAGATCAGATCAGTGCCTCGCCCAGTTATCATCAGAGGTTTCCTCCAGCATCTGATGGGAACAGATACAGAGAACCAAAGTCAAACATTAGACAGAGTTCAAGGAATCCTGAGGAAGAGGGGGAGGATGAATTGTAGAGCCAGAGGGGTCAAGAACACCCAGAGAATATGGCCCACAGGATCAACTAAGCAGGGCTCATAGACACTGAAGTCACAATCACTGAGCCTCCTTGGGTCTTCACTAGGTCCTTTCATATATGTTGTGGTTGTTTAGCTTGGGCTTTTTGTGGGACTCCTAACAATGGAAGTGGAGCTGCCTCTGACTGTTTTGCCTGCTCTTGGGACTCTTTTCTCCTACTGGGTTGCCTAGTCCAGCCTAGATATGAGGGTTTGTGCCTAGTCTTTTCATATTTTGTTATGACATGTTTGGTTGATATCCCTGGGAAGCTTGATCTTTTCTGAAGGGAAACCTAGGAGCAATGGATCTGGGAGAGAGGTGAGTTGGAAAGAGTGGGGGGTGGGGACTGTGGTTGGCATGTATTCTATGAAGGAAGAAAAGCAAACAAACAAATAAATAAGCAAAATAACAACAAACAAGACACCAAGGTGATATATGAAATATAATTATATAACAACAAACCCTCATGAGGAACAAATAATTAAAATCAAAATAAACCTTCAAAAACATCCCATCACAACCTTAAAGTGTATCTGATTTCACTGGGATTAGTTTACTTAAAGTACTTGTTTAAAATTGTAGTTTCCCGAATGTTTCATGACAATTGTCCCAGGACTCTTGGAGATGAGTCTTCCTCATATTGATGTAAACTTAACTTTGGAAATGAAGACTCTTCCCCCTATCCTCTCTGCCTCTGTATCTGTGTGTGTGTGTGTGTGTGTGTGTGTGTGTCTGTCTGTCTGTCTCTCTCTCTCTCACATACACACACACACACACACACAAACAACACACAGCCACACAACACACATACACACACACACACAGAGGGACAAGTTTGAAATCTTAGAGGATGGCTCAGCTTACTATTAATCTGTGGAGGTCAGATGAGGTGACTAATCTGTTCATATGCTTCACAAAACTTCAGAGCAATGGAACATTGGGAACGACAACTTTCAAAGCTATCTACTATGATTCTGCATTCCCAATACATTAATGGATTTGCCTGTTTCACTGGATTGAGATATATATACTCTAAGGAGTCACTTTTGACAAGTGTTTCTCAGCTTGTTCCCATTTCTTAAGGTTACCTGATATTCCAGAGCTCTAGAGTCATTAGCAGTCAGCCCTGCACATCTAATACATTAAGTTAAAAGGGGATCCTGATAAAGTAGACACTGATGCAGAGTTCACTCCTGGAACACTTATGAACTTGAAATATCTCTCTAAACATCAGCAAAAGCTAAATGCAGAGGTTAGTCCAGTTAGAATGATGATGGAGAATTTTTTTCCATGTTATTCTTCAGGTTTACCTTACAGTCTGACACCTGAGAGCCCAAAAGAGCCAGTGTTAGTCCAACCTTGACTACTAAAGTGGGACACCAACCAAAGTGGTAACAGAACCAAGGTACCCAAATGTCCTAAAGCTGCTAGGGCAAATATATTGACTGTTCAAAGTCAGACACACTTGAGATTAGTCCGTGTTCCTCATGACTGTGCAGCCTAATATGCACAATGGCCAATATTTCTCCACTAAACCCTGATATCTACCACTTATAAATATTGATAAACAATAATTGTATTGCATACATACATTATGATCTAATGTGTGTATGCACATTTCTACAGTTAGCATTCCTTAAGACCACAACAGAGTCTGTGTGTACACGTGAAGAGGAGGAAAGTTGGAGAATGTAAGAAAGGAAAAGTGAACAAAAGGAAGAGTCCTTATCCTCTACTGTTAACTGAAAGGCACATCATTGATTTTCCAATGGAACAAAGATTAACAATGTATATCTTAAGCCAAAAGACGGCAGCATTCTAAGATCTGCTGGCAAACAACCTTCCTGGAAATTTTGATCCTATACAGTTCTGTTAATACTGTGCTATTGGACCCCAAGCGAACTCTGGTTTTAATTTTCACCTTTAAAACTATTGTTAAATGAGCAGGTAAAAATCATTTCTCTTATTTTCTTTAATTATTTTATCTTTGATGAACAGAAGTTTGAATTTTTTTAAGTATACCTTAGAGATTCCTGAGATTTTTTTATTCTTTCATTCATTTTCTTTTTATATATGTTCATTAGTTCCTAGAAATACCTAGGAATTATTTGTTAAGATTAGCTATATATTCTGAAAATCATCAATGCTTCAAATTTCTTTCTAATTTGTTAATTAACTTTGTTTATAATAAGTTTATAGATTTTTTCTTTTACTATATAAAAATCTGTTACATAATTTTATTCATTTATTCAAGTGTAAGATTAAAAAATCATTTCTAGTTCAAGACTAAATACTTATCCTTATTTTTCATAATTGTAAGTTACCTTTTGTGCTTTACTTTCATAGCTTACTTAATAGCACAGTACAACAGTGAGAAAAACTACTGAAGCTAACACATTGATTTCAGTAGGTCAGCCAGCAAGGAGCCGTTCTTTCCATTCAGAATACTTTAAGAAAAGGATATCTCAGGTAAGTCTGAGCTCTTGAACAATATCAAGGAGAAATAATGTGGTTCTTATGATATGAGCAGCTTAAAGATTCAATGTAAGTTGATCTTTTAAAGCAGAGGAACTCAGTAGATATGAAGCAGGATTTATTACAACCATATCTTTGAACAACTGCCTGCATTTTTTGGCTTATCTCTTTCATTACTAAAATACATTACTCAGCTTATCACTGCTGTTAGATTGTAGGCAGTGCAACAAGAAATTGCAAAGCACATTTAGTTATTTGTTGGGAAGCATAGAAAGAAGATGCACAAGCGTTTGGAAATAGGAAGAATCTCACTTTGAATTTCAAGTACAAAGCGTCATTCAGAAATCCTTCAGACATCTTTCAATTAAGCTCTTTTTTTTTCACTTTATTCCCAGAGAATATGAAATTTCACCATGCTAATATCTAAACATTTTATAAATCAGACAATTGTCATTTCATTTAAAATTTGGAATGGAGACTCATATTCACCTTTCCTCTCTCTCTTATGAACCCTCTATTTGCTGATTCTTCACAAGGCTATGGATTATTGAGACTGCCTTTTTCAAAATTATAAATGCATTTTATCAGGTAAAAGCAGATGCCAAAGCTAGATTCAGTAATTATCACATAAAATGCAGCTATACATATGTATGACTTTATCAGGTAATAGCAGGTCCTGGATATTTATCCCTGAAGCTACAATGATTGCATATTGTAAATTTATGACTTCATGGTATCAACTATGCTGGATGCTCCCAGCATTCTCAAGTGGGAAAAAAATCCTATGTCTCTCTTTTCTGGAATTATGGAAAATATTTAAATACAAGTATGTGTACAAATTTAGGTAGATAGCCGTTACATAAAACAGAAATTACTGGCAATAACCCCAAGGCATAGGAGTTTAAATATACCATACATTTTTTTCAACATGGGACCAACATTCATAAAATTTATAGAAACTTATATAAGGTGAGCTAGAGTTTCTTTAAACTTACAGAGAGCAGAATAGCACTTTCTCCTTTTTAAAAAGTCACTTCTGTCCTATAATACTTTATTTGGGGGTGTGCCTGATCAGGCATGGCTGTTGTTATGGTATAGCATAGAGCTCAGAAATACTGGGACAAAGCACTTGCAAACTCTGAAATAATTGGTTAGACTACCTAAGTGAATTTCAAGGTAGCTACAGCCAAGAATATTGATATCTGGAGATTTGCTATTAGCTTTTATGTTGTACCCTTATTCTCAGATTTGGGCAAGCAGGAAGAAAGCTCATGTGCCACCACCTGTGGGGCCAATGAGGTCTTCAGTATTGAGAAGTTGAAGAATGCTATACCCTAGCCCCACCTAAGCCACAATAAAATCTCTAAACCAGGGAGCTTTCTTGCTGTCTCCGGCAATTTCAGATCACATATGGGATGTAAGTCTTGTCCATGGAGCTGGAAATAATCCTTTCATACTCATTAAGTGTACTACATCCTCAACACAACATAACACACCCCATGCTTCCCTCAGACCCATTGGACTACTTGTTTTCACTCTTTGCTTTTTTAAAAAAATCATTTCCATTTTAATTATTTGAAATTATAATATAATTACATCAGTCTCCCTTGTTCTCTAATTATTTTTCTTTAATTTCATATATATATATATATATATATATATATATATATATATTATACACACACACATGTGCAACCTTCTCAGTCCATATGTTACCTATATGTATATGATTTCAGGGCTCAGCAATTGATATAGGGGAATCAACTGATATGCGTTTTCCCAGGTAAGACCAATTCTACTGCTCTTGGCATTCTCCAGTTGTTTTGTTTTGTTTTGTTTTTTCGAAACAGGGTTTCTCTGTGTAGCTTTGCGCCTTTCCTGGAACTCGCTTTGGAGACTAGGCTGGCCTCGAACTCACAGAGATGCACCTGCCTCTGCCTCCCAAGTGCTGGGATTAAAGGCGTGCGCCACCACCACCCGGCTTCTCCAGTTGTTTGTAATTCTTTGTCTAGGGTTGAGGTCCTGGAGCACTCCCTCTTCCATGTTAACATGTCTCTTGGTGTCTTTACTGTTCAGGTTTTTGTTTAGGCAGCCATCTTGAGGAGACTTTATGAGTATAGCTTCCCTGGAGTTAGAAGATGCAGCCTCCAGCAGACTTCCTGTTCCTCTGGCTCTTGTGATGTTTCTTCTCCTTCTTTCTGGATGATCCCTGGTCCTTGAGTAAAGGAACTGTGTTGTAGAGGTATCACTTGTTGCCTTTAAAAGGTGAATATTCCAGAGTACACTCTTGAATTGCTTACCATTCATACTTATTTTCTGTTTTTAATGGTAGAATTAATGTTTATTCAAAGCACCTAAACTGAGGACTTTCATATTGATACCTACCTAACATAACCATGTGACCATTATTCTCTATGTATCTCACTTAATCTCACAGTTAAGTTCCCTAGATCTGCTGCTACTTTTCAACTTACTGTGTTCTTCCAAGCAACTATTAACCTGACATTGCCATACATGACATTTTAAGTGTGTGTTTTTGTTTGAGAATTTTATACATGAGTCCTGCATTTGCATCATTTCCACTCCTACTTCACCATCTATCAGCTTTTTCTGTGTCCCTTCACCTTTCTTTACTCACCCTCAAATTCAATGTCTTCTTAGTACAGCCAACTGATTCCACTGAGTGTTAGTCATGTGACTGTGTTTAGGGATGACCACTTGGGATTGGATAACCTATCAGTGAGTTTGTCCCCAAAGAAAACTTATTCTCTCTCTCTCAGTAGATCTTGATTGCTTATAGCTTTTCATTTAGAGATAATGCCTTGTGAAATTTCCCCTTCCATGTTGGCCTACCAAATAGTATGAAATTCATGCCTAATACTGTAAATCTAGCCAGTTAATCATGGTGGAAAGGTCATGGACTTGACAGGAGAACTTACTTCTTCTAATTTCCTAACTTAATGTGATCTGTGTCTCCTAAGTATGTATTCTTATAGCCACAGATATGTAGATCTCGTCCTTCATCCAAAAAAGCTTCTTTTGCAACAGGTGAAAACTATTAAAGAGATCTACAGTCGGTCAAAATGAAAACAAAAAAAAAATGTCTTTGGGATGCTCAACCTCAAAGAATACATCTGCAATTCCAAGTCCTACACCTAAGCTTCAGAGAAAACCATGGGAGAATGGATAGAAAGAGTGTATGAGCTAGGAGCCTAGAATGCATTCTACTAGCTAGAGATTTATTGACAGGAAGCAGCACCCATGAAATCTCAACATGGTTGTTTGAACAAGATTTGAATAATGACAACACTAGTTGACATGCCTAAGAGACATCTTAAGACAGCATGCTCAAAGCTGTGTTCTCGATGACTTTCTTATATACGCTCCTCTTGTTAGAGGAGACAGTGAGCATCTTCATAATGGAAATGTCATTGGGAAACACATTCGTAAATGCATCTGATGCATGCTATTATTTTTAAAATGTTCCCTTTCTAGTCCTCTCTCTCCTGTATAAAATAATACCAACTTTCTAGACGTTTAAGCTAAAACATTTGGAAATGTCCCCCACTGTCTTCTCTTTCTTATACCTCGCTTTACGTAGTCTACTGAAAAACTTCATCACCTCTACTTTCTACTAATAGAAAAATCGGTTGCACATTTTATGAAAATTTAGATATTTTAAATTTAGATCCACCAGTCCATAATAAAATTCAAAAATTTGAAAATAGAAAATTAAGAATAAATATGAACATATATTTGCAATTAAAAATACAATGCAATATAAATATCACAAGGCTGAAAATATTAAGACTATTAAAATGAAAAAAATTAAAATGATTTTACAGAGTTACTGCTGTATTCCACATAATATCAGGTTTTATCAAAGTTTTGGCTTCATGTTCATTGCTGTAATTCTATGATGATTTTAGTAACTTAAAGAAATTATGAGGAATTCTTCCTAAGGATCAATAGAAAAGTTAGAGTAAATTTTAGGTTTAAAATAAAAGTTTTGAAATTTGAGCTTCCTAACCTAATTTTGGTAATCTGTTATGAAGATGAAGTTGATTAGATTGCGTACCTTGGAATCTGGCATAATTTTCAATTATTTTCCATATGTGACCATCTAAATTCCTAGCATCTCTGTTTCCATGTGGCAGTATGTGGAGCTCCTTTTAAATGAAAATGTATGAACTATGTGATTTGTACTTCATTTTCACTTGATAATTTTAATAAGGTATAGGTTTATGAACTATGAGTACAGGGGTTTTGGTAACTTCTATTTAATGCTTTTCCCAACAGATTTTGTTTCTTCAGTTTATCCGTGTTTCTATTTTTTGTATGCAATGCCTTCAATTCTTTTCTTATATGAGAGGACTTCATTTTGATTTATTAGAACAGAATTCTAAAATTAAAAATAGTCAACCCTGAAAACACATATACAAGTAACATCAGATGGTTATATTTAGGAATATGTATGCATATACATATATGCATGCAATAACAGTGAAAAGGAGGCCATGATTTTGAAAAAAGTGGGGAGTGGTATATGGAGGAGTTTTGGGTAAAGAAATGGAAGGGAGAAATGTTACAATTATATTATAATCTTAAACATAACACTTTCCAAAAATTATGCACCTCAAATTGGAAAACTTTTCTCCATAGTAATGTCTGGCTCTACACTTTCTCATTTGCCCTCTCCTTTGTTATCTCTTCTCTGGGCTTTTCCCACAAATACACGGTGTCTCATGGTGGATGCATAAAACATTTACTTTATGACACAAATCTATTCTTAGGGGAACTTGTGCAGGAGAAAGTCTCTGAAGTGAAAGCTTCACTAGTTATTTCACAGTACATCTGCCTCTTTGTATTACAGGTTTCCAGGCTTATTATCCTTCAGCTGACAACCCAGTGCCTACCAGGATCACGTCTGCAAACAACCCTCTCTCTGGTCTAAAGCCTTTATTCCCGCCACTGTGTGGTTCTATCACTGCCCAACAAAGAAAATGATCTCATTAAAACTGAAGTTGGATCATGTTGCCCCTGTACTCAGTATCACGTTGTAGTTTTACTGGCTCACTCGAATCAAAGGCAAAGCCTATGCCCTTTAAGCTCCCAAAATAGCTGACTACTGATTTCTGCTGTGTCCTCATCCTCTCTTCTTATCAGCTCCATCTGCTGAACACAGGAGCCTTCACCCTATTCCTCAGCAGCTGCCTCTGTGTCCATACACTGCATCCTGGACGGCTTGGTGCTCCTCACCTGCTGCTTCTTCAATGTCTGTATTTTGACATCACCTTCTCACAGAGTTTTCTCTATTCTCTTTCCCGACCACAGTATAGCTCCTCCCACCTTTCTTGGTCTTGTCTTTTCTTTATCACATCCCTATTCTATATGCACATATTTTTACAAGCTGAAAATACAGTTTCATTTAAAGTTAAGTTATTGGTGTCACTTTCAGCTTTTGAAACTGTTATTTTATTTTCTGTTTTTGTCACAAGAAATTAAATTCCACGATAACTATTTGTATGGCTGCTCATTTTCAACACAGACTGCAAAAAGGAGGAAGTAGAACTTAAACTGTACCCTTTATGTCTAAGTCACAAAAAATACACTTAAAAATACAGAAACCTTACCTATGCACTAATAGTAGTAATTTCCTAACTAAAAATCAATAGATTTATATGCATTTGTTTTAAGAATAATACAAAAATGAATTCTAAGGTTAAAATGATATACCCTTGCCAAATTAAAAAAAAAGTTCTATGCTTATTAATGAAATTCAAAATACCCACTGTGCTGTGGATAAGGTACAGTGGTAAAGCGTGTGTCTCATATGTGTTTGGCCCTAAGGTTCAATTTACCAAACTATAAAACAGAAAAAAATGATAACTGATATTACAAATACCACCTCCATTTCTAAACCTCATCTTCACAGATTATTTTTATATAATGTTTTCACTTTCTGATTTTGTCTTACAGAATCCTATTCATCCATGAGAGCCTAATCCAGGTTGCCTTTCAGAAAGAATTGTCTCTGACACTATAAAATGATGCTTTCCCCTTCACAAGTTACTTTATTTATACAACATCACTAAACAGATCATCTCAGTGAATTACTGCTGTAGTCAACATTGTTCCAAACTTTCACAAAGACATGAGCACGTGGAAAGCTAATGATAAAATATCTCCTTGACAAGAAACTCTGCAACTGTGCTGGGAATCAGTTTTATATTTAAATTACTTGAATGGATAAAAATGTTCTGTCTTAGACATTTTAATTTGGAGGTAGATGAATGGATATTTATAATGTTTGGTGGCTCAGACAGGACCTTGTCTTGTGATAATAGTGTTATGATAAATACTATTTTATAATAAGTTATGATAATAGTATCACAGTTTACCTCCTGTGCTGCAAAACATATGGCACATGCCATGTAATCATAAAAATGGACTTTATTAATTCCATTTATAATGATGGCATGTTTCATGCTGATAAAATATATTACAGAGATTTGACCATGGGATGTCAAGAAATCGGTATATATGCAATGAAACTCCTACAACTATGTCTCTGGAAATACAGCAGAAAAGGGGGCAGAATGATTGTAAGAGGCAAAAGGCCAGAATGCCTGTTGATAGATACTGTCTTTTAGATGTGAGAGAAGAACTGCAGTTATGAAATCTCAACAGAATGTGCACCTAATTGTGATGGGGGAATGTCTTTCTGTATGCTGTGAAAAAATGTTGCTCTGATTGGTTGATAAATAAAGTCTTTTGGCCTATGGCAAGGCAGCTTAGAGGCAGGCAGAAAATCCAAAGGGAGGAGGAAGGAGAAAGGCAGAGCAGAGGAGATGCTGCCAGCTGCCACCATAAGAAACAAGGTGTAAAAGTTCTGTTAAGCCACAAGCCACATGGCAAAATATAGATTTATAGAAACGGGTTGATTTAAGATATAAGAACTAGATAACAAGAAGCCTGCCATGGTCATGGTTTAAAAATAATATTAGCGTCTGTGTGTTTACTTGGGTCCAAGCGGCTGTGGGACCAGCCCTTTAGAGAGATTTGTCCTGACCGCAGGCCAGGTGGGACACAGGAAAACTTTCAGCTACATAAACGGGATCTGCACAGTGACAATACCAGCTAGAATGCCATTGTGGATGAGGGAAATTTCACATGGCTTCATACTTGATAAAGAGTTATAGATGGTTGATAAATGCCGAGAGGGAGATTCATTCTTTTCTAGGAACAAGTTCACTGATAAGTTAATAGATCCCAAGTGGTCAGCTCTAAACACATGTTTGTATAAGCAACACTAAATAAATCCATTAGGTTGTGTTTTTTCAAGTATGGTCATGGGTGTGGACACATGTGCATATCTGTGCTGTATGTAAAAAATAATAATGAATGAAGAGGTCATAAATTTAGAAAGGAGTTGGATAACAAAAGAGGAGCTAGATGGGTGGAAATAATGTAAATACAGTACTCATGTGTGAAAGTCTCAAAAAATAAATGAAAACACAAATAAAGACAGACTGAAAGGCTTAAGCTTTTTTTTATATATATAGGAAATCATCCTGTTGGTATTTTCACGTCTATCACTAGAAATATAGTAGCTGTTATTCTGCCTTCTGTATAACTGGTGCTTATTAAATGTATATTGAATATGAGTTCAATGAAAAAATATAGCAAATAAATGGATGTTGAGAGAATTAAATGAAAAAAAAATACAGAAAATAAATGAATGTTGAGATTTGGATAAGAATGGCCCCATTGGCTCATATGTTTGAATACCTTGGTTGGCCTCACTCTGTGTCTCTGTCTATTTCTCTCTCTCTCTCTCTCTCTCTCTCTCTCTCTCTCTCTCTCTCCCTCTCTCTCTCTCTCCCTCTCTCTCTCTCCTTTCTTTCTCTCTGCTTTCAACCTGTGGATCAACATGTAAGCTCTCAGCTGTTCCTGTTACCATGCTCTGCCATGATGGCCTCTAACCCTAAGAAGCCATGATGGCCTCTAACCCTAAGAAGCCATGATGGCCTCTAACCCTAAAAAGTCATGACCCCCAAATTAAATGCCTTCTTTTATGAATTGTCTTGTTCATGATGTTTCATCACATCTATAGAAAAGTAAAACATGTGTTGACTTAACCTTATTTAACCTTCAAAATATCACACCTTCTTTAGAGAACCATTCTATCAACCCTTCCCTACCATCAATACTTATGGGTGAATTGGCAATTCATAGAGGCCCTCGGTTTTCTTGCTCCCTTTTGACATTTTTTACTTCATGTTTTTTCATTTAAAATATTGTGTTTGCATATATTAATCATACATAATAAAGCGTTACAATGTGATGCCTTCATACATGTCCATAATGTGTTTTGATCACATTCACTCTCTGTTACATTTTCTTGACCTCTTCCATTCCTTCAGGTCCCTTCTTCTATCTTCTTCTACTTTCATGGTGTGTGTGTGTGTGTGTGTGTGTGTGTGTGTGTGTGTGTGTGTGTGTGCATCATCAGAAGCTTGGTGCAGTTCATCAGAGTTCAAGAGTGCAATAGCATGTCACTCCCTTGAGGCAGTGTTCCGTACTTCAGGCCACCCCTTCCTTCAGTCTCACATTCATTTTTACAAAATAGTTTATACCTGTATTGTTGAAGTGTGTAGCCACTACATGACATAGCCCATACTTTGTTCTTTTTTATCTTATTTGCTATTTAAGTCTTAGGTTTGCAAATGTCTGTATCTTTGATACTGGCCACCATTAGCATCTATATGCTAATCTCTTTGCTGTATCCTTGGGGAAGATCAACCTGAACAAAGTTTCTTAAGTCCTTTTTACATTCAAAATATTTCACCTGGGCACTTTGTAATTGAAAGTCATTTTTGGCTTTGAATTCCACTTTTTCTTCATTCATTTTCTTGAGTGGGCTACAGCCAGGGTGCAACTTCGGTTAGGGCTCAGGTCCTGGGATGGGGAAAGGGGCCTCGGAGCAAGGAAAACTTCTGACCACCAAGTGGTTTGCACTCAAGTAGACTCAAATAGCCAGGGCATCTTTATTTATACTTAAACAGAGTTTTTTTTTCTTGCCAGGGTTACAAGAACAGCTCTATTATTGGCTTCTACATTTGACTTTAAGAAATACATCAAAATTTAAAGAATACATTGTGGTCATTATGCAAACTCCTATTGTTCCCCTTTATGCTTCCCCCAAATCACCTTCCCACCCCCTTCATAACTTTATTCTAGACATAGATAGTGTGCAGCATTTTTGCAGGCTTAACTAAATAATGAGTAAATCCTGTTCTCACAGCATTTACATCAGCAGGCAGCTACTTGCGGTTACAAAGTTAGAAAGTAACAGACATAGGCACAATGCTGAAAGGAGAACAATATTCAAACCCAGACAATTCTTTCACATCTACAAGATATGTTTTTATAGAGTTCCCTTTTCTACAAGAGGGTCCCATGTCTAAATCTCTCTGTAAAAGGCAGACCTTGATAAAGCACTTTTTTCCCATGCCATACTTTTTCCACCAATATAAGCTCCTATGTACAGTAAAGACGGATCTACCCATCCCACATTTTACATTGTGTTTTTTTCCTCCTGGAGCACAGCAGATCATGCCAATGATGCTATGCTTGTTGTCTCTCTACTCTCTACTTTCTACAGTAGGCATCAGGTGTACTCCTGAGGCTTTCTTCCTAGTCTGTGTATGCATGCTCTGTTCTCCTTTCCCAAACTGTGAGACATGGTTAATGTTTCAAGTGTTGTTTTCTCATAGGTACCTAACTGTCTCTGTTGAGTCAGAGGAGTTCCCAGGATTGGGAGTTGCAGTAAGCAAATCTAGTTAAGAGATTTGAGAAGCATTAACCCCCTGATGAATCTTAGGGGAAAATATTTGAAAAAGGAACAAAATTTCTAAGGAAAATTACAGTCATTTCATGTGTGACTGACAAAGTAAAACTAAAGCTGCTCAAAGAATCATCAATATAATGGGAGAGAAAAGAGCCTGCAAGCTGCATGAATTTTGCAAATTACTATGCTCTCCCATGGACTACTGGTCCTTGCCAAGTGAGGGTCCATTTCCACAGGTACCTTGCCCTGAGGAATCTCGGTGGACAGATAGTCATATGCTGATCCAAGACTAGCCTTCATGGCTCCTGACAGGCTAATAATTTTTTAAAGGCACAAGGATTTATGTTGAAATGTGCTATGATATTTGAAGTTTATTTTTTCTTGTAACTCATCCTATTTTTTTTCAACCTCAATGTCAAAGTATATTTTCCTATACTTTAAGATTCAGTAATGAATATGATTTCTCCAGAAGTTTATTTTCCTGTTGCTAGGACAGAACACATGACAAACACAACTAAGGAAAGACAGGTTTCCTTGGACAGATGTTGAGAGGATACAGCCAAGCAGGTGGGAAGGCAGAAGAGTGAGGGCCACCAGTCAGGCTGACTCTGCAGTCAGAAGCTTGGGATGTAAGGAACTTCTCAGCAGATTTTCACTTTTCCCCTTCTTATACACCATGGGACCTTCACTCATGAGATTTGCCCCTCTCACAAAGGATGGGTCTTTCCTCCTCTGTTAAACTTCTATGGAAGTGCCCTCAGAGACATGACATGAAGTGTACCTCTTGGTATGTTCTAAATCTACTCACATGGATAATGAACACTCATCAGCACACTGTATGAATGTGGTTTTAAATATGCTATTTAAAGACATTAAAAAATTACTTAGGAAACTTATTTATCAATATATTTAGTTTGATTTTGTAAGGTAGGGTCTCCTGTGTCCCAGGCTAGTCTCAGCTCTCTAAGTAGTTGAGTATGGCCTTGAGTCTTTTATCTCCTTCTCTGAGATTATACATTTGTGCCCAGTTTATTCTGTGAAAAGAATCAACCTAGGGCTTTATGCCTGCTGGGCAAGCATTCTACCAACTGAGCCACACAGGATGCCAGGAAATCTTTAATTAGCTTATTTAGTATTTTGTTCGTTTCTTTGCTTTGATTTTCTTCTTTGTGGATCTATGTCATTTCAAATTTCAAATTTAATTCTTTCATCGAAATTATCAAACATCGTATTTACTTTGGTTATACATTTTTAACTTCAATTTCTTTTAAGTAGTCAACTGTTGCATTTATTTATCATGTTCCTTTTAATTTAGTCTTCATTTAAGCAATGATTCATTTATTTGTAATTTCTGAATGTTAAAACTGTATTTTGCTTCTATGCTGCCTTTCCTGATTATAAGGGAATAATCTGTGTTTTTTAAAAGTTTTCTGCATGTTCTCTGTGGCATCACTTCATTGATATTTTTTTTTCTGTTCTTTCTGCTAGAGTTCAAAACTATTTATATTCCTAGTCTCTGCCCCACTTGTACATCCACTGTTGCTTTTACCCTATTATCTATCCATCTATATATGTTTGAATGGTTTTGGAGGGAGGAAAGGGGGAAGAGAAAAACTATAGTTATAGTATAATCTTAAAAAAATAAGATAATATTTGTCAGCCTATTTTAAATGAGTATTGAATGGGAAGCATAATTATATTCTCTATTCTCTAAAGTATGTTATCATTCCACAAAAATATGGATGACATTCTGAATAAATATGAATGAAGAGACAGAGAAAAGAGAGAGAAGGATATGGAATAAATCACAATAGGTTTAGTACATGTTGAAATTACTGCTTTCAGAGAGAGTAGACATTTGACTGTCATAGATTTTAAGATGGACGGCATGAAAATGAATAAAAAGCTTATTGTTTAGTGTATTTCATGGTTAGTTAATTTTTTTCTTTTTTTAATTATATAATTAATTTGATTTTACATATCAGCCAAGGATTCACCTGTTCTCCCTCCTCCCACACCCCCACCCTCCCCCAACCCATCCCCCATTTCCACCTCCTCCAAGGCAAGGACTCCCCTGGGGGTTCAGCTCAGCCTGGTAGATTCAGTTGAGGCAGATCCAGTCCACACCTCCCTTCACCTAGGCTGAGCAAAGTTGTACCAGGATAGGCCCTGTGTTCCAAAAAGCCAGCTCATGCACTAAGGACAGGTCCTGATCCTACTTCCTGGGGGCCTCTTAAATAGTTCAAGCTAATCAACTGTCTCACTTACCCAGAGGGCCTGATCCAGTTCCATGGGGGCTCCTCGGCTATTGGTTCACAGTTCATGTGTTTCCACTAGTTTGGCTATTTGTCCCAGTGCTTTTTCCAATCATGGTCTCAATGTCTCTTGTTCATATAATCCCTCCTCTTCCGCATCAATTGGACTCCTGGAGCTCCACCTGGGGCTTGGCTGTAGATCTCTGCATCTGCTTCCATCAGCCACTGGATGAGAGTTCTATCACAACAGTTAGGGTGTTTGGCCATCCAATCACCAGAGTAGGTCAGTTCGGGCTTTCTCTTGACCATTGCCAGTAGTGTAATGTGGAGGTATCTTTGTGGATTTCTGGGGATCTCTCTAGCACTTTGCCTCTTCCTATTCCCATGGGATCTTCATTTATCATGGTATCTCTTTCCTTGTTCTCCCTCTCTGCTCTTGATCCAGCTGGGATCTCCCGCTCCCCTAAGCTTTCTCTCCCCTGACCCTTCATTACCTCCCTCATGTCCAGTTTGCTAATGTAGATCTCATCCATTTCTCTGTTGTTGGGTAAACCCTGTGTCTTTCTTAGGGTACTCTTTACTAGGTAGCCTCCCTGGAGTTGTGAGTAGCAGTCTAGTCATCCTTTGTTTTACATCTAGTATCCACCTATGAGTGAGTACATACCATGTTTTTCTTTCTGAGTCTAAGTTACCTCACTCAGGATGATTTCTATTAGTGTGAGGATGAGGCATAGATGATCTTCTTGAAATAAAGATTTGACCCTGTGGATATGGGATGTTGTGATACTTGCAAACCACCAGTGGGAATCATCTTAAAGAGAACAACAATGAATGACTTTACATGCAAACTCACTGTAAAAATCTAGTATGTTTATTCCTGAACAAAAGGAAGAATGTTTCAAGAAAAGAAAGAATGAATGATTGAATAGACAAAGGTTTCCTGCTTAAGTGAATGTAACAAATAATTTAAAAGTTCCACAACTTTCACATGATTAAATCATCATCTAGACACAGAGACAGTTATGTCAACTCAAGCAGAATTCACTTCTTTTTTTTAAATTAAGATTTTTTTATTTATTTTACGTACCAACCACAGATCCCTCTCTCATCCTTCTTCCTGCTCCCCCCCACAGCCTTTGCCCCCAACCCACGCCCCCATCCCCTCCTCTGAAAATGTAAGGCCTCCCATTGGGAGTCAGCAAAGCCTGGTGCACTCAGTGGAGGCAGGTCCAAGCCCCTCCCCCCTGCATGAAGGCTGTGCAAGGTGTTCCATCATAGTTAATGGGTTCCAAAACTCCAGCTCATGCACCAGGGGTAGATCTTAATCCCACTGCCAGGGGCTCCTTAAACAGACCAAGCTACACAACTGTCTCGCTTATGCAGAGGGCCTAGTCCAGTCCCTCTACAGCTGTTGTTCTAAAGTTCATGAGTTCCCACTAGCTTGGTTCAGTTGTCTCTGTAGATTTCCCCATCATGATGTTCCCAGGAATCCACAAGGATGACCCCAGCACAGACTACTAGCAATAATGGAGAGGGTGCCTGAGCTGGCCAACCCTGGTAATCAGATTGGTGAACATAGAGCCTTCTATGTTCAACTGTCATCATAGAGCCTTCATCCAGTAACTGATGAAAGCAGATTCAGAGATCCACAGCCAAGCACCAGACCTAGCTCCAGAAGTCCAGTAGAAGAGAGGAAAGAGGGGTTCTATGAGCAAGGGGCATCAGAGTTCACTTCTCTATCATCAAGACGATAGCATAGAATATAAAATTCATAAAATCACTTTATACATTTTGGGAAAAGAGCGTTGTGGGATGATTTTGCACTGCTTGGTTTAGATTTACCTTAAGTTGATTAGGTGGTCAATTAATTCCCAAGTGAAAAACAAAAACCTTTGTGATAATACCAATTAACAAGTATCAGAAAATAAAAGGACTCTCAAGTTATTTATACAATCAAAATAATTTAATATTGCACACATACTAATAAGGCAGCATTTACAACACTTATAGAAGCAAAAACTGATATAGAGGATATTTAATATTTTATTACTTTATCAACAGATAAATTGATATATTTTTCCAATAATATTCTTTGGAGGAATAATTAAGTACTTGTTCTTAACCATGTTATATATTAAACACTAGGACTAAAGTGCTGCTAATCATGACTGAATGCCCTCTTCGTTGTATGTAACAAGCTTACTTCAAATAATCACCATGTAACATTATTAGTGTCCCATAACAATAACTTTTCCAGATTTGTGTGCATGTATGTGTAAGTGGTGTATATACATGTATGAACATGCAGCTGTGCAGGGAATTGTCTGTGGTCACGCACGCAAATTCTAGAGGAGGGAGGGCATCAGATCTCTTTCTCCATCTCTCCCCACCTTCTTCCTTTGAAATGCAGTATTTTACCGAGCCTGTGACTCACTCACTGTTTCAGGTTAGCTAGCTTTCCAGAAAGCCTCTAGAATTCATTGATCACTGCCCCATTGCTGGCATCACAGGCTGTTGTGGAATCTCCTGGCTTTTTGTCTATGGATGCTGGAGATGCAAACACAAGTCTTTCTGCTTGCACAATAGTTGCTGTTACCCACAGAGACGTTTTCTATTATTTAAGACATAATTCTTTTGCATCCTTGAACTTTCTGACATAAAAATGAAGGGTAATAAATTATTGTTGGAAAATGATTTAATTAATATTTTGATGCCCTAAAAACACCAACCAATCAATCAAACATACTAGCAAAATGATCAGAAAGCCAAGTTTGCACATACTTCAGATATTTTTAGGAAAAAATATATCTATATCATTGGCATTTCACGTTTTCTCTGAGGGTCAGCTCTATGAGCACAGAATAAATATGTATTTTTTAAATTGCATTAGACTCTCCCAGGAGCTTCTTGTGTAATAAACGTGCAAATTTAATTAAAAAAATCAATTTATCTAACTATGTTTGTCTTTTTAGAAAGCCTGGTGTCAGAAAGAGTGATGCTACTCAGTGGTAGATGGGATGGCTGATGTGGAGACATGGCTGGTCATTCCTAAAGGTAACCAAGTTCAGGAACACCGTGGAAGAATGGACAGACCAGATGAACATATTGGAAGATGGGAAGGAGGGCTGTGATCTGGACATGACATTGACATGGTCGTTTACCTATGAGTTCACATGAGCTTTTTACACTCGGAAGACCTGCATAAGACTGGAATGCTCATCCACATTTGCTCAGAAAGTGCCATGCCTAGGCAATTAATGATGGGTAGAGGCAGGAGGAGGTGGTATTTATCAGTGTTGTAGCCACTGGTATGTTGCCTTGCTCAAGTAAATACCTCCCCTGTAGCAGGAATCTTAAAAGGTCTTATTAATTAAATCAAACCTGAGGCAAGTTATTGGGGTGAATGCTGGAAGATCAGAGAAGCAAAACAAGCCACAGCTTCCTCACCTCGACAGTTCTTCAGCTGATCTTGTTTCCTCAGACTGGAAGCTTCTGTGTCCTCATCCCAATGGCTCTCAGCTGAACTGCTGCTCGAAAGCCTGAAGCTTAACCAGCTAAAAACTTCTAGTTTCTGGCCATCACGCCTTATACACCTTTCTGCTTTCAGCCATCACTCCCTGGGATTAAAGGCTCGCTTTCTGGGATTAAAGGTGTGAGTCACCATGCTTGGCTGTATCCTTGAACAGATGGATTTCTGCCTCTGGAATGCTAGGATTAAAGGTGCATGCTACCACTGCCTATCCTCTATGTTTAATATTGTGGGTGTTCTGTCTCTAACCACAGATAAGTTTATTAGAGTGCACAATATTTTGGGGAGCACAATACCACCACACTCCCCCTTGTGTTTTTGCAGGCAGCCATAATTAAAAGCATCTGGACATGCATACATGGAGATAGCAATAGAAAGAGTTTAGTAGGAAGGGGCTTGGGTAGGAGAGCATAATGGGGGAGTGTATAATTAAGGTAATATTATACATACATGTATAAAATAATGAAAGAATAAATAAAAGTGTTTTTAAAATGGAATGCATTCAGAAAGTATAAATGGAATTCTCTAAAGAGATACAAATATCAACACACATTTTGAGTATTTAATCTATTACACTCATCCACAAGCCTCTAGCCATCTTTTGAACATTTATTTGATTGATTCAGCCGCCTTCATTGTTTTTAAATCCGAGTTTAGAGTTGACATTGTTTTGCTGGTAGTAATTAAGTTAAAGGACTTCATACATTTCATTTCCATTGTGAGAGCTGCAGTTTACATCAAGAATGTACATATGACATTATCTATTCTTAAACAAGCATTACTGATAATTACTCCTTTTGTATAAAGTAAAGCAAATCTTCTTGTCACTAAATTGCATAAATGATCTTTCAATGTGGAGTCTAATATTAGCTTGTCAAAATGCAGGAGGCATCTTACTTCAGTGGCAAACTCTAGGAACTTGGAGCTGGAAGGATTTTAAGGATCATCGGTCTAAATCCTTCATTTTACTAATGAGGTCCCAAAGTCCAGACAAGGCAATTGGTTGTCATGAGGTCAGTCGTAAGTCCATGAAAGGTTAAGACTACAGCACTATATTCCTCCCTCATTTGTTTGCTGTCATTGCGTAGAGGTCACATTGTCCTCCTTTCCTGGTTCTAATAAGCACTTACTTACCATCCTGATTTGTTTAAATGGCAGCACTTAGCAATACCCTGTTAAGAAATATAACATCCCAGAGTATAAGTGCAAACTTTTAAATAAAACACAAACTTCATTGCTAGTTCTCAGTCCCACAAATCATTAGGTAAGCTGCAAGTGTTCAACACAGTCAATGACACATTGTGCCTTATATGAAAAGCTGGGCACTGATTGTACAGTGCATAGACGTACATTCGATTCGTATTGCATCCACAAAACACTGCAGTGTGGTTCTCCTGCTTATTCAACTGTTACTACTAACCCAGATGAAAGTTTATGAAGAGTCTTATCAGGAGGAAAATATGTTCAACAAGGGCAAAAGTTCAGTGAGACTACTGGGAGAGAACTTAGAAAAAAAATGAGCAGAGGATATTGAGAGATGGATCAGTAGATAGAGCACTAGGCACATACAGGTGAGAACTGGTGCTTTTATTCCCAGAACCCAATAAAAGACTGGTAGGTACAGCTGCACACCTGTGATCCCAGTACTTCAAGGACAGAACAGGGCATCCCTGGAGAGTTCTTGGTCCAGTGAGAGATATGGCCTCGGTAAATAAAGTGGTTAGCAGTTCAAGAAGCCATCCGATGTGAAGTTTGAGCCTCCTACATTCCCATTAACACACATGCACCTATGCACATGCAAAAAATCCCCTCCTCACAGATGCACACACTGTACACTATCGTATATAAATGAGAAAAAAAAAAGATTTTTGAATTGACAATAGAGGAAACTCAGGATTTGCATGCAGGTATAGTGTAGACCCTAAAGGAAAAGTATGGTAAATACAAAAGCACAAGGTAAAAATTCCTTACTGTATCTTACTTTAGTTACCCCACAAACAGTGGTGAAATGGTTGTAATTAAAATGGAGAATTCGCTTATTTCAGGAATCAAAGCAATAGAGCCCCAAACTGTCAATTTCCACATCCTTGAAACCTGAGAGTATGTCACATGGTTCAACAAGAGAGACTTGAGATGTATAATTAAATTAGGAACCTTGGAATGGAAAATGTTCCCTGGCTTCTTCAGTTCACTCCAATACAATCACTGCCTTTTTACAGAGGGACTCAGTCTCTGTGACAAATAAAGATTATCAAAGTGGGCCCAGTTTTATCAATTAGAACAGTGGTTCTGAACGTTCTTAATGTTGTGAATCTTCAATACAGTTCTTCATGTCGTAGTGACCCCCACCCATAAAATTATTTCATTATTGCTTTATAATTGTAATTTTGTTACTGTTATGAATTGTAATGTAACTATCTGACATGCAGAATATCTGATATGTGACCCCCCTAAAAGGGGTCATGACTCTCAGGTTGGGAACCACTGATGTAGATATTGGATCTGTTACCTATGCCATGTATGCTGAAGAGTGTTAAGTCAACTTGACACAAGCTATTCTCATCTGAAAGGAGGCAACATCAAATGAGAAAATGCCTCTATAAGCTCAGGCTGTGGCAAGCCTATAGGGTATTTTATTTCTTCCTAATTTTTAAAATATAAAATAGATTGTTTTAAATACAACGTATTATACTTAGAGTTTTCTTTCTCCAAACTCCTCCCAGTTCCTCCTGACTTACCCTCCCACCCAAATCCACACCCCTCTTTCTCTATTTCATTAGGATACAAATGGGCAACTAACACTTAATAGTAAAATAAAATTAGACAAAGCAAAAACAAAGAAAACAGAATAGCACAAAGAAAACAAACAACCAGAAGAAAAAGAGCCAAAGAGAAAGCTCAAGAAACACAGACACAAAGTGACCCAAATTTTCACACATAGAAATCCCCTAGAAACAGAAACCTGGAAATGGGCTTGTAAGGGGAAAAGAAGCCCAAGAAAACACCTCAAAAATGTCACTGAGTTGTTTTTGTTGGCCAATTATTAATTGGCAAGCAATTAGGCTGTCTTTTAGAGTGATCTGTATCCCCATTGACACTGTTGGAGAAAACCAATTTTTTGTTTGCTGGCAGTTATCAATTGAAGGCAATTTCTGAGTTAGGAATGGGGCTTGTGTCTACTTCCCTTTCAGTTCTGGGGTCCCTTTGGGTCCAGACCTATGTGAGCCCTGTGCATGCTGCCACCGTCTCTGTGAGTTCATGTATGCTATGTATATAGAAGGCTTCGTTTGCTGAGCATCCTTCCCCCTCTAGCTCTTACACCTTTTCTGTCTCCTCTTTTGAAGGCTTACCTGAGCTTTCAGGGGAAGGAATTGATGAAGACATCCCATTTAGGACTAAATGTTTCAAGGTCTCTCCTTCTCTGCATGTTGTCAAATAGTGGGTTTCTGTATCTTTTCCTAGCTACTGTAGGATGAAGCTTCTCTGATGATGGCTGACCCACTGATTTTCAGATATATCAGAATGTACTTCAGAATCATGTTATTATTACATTCCCTTAATAGAACAGTAGTATTTGGTTTTACCTTCGGTCTATGGCCTGTGTAATATTATGCTTGGCCACCTCAGCAGTATTGGAGGTTGGTTGCAATTCATGGAATAAGCCCTAAAACCAAGCAGACATTGGTTGGTTGCTCCCACAAGCTTAGTGCCACTATTGCGTTAGCACATCTCTCGATCAGGTCACATTGTAGATGGAAGAGTTTGTAGCTCAGTTGGTGTTTACCTTTCTCCTTTGTTAGCATAATGTGCAGAGTACATTCCAGTACTTTGAATACCAGTCAGTATGGGTTAGGGCTCTATGTAGGCACAAGCTTGACTTTGTCATGTTAACTGATTTGTATGTCTTTTGTCTTCAACAGTAGGGGCTTACCATCAGCTTGTAGAGAGCAATCAATAACCTTGGCATTGTTTTGGGTTTCCATGGGGCTCCTTGCCCAATAACTCAATTAGATGTAACCCATTCTCCAAGTGAATATATATATATATATATATATATATATATATATATATATGTGTGTGTGTGTGTGTGTGTGTGTGTGTGTGTGTGTGTGTGTGTGTATTTATATATGAAGAAAGCAGGCTGAGCAAGCCATGGGAAGAAAGCCAGTAAGCAGGACTCCTCCATGGCCGCTGCATCAGCTCCTGCCTCCAGGTATCTGTCCTGGTTGAATTCCCACCCCGACTTCATTCAGTTTTGAACAGTGGCATGGAAGTGCAAGCCAAATAAATTCTTTTCTCCCTAAAATGCTTTTAGCCACAGAATTTCATCACAGTAATAGTAACCTAAGACCTGCAGGATCTTAAGGATATGTTCATTGAGAGAATGGGCAGAGAATAAAATTCATGGTCTCTGAAGACAGAATAATAGAATCATCTGTTATGAGTTGTGGGCAGAATCTAGAGAGTAACAAGAACCAAATGTGATATTACAGTCTCCACCCTTGCAGACATCTTGATTTTTAATCCAATGAGACCATCAGACTTAAAACATGTGTAGCTGCAAGGTTATGAATTTCTATTGTTTCAGCTACGACATTTTTGGGAAGTTGTTGCTGCAGCAGCAAAACTGAAGCCCATATGCTGTCAGTTGTGGTATAATATGACAGAAACTATTATAGTATATAAAAAATGACATAAAATTTCAAATAGAATTTTACTAGGATTCTAGAAAAAGTGGCATCATGGACAATATGTTCACAACGGTCATTCCAGGTTCAGGAGCTTAAGAAAGACTAATGTGTTGACATAAATGAATGTCTCAGTTGGGCTGTTCATTTCTACATCTGTTTCCTTCAGCTGCCAGAGGAAGCCTCTCTGGTGATGGTTAGGCTAGACACCAATCTAGGAGTATAGCAGAATATTATTAGTAATCATTTTATTGATTTTTGTTCTATTTTAGGCCTCTAGGCTATCCAGACTGCAGTTCCTGTTTATTTAGGCAGTGTCAGGCTCCCTCTCCCTCTAATGACATGGGACTCAAGTTAGACCAGTTATTGGTTGGCAACTCCCACAGTTTCTGCACTTCTATTGCCCTAACACATCTTGCAGTCAGGAAAGATTTTAGGACAAAGGTTTTATGGCTGGGTTGGTGTCCCAGTCCCACCACTAGAAGTTGCCTAGTTACAGAATATGGCCAGTTCAGGCTCTGTATCCTCAATTACTAAAAGTCCTCACTAGAGTCATGTCTGTAGAAATCTGGGAGTTTCTGCTACACTATTTTTCTCCATCAAACACCAAATGTCTCATATATCCATTCAACTCTCTCCATGTTCTCTACCTCCATCACTCTCTTTCCACTTGATGCCTCCTGCTCCCATTCCCACCTAACCCCAGTCAACCCACAAAATCCATTCTACTTTTCCTTCCCAGAGATATCCATGCATCCCCTTTACAGGCCCCTTTATTACTTAGCCTTTCTATGTCTGTGGATTGTAGCATGATTATAATTTACTTAACAGTTAATATCCAAGTATAAGTGAGAACACATCATATTTGTCTTTCTGAGTCTGGATAAACTCACTCAGGATGACTTTTTCTAGTTCCATCCGTTTACTTGCATACAAATATGATAGTACAAATAAGCAATCCAAAAATTCTAGCAGAGAACTCCTACAGCTGACAAACACCTTCAGAAAAGTGGCTGAATACAAGTTTAACCCCAAAATATCACTAATTTCCATGACAAATGACAAATGGGCTGAGAAAGAAATCAGGGAAACAACAGCCTTCACAATAGCCTCAACTAATATAAAATATCTTAACTAACTGAGCAAGTAAAAGACTTATATAAAAAAAACTTTAAGTATTTGAAGGAAAAAAATTGAAGATATCAGAAGATAGAGAGATCTCCCATGCTCATGGATTAACTAAGATCAACATAATAAAAATGGACATTCTACCAAAGTTGGATTCAACACAATCCCTATCAATAACAGAATTCCTTACAGACCTTCAAAGGACAATGCTTAACTTCATATGGAAAGGCAAAAAAAACTCAGTAGAGCTAAAACTACCCTATACAATAAAAGAATTTCCAGAGGTATCACCATCCCTGATTTCAACAGGTACTATAAAAATATAGTAATAAGAACTGTATGATATTGATACAAAAATAGACATCTTGATAAATTGAATTGAATAATAGACCAAGATATAATCCACACACCTATAGACACCTGATTTTTTTTATGAAGAATCCAGAAAGACACAATGGAAAAAAAGAAGCACCTAAAGCAATTGACACTGGTCTTACCTAATACCTCCATGTAGAAGAATGCAAGTAGATCCTTATTTACCACTCTTCACAAAACTCAAGTCCATGTGGATTCAAGAGCTTAACATAAAACCAGACACACTGAACTTGATATATAGTGTCAATTAACGAGGTAATTCCACATAGTTTACCAGGTAGTTAAAAGAGGTTTATTTCTGGGTAACTTACAACCAATAAAGGGATAGGTTACAGGATCTGGGAGAGGTGAGGTACAGTCCAGCGTGGTTCTCTGGAAAACTCTAACTTGGTCTGCAATCCAACATCCAGGATCACGAGGAGCAAAGAGAGCCAGCACATATGCATCTCGGGTCTTAAGGGTTCCCATCTCGGCCACGCCCCAGATACAGGTCATAAGCAGGTGTAGCAGTTACCTATTGCCTCACTAGGGCCAGTGCTTCAAGGTCAAAGTGGAACAGCTACCCACTACATCCCCCCTTTTGTCTAAATAAGAAATTTCTAATCTAATACAAAACTATATACAATAGGAATGATTATCAAATATTGTCCAGGAGGAATAAGGGATAATGGCCTAGACAAGATGGAACTACAACCAACATGAACAATACCAAACAAGAGACACATACTAAAATCCAGAGAAGTCTGGAATATAAGTAAATGACACGTTACAGAAATCATTCCAAAAGGTGTCCTATCCTGAAGAACCTGAATCTAATACTTAATATGTTCTAGCTAAGATACAAGAAGATTGTAACTATAACTGTTAGTTTTTAATCCCATTAAAGGATTAAAATCCCTGAGAAGGAATATAAAATAATACCTGAGAAATGGGAGAAGGGCACAAGCAACTTTCTGGAGTCTTGCAAGAATAAACAGAAACACCTGGCAGCCTGAACAGTCACCTAAAGTTTTTCAGTATCATTGGTGCATTCAAATTGGCTATAGGCCTAGATTATCTGTCAGACAATTTTTAGAAGCAGGTATTTTGAAAGACTATCTTACCCTGTCTTGGTAGAGTTCAATAGTCACTTTTTCTTGTGTCCCGCTCATTCTGAAGGGACAGTATTCACACTGTCAGCAGTAGAGTCAAAAGTGGTTCTTTGCCCAGTAGGCCATTTTGTGCCAAGAAGAAGAGAAACTTCCAAACAGAAATGTCTCAGAAGCCCAACATTCTCTTGGGATCAGCTCAGTGTTGCCAGGAGCAATTGTGTCTCATATCAATGGAATTTTAAGTTATCAAAACATTTAAATGCTATATTCTCTAGGTACATGAAGTGTTTGAAGATTACCTATCCATCTGATATATGTTTCTGTAAGTCTGGAGAACTTAACTAACATAACTATAGAAATGACAGGCATAGGTGGCTATAAATCTGTAAGTCTTATCTACCTAGAAAACCTAAGGAATAAGACTTCATGTAAACAAAGTTAGCAGTCTGTAAGCAAATGTACAGTAAAAGGACAATGACCTCAAAAACTGTGACAATACACAAAGTAGCTAAAGCAAAGGTAGAAATATATAGTGCAATATGCAATATGATAATAATCCTAAATGTGTATCAATATACCAAATATCCTAAACAGAAGTAGAACATACATAGAGTATGACAAATATAACTTTATATTTGTATCAATATAAAAACATTTCAAATAAGAGTAGAAATATATGTACATTACAACAAATAGTTCTGCATTTGTAACAATATACAAATTATCTTAATTAAGAACATAGAAATAGTTTACTTTTGTATCAATATAGAAGGATCCATAACAGTGCAATTTATCTAAGGCTGATATTTTACTAAATTAGTTTACTAGTGTATACAATAATCTACCTTAATATCCTATACATATCCATTCCCCTTTTTCTTTTCTTAAGAGGAATACCGAGTCCAATGTTTTCTCCCACCCCCAACCCTATAACCATTATCTAACATAAAAACAGAAAAAAGGGGGCATCGTTTTCTTAGAATTGCTTCCTGCTGTTCAGGGGGTGATGATATCTCTGTGGGGTCCTGTAAGAAAGCTCATATAGTTAGGTCTCAATTGGGCTAACTGTAGATTCTGGAGCCAGTCTCAGAGTAATAGGTGAGGTTATCTAGATTCTGGCTAGAAGTGTAGTAAGATGAACCATCTTATTATGGAATTATTATGGAGAGTTTGAAATCCAAGATTGATCATTGAGTAATGTTTCTGAGTGCCATGGCATCATTCTGGACTGGGTAGAGTTGCTGTTGTGGGGCACCATCTTCCTTCTGGAGGCTTCAGAGATTGCTATTGGAAAAGATTTATTTTTTACTCTGGAAAACTTGGACATTATTAATATCAAAATGGAAGCTTTGAATTTAAAGATGACATGACATGTAAGAAAGGATTCTGAGAGATCAAGAATAAGCATGGAGAAAAATAGAATCTTGAAGACAATAGTCCCTGTTGATTAGTTTCCTTATGTCCCACACCAGGTGACTCTTGTGATATGAGACAGAATCTCTTAATTTTTTCCTTTTAGCAATATGCTTGGGTTTAGAGAGGGAGGGAGTCAAATTCCAACTCCAAAGCCAGTTTGATATATAATTGAATAAGAATCATAAATTTTCTAGAGTTAAGGATATAGAGATGTTAGGCAGTGAGATATTGCCCTGTGTAGATTGGTACCAATAGATTCTTTCTTTCTTTTGTAGATGTCAGAATATCCAAGGCCTTATGATTTCTGAAAGATGAGTATTTATATTATCCTGTAAAGACAAAAACAGAACCCTGCCCCAGCCCTTGTTTGTTAATTTTTTGTTGTTGTTACAACTTGTAGAGATATCATACCGATAGATGAACTTTTACTTCTCCTCATCAGCTACCCACTACACTGATAGGAGAGAAAGTGGGGAATAGCCTTGACTACATTGGCACAGGAGACAATTTCATAAACAGAACACTGATAGCACAAACACTTACTTCAAGGATTAATAAATGGAACCTTGTGAAACAGAAAAGCTTCTGTAAGACAAAGAACACTTTCGATAAGACAAAATGTCAGCCTACAAAATGGGAAAGGAGTTTCACGTACTCAACATACAATAGAGGGCTAATATCCAAAATATATAAAGAACTCAAGAAATTAGACATTAACAAATCAAATAACCCAATTTAAAAATGTGGTACAGATCTAAATAGTGAAGACTTACTAGAAAAATTTCAAATGACTGAGAAACACTTAAAGAGAAGTTCAATATTCTTAAACATCAGGGAAATGTGAATCAAAACTATTTTGAGATTCCATCTTACACTTGTCAGAATGGCTAGGATTAAAAACACAAGTGACAGCTCATACTGGTAAAGATAGTTATCAAGGGGACCAACCCTTAATTATGGTTGGAGTGCAAACTTGTATAACCACTTTGGAAATCAAAATGGCAGCTCCTCAGAAAACTGGGAATCAATCTACCTAAAGATCCAGCTACACCACTCTTGGTCATATATCCAAAGGATACTCCATCCTACTACAAAACTCCTGCTCCTCTATGTCCATGACAACTCTATTCATAATATCCAGAAACTGCAAACAAACTAGATATCCTTCAACTGAAGAATGGATAAAGAAAGTGTGGTACATGTACACAATAGAGTATTACTCAGCTGTAAGCCTAATTTCTTATAGAACTCAGGAGCACCAACCAAGTGATAGAATGAACTACAATGGGCTTGGTCATCCCTCATTATTAAATAATTAAGGAAGTACCGTACAGCCAGATCTTATGGAGGCATCTTCTCAATTAAGTCTCCATCCTTTCAAATAACTCTAGTTTGGGAGTCCATCTGACATAAGACCAGTCAGCATAACTGACCCCTTCTCAGCTTGACACAGAAACACATCACTATTAAGCCACACATGTCCTTTCTTATTCATCCTTAAGACCTGATATTAAAGCATAAATAACTTTATAAATCCCACAGTCTTTACGAATTCAAACACGTTAAAATTTCAGCCTCTTTAAAATACCCAGTCTTTCTGAAAAATCCAAAATCTCTTTTAAAATTTCAAAGTCTATCAGCTTGGGCTCCTGCAAAAAATTTTAAAACATTAATACCTTCTTCAAGAGGGAAGAACCAAGGCACAGTTATAATCTTAACCAAGTAAAACCAAATCTCAACAGTGTAAATTAACTCACACAGGGCAGGAACGTGGGGGCAGGAGCTGATGCAGAGGCCTTGGAGGAATGACGCTCATTGGCTTGCTTCTCATGGCTCGCTCAGCTTACCTTCTTATAGAACTGAAGGCCAGCAGCCCATGGATGGCACTACCTACCATGGACTGAACCCTCCCTCATTGATCACTAAATGAGAAAGTGCCTTAGAGCTGATCTAATTGAGGCATTTCCACAAATGAGGCTCCTTCCGTGCACGACTCTGGCTTATGTAAAGCTGATATACAAAACCAGCCACTACAGCATGTTTTCCCACTTTTCATTTGCTTGTCTAGGATTATTTACTCCTTATGGGTTTTTGTTTATGTATTTGTCTGTTTCTTTACTTTCTTTTCTTTTTTTGGTGTGGTTAACCTCTTTATGTTGGAGTTTTCCTTCTAGTAACTTCTGTAGGGCTCGATTATTAGATATTACTTAAATGTGTATATCTGTGCATACGTGAGTGTGTGCATGCATGTGTGCGTGTGTGTGTGTGTGTGTGTGTGTGTGTGTGTGTGTTTATCATGGAATACCTTATTTTGTCAATCTAAAGTGATTGAATGTTTTACTGGGTATACTATTTTGAGATGGCATGTGTGGACACTTAGACTTTATAGAATATCTGTCCTGGCCCTTCTGGCTTTTAGAGTGCCCATTAAGAAGTCAGGGGTTACTCTAACAGGTCTGCTTTTATATGTTACTTGGTCTTTTACCCTTGCATCCTTTAATATTCTTTCTTTGTTCTGTATGTTTAGTGTTTTGATTATTATGTGTAGTGGGGAATTTCTTTTCTGATCCAATTTATTTGGTGTTCTATGTTTCTTGTACCTTGTTGGGCACCTCCTTCTTCAGGTTATGGAAATTGTCTTCTATGATTTTTGTTGAAAATATGTTCCTGCCATTGGTCTTACTTTCCTATCAGTCCTCTATTCAATATTATTCTTGGATTTGGAAATTTCATAGTTTCACAGAATTCCTAGGACTTTTGTACCAATATTCTTTTTAGATTTATCATTTCATTTGACAAAGGTATCCATTTCTTATACTACCTAATAAATGCCTGAGATTCTCACTTCTATCTCCTCTATACTCTTGGTGAGGCTTGTCTTGAAGGTTACTGTTCAAGACCATAATAATTTCACATTTAATTATATAAAGCTGTTGACATATTCAGCAAAGTAGTTGAACATAAAATTAACTAAAAAATATCAGTATTCTCCCTATATACAGATAACAAGCAGACCATGAAAGAAATCAGGGAAATAATAACTATCATAAAGGCTTCAAATAATACAAAATTCCTTTGGGTGACTCCACCCAGTAAGTAAAAGATGTGTATGATAAAAATATTAAGATATTGAAAAAAAGTGAAGAAGATATTTAAAGGTAGAAAGATCTCCCATGGTTATGAATTGGTATGATTAATATAGTAAAAATGGCCATCCTCCCACAAGCAATCTACAGATTCAATGCAATCTCTACTAAAATTCCTTAAAGATCTTAAAATGACAATTTTCAGCTGCCTATGAAAACAAATAAGCAAAACCAAATAAACTAACAAACAGGATAGCTAAAATAAACCTGAATAATAAAAGAACTGCCTAAGGTATCATCATCCTTGGCCTCAAATTGTATAAGAATGCCATAGTAATAAAATAAGCATAGTATTTCCACTAAAACAGAGATATTAATTAATAGAATTGAATTGAAGACCTCAACATAAATCCCCGGACCTATAGACAAGCAATATTTCATTTTTTTTTTTCTTTGTTGAAAATTCTTTTTTTTTTTTTTTTAATTTTTATTTTGCAATACAATTCAGTTCTACATATCAGCCACAGATTCCCTTGTTCTCCCCCCTCCCGCCCCCCTCACCTTCCCCCCAGCCCGCCCCCCATTCCAATCTCCTCCAGGGCAAAGCCTTCCCCACAGACTGAGATCAACCTGGTGGACTCAGTCCAGGTAGGTCCAGTCCCCTCCTCCCATGCTGAGCCAAGGGACCCTGCATAGGCCCCAGGTTTCAAACAGCCAACTCATGCAATGAGCACAGGACCCGGTCCCACTGCCTGGATGCCTCCCAAACAGATCAGGCCAATCAACTGTCTCACCCACTCAGAGGGCCTGATCCAGTTGGTGACCCCTCAGCCATTGGTTCATATTTCATGTGTTTCCGTTTGTTTGGCTATTTGTCTCTGTGCTTTATCCGACCTTGGTCTCAACAATTCTCTCTCATATAAACCCTCCTCATTCTCGCTAATTGGACTCCCAGAGATCTACCTGGGGCCTAGTCATGGATCTCTGCCTCCAGGTCCATCAGTAGTTGGATGAGGTTTCTAGCACGACAATTAGGGTGTTTGGCCATCCCATCACCAGAGTAGGTCAGTTCGGATTGTCGCTCGACCATTGCCAGCAGTCTGTTGTGGGGGTATCTTTGTGGATTTCTGTGGGCCTCTCTAGCACTTTGTTTCTTCCTATTCTCATGTGGTCTTCATTTACCATGGTCTCCTATTCCTTGTTCTCCCTCTCTGTTTTTGATCCAGCTGGGATCATTTTTTAAAAGGCCAGAAATACACACTAGAGAACAGACAGCATCTTCAACAAATTTTCTGGTCAAAATAGATGGCTACATATAAAAGATCCACATAGATCCATGCTTATTACCCTGCACAAAACTCAACTCCAAATGCATCAAAGACTTCAATGTAAAACTAGATATTCTGAACCTGATAGGCGAGAATGTGTAAGTAGCCTTTAACTCTTTAAATTCCAAAGAGTTAAAATTCTTTGGAACATGAGTACACTTTCAAAACAGAATACGCACTATTAGCACAGACATTAAGATCAACAATTAATAGAAGGATTTCCTAAAACTGAAAATCTAAGTAATGCAAAGGAAACCATCATTCAGACAAAACAGCTGATTATAAAATAGAAAAGATTTTTATCAACTACATATTCAACTTTTACACAACTACCAACATCTGATAGAGGGTCAATATCCAAAATTAATAAAGAACACAAAAACTAGTTTTCCAGAAGGAAAATATCCCAATAAAAATGATGTGTAGATCTAAACACTGAATTCTCAACAGCGGAAATTCAAATGACTGAGAAACAAAGAAATGTTCAACACCCATAGTCATCAGGAAATGCAAATAAAAACTACATTGAGAGTTCATCATACACCTGTCAAAATGGCTAAGATCAATAAAACAAATGAGAGCTCATACTGGCGAGGATGTAGAGTACAGGGAACACTCATAAATTGGTGGTTAGAGTGAAAAGTTGTATAGCCACTATGTATAACACTGTGGCAGTTCCTTAGGAAACTGGAATTGATATACCTCAAGACCTAGCTATACCACTTTTGAGTGTGAATGTAAAGGAAGCTTCATGCTACTACAGAGACACTTACTCAAACATATTCATTGCTTGTCTCTTCATAATAAGCAGAAATTGGAAATAACCTAGATGTCTTTCAACAGATGAGTGAATAAAAAAAAATGCTGTACATTTATACAATGGAATATAACTCAGCTGTTAAAAAATAAAATCATGAAATTCTCAGGCAAAATGAATGGAACTAGAAAAAAAATTATCCTAAGAAAATCCAGCCCTGGCAGTGGTCCAGAGGGTACCTGGACTGGTCTACTCTGGTGACCAGCCTAGCAAATAACCTAGCTGTCATCATAAGCTTTTTGTCCAGTGACTGGTGGAGGCAGATACAGAGATCTATGGCCAGGCACCAGCCTGAGCTCTAGGAATCCAGTTGATGAGAAAGTGGAGAGATACTGCAGGCAAGGGACTTTGAGATCATGATGGGAGGATGTGCAGAGATGACCAGCCACACTGGTGGAAGCCTGTGAAATGTGGACTGGTGGCTGTGGAGCCTCTATGGGACTGGACTAGGCCCTCTGGATATAAAAGACGGTTGTTTGGCTCAAACTGTTTTGCAGGGGGCACCCAGACAGGGGTATTGGGATCTGTCCCTGGTCTATGGGCAGACTTCTGGAACCCGGGGCCTGTGGTGTGACACCTTACACAGCCTTGGTGCAGTGGGAAGGTGTTTAGACCTGCCTAGGCTCAGTGTGTTGGGCTCTACTGGCTCTCCATGGGAGACCTCGATTTGGGGGATGTGGGGATGCGGGGTGGCTTGGGAAAGAGGGCTGGGGGTGGGAGGAGGGAGGAGGGGGGAATATGTGGATAGTATGTGGAGTGAGTAGAAAATTTCTTAATAAAGAAAAATGAAAAAAAAGAAAGAAAATCCAGCCTCAGAAAAACAACTATGTTATGTAATTGCATATATGTGGATATTAGTCACTAAGTCAATAATAACCAATCTATCATCCATAGAAGTACAGAGGGTAGGTATAGAGTAAGAGACTATGAGGAGACAGATCTCCCTAGAAAGAGGAATATAATAGATAGTGACTGATAGAGGTGGGGGCTAAAATGGAAAGATCAAGTGGGAAAGAGGAGGGAAGACTGAGTAGAAGAAGAAATATGGAAAGAAGCAGCTAAAATTAAGAACCATTTGGGAAGTAATATAAAAATCCAATACTACATTTGTGAAATATATACATATATGAAAGTAATTTAATGAAATGGCAAAGTAACAGGGAAGAGAGATCCTCAACTAGACATATCCTTTCACCAAATGACGTTTCTAGTACCAGCATCAGCTTCATATAATTGACACTGTTAGCCAATGATGTCTAATGGGAGTCTCTAGACAACTTAGGCTGTTGCCAAGACTATAGGTTACTCTTCACAAACTCAAAGCAAGGTGCCATTGCCAAAGATAACACCTTCACAACTCATTGAAAATGGAGAAGTTAAGCTGGTGTCTACATAGAACCTTCACCTCTGTGTTTTAACATCTTTGGTACAGGAAGACACTCAGCATGGTACCAAAAGGAGAAAGGTAAACACCAATCCAGCTACAAACCCTTTGAGTCACAATGGTGTCATGCCTGCAAATAATGCTTGTGGAAATAATCAACCAATATCTCAGTTTACTTAAGGCCCATTCCATGAGCTGGAACTCGTACTCAACACTGCTTGGGTGATCAAGAAACTGAGACTAGCCGGGCGGTGGTGGTGCACGCCTTTAATCCCAGCACTCGGGAGGCAGAGCCAGGCGGATCTTTGTGAGTTCGAGGCCAGCCTGGTCTACAGAGCGAGATCCAGGAAAGGCGCAAAGCTACACAGAGAAACCCTGTCTCGAAGAAAAAAAAAAAAAAAAAGAAACTGAGACTAGATATTCTAGGAACCTAAGGCAAAAGCAAACACTACTGTACTAATATTCTACTAAAAGGACAGCAACGCCTACTAATGATATTCTCCTAGACTTATAAATCAATGCTTTGGTCAGCCAGCATAAGAGAAGCTTCTTTCTGCAGCAGATGGAACAAACACAGAGACCCAAAGCCAGAGATTATGCAAAGAGTGAGAGATGTTGGAACACTCATCCCTAAGTGGAATGTCCTCATCAAATATCTCCCTTCAGGGTTCAAGGGACCCTGAATAAGAGGAGGTGGAAAAAGTGTAAGAGCCAGAAAGGATGGAGGACATGAATAAAATAAAGCAGTATGCATGGGTCTGCACCAGATGGGGTCTCAGAGCTTAAAGGAGAAATGGACACATGCCCCCTATCCCTAATCCAGAGGCCATATCCAGTGGATAACTGCTTTTAAATGAAAAAATAGTTTTCTCTGAGAGTCTCATTGGAGAAACAAACCAGTTTTCAGGGTAAGCTACATGCAAGGCAGTAGATGGACACAGAAAACAAACTCAAGAGTATTTTAGAAGGTTCTTGGTCTCACAATGTTATATCAGGGATTTTCTGGTTTTTTTAAAGTTATATTATATTACATTATTTTATTTACTTACATATATTTCTCTTTTTACCCTACAGGTTATTTGAGAATATATTATGGCTTCAAATTTAGTGTTTTTATGAAATTCTTGAATGTGTAAACAAATGGGCCTCTGAGTTTGTATTGTTTATATTGTTTCCTGTGTCTTCTTTGAGCTCCTTTCTTCCTGTTTATTTAGACCCACTCTGATATGTTACTTTTGCTTTATTTTATTTTATTATTATCCATTACAAGCCTGGTTGTTTTCTGAAAGACAGAAAGGGGGTGGATTCTGATGGAAGGGGATGAAGGGAGGAATTAGGAGGAGTAGATAGAAGAGAAAGTGTGATGAGAATATATTACATGAGAAAAAAAGCTATTTTCAATAAAAGGGGAGAGAGATTCTAGTAACTGTGAACATTAGTACAAGCAAAAAGAAAATGGAACCATCATGAATAGCTATTTTATGCGATTATAAAATGTTTGACTGTTGGAATAACACTTGTGAAATGCAAAGATACAACATCTACAAAATTAATAGAAATGTGGATTAATTTTCTCTGTCATTCATAAGATTTTTTCCCTGCATATTGTCCTTGTTGAGATTATTTAAAAGTATAATATTAAGTTATCATGACTAAAAAACATTTTAAATTAAATATATGTATTAATATTTATGGAAGCATCACTCACTTTAGTCAAATTATTCAATAAGAAAGCTACACAACAGCAGATAAATGCAGAAGGAAATAGTATATATATTCATAATGGAGATTTATGCAGATGTAAAGAAGAATGAAATAATGGCATTTGCAAGAAAGTTGTTGGAAGTAGATATTCATAAAGTTGCATGAAATGGACCAAATCTAAAAAGACAGATATCACAGGTAGAAAACAGTGGGGAACAAAGGAGAGGAAATTTCAATAGTAAATTCTAGGAAAGAATAAAGGGAATGGGGAAAGAAAGATAGGCAGAAGGGGTGATGAAGTATAATATGGTCAATAGAGTTAATATAATTTAATTTTATAATATATATTCACGTACTCTAATAAATCCTTTTCTTATATACATTAATGAAATTATTAAATATTGAAAACAGCTATGATTTTTGACAACATTTTCATCATAGAATACTGGATCCAGTGCTTTATAGAACTTCACAAAATTAAACATGAAATATGTCAATGCATAATATTTTTTATTAAGAAATTTTTTATTCATTTTACATACCAACCACAGATTCCCCCTCTCTCCTTCTCCTGCCCCTTATCCTTTCTCCCTCAACCCACCTCCCCATTCTCTCCTCTGACAAGGTAAGGCCTCCCATGGGAAATAAGCAGAGCCTGGTACATTTAGTTGAGGCAGGTCCAAGCCCCTCCCCCCAGCATCAAGACTGTGCAAGGTATCCCACCATAGGTAGTTGGCTCCAGAAAGCCAGCTCATGTACCGTGATGGATCCCTATCCTACTGTCAAGGAGCCCCTTAAACAGATCAAGGTACATAACTATCTTACTTATGCAGAGGATCTAATTGAGTCTCATGAGGTACCATAGCTGTTGGTCTAAAGTTCATTAGTTCCCACTAGCTTGGTTTGGTTTTCTCTGTAGATTTTTCCATCATGATCTTGATGCCCCTTGCTCATAGAATCCCTCTTCTTTTTCTTTGACTGAACCCTGGAGCTCAGCCTGGTGCTTGGCTGTGGTTCTCGTTCTTGGCAAATAATATAAAATACCTTGCGGTAACACTAACTAACCAAGTAAAAGACTGGTATGACAAGAACTTTAAGTCTCTGAAGAAAGAAATTGAAGAAGATATTAGAAAATGGAAAGATCTCCCATGCTCATGGACAGGTAGGATTAACATTGTAAAAATGGCAGTCTTACTAAAAGCAATCTACAGATTCATTGCAATCCCCATCAAAATACCAACACAATTCTTCACAGACCTGGAAAGAATAATACTCAACTTCATATGAAAAAAACAAAAATCCAGGATAGTTAAAACAATTCTGTATAATAAAGCAACATCTGGAGGCATCACCATCCCTGACCTCAAGCTCCACAATAGAGCTATAGTAATAAAAACAGCTTGGTACTGGCATAAAAATCAACATGTAGAATAATGGAGTTAAATTGAAGATCCTGACATCAATCCACACACCTATGAATGCCCAATTTTTGATAAGGAAGCAAAAACTGAACAATGGAAAAAAAGAAAGCATCTTCAACATATGCTGCTGGCATAACAGGATGTCAACATGTATAAGAATCCAAATAGATCCATATCTATCATCATGTATGAAACTCAAGTCCAAGTGGATCAAAGACGTTAACATAAATCCAATTATACTGAACCTGATAAAAGAGAAAGTAGGAAGTAGACTTGAATGCATTGGCACAGGAGACCACTTCCTAAATACAGCATCAGTAACATAGACACTGAGAGCAACAATTAATAAATGGGACCTCCTGAAACTGAGAAGCTTCTTTAAAGCAAAGGACACAGTAAATAAGACAAAAAGACAGCCTACCGAGTTGAAAAGATCTTCACCAACTCCACATCTGGCAGAAGGCTGATTTCCAAAATATATAAAGAATTCAAGAAACTAGACATTAAAATACGAAACAATCCTATTAAAAATGGGCTATAGAGCTAAACAGAGAATTCACAACAGAAAAATCTCAAATAGCTGAAATACATTTAAGGAACTTCTTAACATCCTTAGTCATCATGGAAATGAAAATGAAAATGGCTCTGAGATACCATCTTACACCTCTCTGAATGGCTATGAAAAAAACACTGATGACAGCTTATGTTGGAGAGGATGTGGAGCAAGGGGAACACTCCTCCACTGTTGCTGGGAGTGCAAACCTGTATAGCCAGTTTGGAAATCACTAGGTGTTTTCTCAGAAAGTGGAGAATCAATCTGCCTTAAGACCCAGTTATACCACTCTTGGGCATATTACAAGGACACATGCTCAACTATGTTCATAGCAGCATTATTTGTAATAGCCAGAACCTGGAAACAACCTAGATGCCCCTCAACTGAAGAATGGATAAAGAAAATGTGGTACATATACACAACGGATTACTACTCAGCAGTAAAACACAATGACATCATGAAATTTGCAGGCAAATGGATGGAACTAGAAAATATCATCCTGAATGAGATAACCCAGACTCAGAAGGGCAAACATGATATACTCACTCAGAAGTGGATACTGGATGTCAATACATAATATTTTGTTGACATCCTCAAAGAAACACATTGTTGAGAAAAAAAAAGTCTTTAGAAACAAATACCTGAAATAATAAGCATGTTATAAGGTTTGTAACCCTTGGGAAAAGACCATAGACTTAATTTAATTTTAATTAAAATATTTATTGATTAGCTGCTAATAGGACAAACAATCTCTGAGCCAAATTTGAAACTGACATGAGAAAGAGGGTGAGAGAAGGACTTTTAAAGGTAAGAAACAATATGAAGACCTTCAATACCTATGCAAGCCAACCAAAACTGGTTCGCTCTATCAAGTTATGTTGTTAAGGCAACTCAAAACAATCTTTGGGTATCTATATAAGCAAGTTAAAGAAGCCAAAAAAGCAGTAAGTTATATCATAAGCTGATAGTGATGGCTGTATATTTTTTGGGGAGGAATCCCAATCAGAGTTCCTGGAAACTTATTTTCTGGGGATTGGAGTTAAAGACAAGTGGCTAGTGGCTACCAATATGGACACCCAGCATAAAATGGTGCATTTTTACTCATCATATTCCCCCTGGGTTCTAGGTCATAGGAATCAAATCATTGATTTACATTTACATAGGGCTAAACTTTAGGTTGATATTATAATTAAGCCACTTAATCAGATCCTAGCCCCCATCTTGAGTAATCCTTTTTGTAACTCTCTGATTTTAACAGTTATTTGTAATAGAGAAAGAGCTTGAAGGCCAGCATGAACTTTGGTATGGTAATAGGTACCATAGAAAGTCATTTGTCCCTTTTGACAGTGATGGGGAAACAGCTCATTAGGGAAAGAGGAACTGGTTTTCTTTGGATATAACACTTCAGTTTTTTGTTTTGTTTTGTTTTGTTTTGTTTTGTTTTGTTTTGTTTTGTTTTGTTTTTAATGATAAGAAGCAAGGTAGTCTCTTTTGTAATTGCTTTCCAGCTGAAATAGGATGTTGGTTTGAAGGCCTGGGAAGGCTGGAATGCTAGTCAAAGGCATTTGGAGGGGATATCTCCAGGTTCTGCTGGACCACCTGGGTCTAGCACAGTATATGTAGCCTTGGAGAAGTCTGTAATCCTATTCCAAAGCTGGGGATAAAGCTGGGAGGAAATTACATCAGAATCACTGGCTTTCAACAAGTCTATGGCTTGTTAGTTTTGAGGGACCACTTGAGACTGGTGTGCTAACAATTTGCAGTCTTTAGTTTTTTTCGAAATCTCCTAGGACAAACATAGACAAGGAGGTAAAGTTAAGGGGTTTAGGGGAAAATCTTAACTCCATTGATTAATATAAAACTCTGAACTATTGTAGTCTTAATATAACAAAAGCATAGCAAGAGAAAAAGAAATCTGAAATGTTTTTTGATACTTTTATATATATTTTGAATTATTCTTAGATCTTTGATTTGCAATTATATATTCTAAATCATAGATTTATATTTATACTTTATTTAATTTTATATTTTTAGACCTTGATATAGTTTAAATTATTTTTAGACATGCATAATTTATTTAAGCTTTTATATTTTTAAACTTTTATAACTTGAATTCTAATCATTTTTTGACTTTTATAACATTTAGAAACTCCTTTTTCTCCTTTTTTTTTTTTTAGTGTGGAGCCTGTTGTCAAGGTAAAGTGAGACTGCCTTTTTCAGTGGGAGACCTAGTAGTTCCAGAAAAACCTATGTCTGATTTTTACATATGAAATGGACTGACCAGGCAGCTGTGGTGGGGAGGAATTGGGTGCTTTCTGTTGTTAAACTAGTAAATCTATAGTAGCCATCAACATTTTCAGAAATTTTGGAAGGATAAATCTGAACAGGGATTATAATCCAATTGGCTTCTGCATAAATTAAAATGACAGATATTTATCTAGACAGTTACCTGTGACTTTTCCATGCTGATCTTGGGAGCACAGGTTGCCTGTCTTCAGCAGTCACATAGGACAACACTAAGTCTCTCATTGTCATAAGGGGCAGCATTAGCTTTTAGGTGCCAGGTCCTGAAAACCTGAGAGATTCTTTTTTTAGATGAAGAACTTGAGGAAATGGTTTTCCTGGAGACAAAGAGGGACAGTCAATCTCCAGTGTCTCTCTTGTCCATAGTTTGGGCAGGGTCCTTGCTGCAGATGAGGCATGGGGCAATTTTTTTTTGCCAGGTGGTTAGAGTCCTTTGTGCCCTATTATTGTCTTTGGAGATCTTAGGGCTGTTTCTAGGAGCTGACAGTTTCGTCTATAATGGGAAGCTTTCTTATTAAACACTTTTTTATTTTATTTAATTAATTAATTTTTTTTTGGGGGGGGTTGAGACAGAGTTTCTCTGTGTAGCTTTGTGCCTTTCCTGGAACTCACTCTGTAGCCCAGGCTGGCCTCGAACTCACAGAGATCCACCTGGCTCTGCCTCCTGAGTGCTGGGATTAAAGGTGTGCGCCACCACTGCCTGGCTTATAGAACACTTTAAATACCATATTTAGCAGAACTCTGAAGAATTTGAGGAACAATATTTAACTTATTAAGCATACCTAATTTTAAAGAAAATTTATTTGTTTTTAGTTATTTGCTTTAGGCTTAACCTTGTACTTAATATGGTTACAAGTAACATGATTACAAATAACTTTTTTCTCTTAATTATTTTTTTATTCTGTGGGGGAGGGGGAGGGGTAGGAACAGAAAGCATGATGTGAAATTCACAAAGAATGAATAAAAAGAAGTTAAAAAAATTAAGTCTCATTTTTGTTAAAGGAAGAGAAAGAGGAAAAAAGTAAAAAAATATAAAAAATAAATGCATCCTATAGAGAGACTGGTAATTTTATAAAACTATAAATATATAGATATTAGGAAGCTTACATTTTATAGTGTATTATTTTAGAATATCATAGTTTTTTGTATAACTCAGTTTATCCAAATAGCTAAAGTTTAATGAATCCAGCAAAGACAAAGGGGTTAGACATATATTTTTAAGTCAGTTATTGTTAACTTGAGTATATCTTAGGAACTTATAAATTTTATTTATTAAATATATTTTATTTATTAAGAAAATGTTGGTTTTTTGTTTGAAAATTTCAGGGCAAAAATAGTCATATAAAAAAATTATCTTAACCCCAAATCTTGGAGACTTGTATCCTTAGTCTATGAGCCAAATTTCAGATTATCATGAGGAGGGAGTTGAGGGAAGGAATTTTAAAGGGGAAAACCACACAAAGACTTTCAATATCTACACATACAAGTAAAATAGGTCTGTTCTGCTAAGTTAACTGGTTAAGGAAACTCAAAACACTATTTGGATATCTGCATAAGTAAGTTACAGAAGCCTGTTGGGCAGTTAGTTATAGCATAACAAGTAGTCACAGTTGTACATTTTTAGGAGAGGGGGTTCACTGAGTTGGTGTTACTGTGAACTTAGCTGCCAGGGACTGGAACCAGGCACAAATGGCTAATGGCTACCATGATAGATACACGGCACAAAATGGAGTTTCTTTAGCCATTACAAACAGGGAATAGTATCATAATGAATTAAATTCACTTGGTGTCAGTCTCTTTCATCAGAAAGTATAAAAACCATGCCAGAAGATTTGAAAATTTATCAATCATAAAAATGTATGTATAATTTGAATAATTCAGATAAATTGATTAAAACCATATCTATGTATGTACATATTTGCAGCTGTGTCAATAGAAGTGGCACCCACAGAAACATAGATTTGAATGTTTGGTCATCAGAGAGTGTCACTGCTTGAGAGGGATTAGGAGGTAAGGCCTTGTGAGAGTAGGTGTGGACTTGGAGGAAATCTTTCACTGGAGGTGTGCTTTGAAGTTTCAAATGCTCAAACCAGGTCTAGTGTCTGTGATCCTGGTCCAGTGTCCTGCTGTCTGTGATCCAGATGTAGAAATCTCAGCTACTTCTCCAGCCGCATGTCTAGCTGGATGCTGTCCATGCTTCCCACCATGACAGTAATGGGCGTTTATAAGAGTTGCCATTATCATAGTATCTCTTTACAGCAATAAGACACTGACTAATACAGAAGTTGGTACCAAGGGCTGGGGTATTGCTCCAATAAGGCTTACCATGGTTTTGTTTGAAGGAATATGGAACACTCTGATACTTTCAATTAGAAAAGCAATTTGAGTTCCGGGCGGTGGTGGCGCATGCCTTTAATCTCAGCACTTGGGAGGAAGCAGAGGCAGGCGGATCTTTGTGAGTTCGAGGCCAGCCTGGTCTACAGAGTGAGATCCAGGAAAGGTGGAAAGCTACACAGAGAAACCCTGTCTTGAAAAACAAAAAAAAACAAAAAAAAACAAAAAAAAACAAAAAAAAAAACAAACAAAAAAACAAACAAAAAAAAGAAGGAAAAAAAAGAAAAAAAAAGAAAAGAAAAGCAATTTGAAACTTTAATCAGTCTTAATGAGCTATCCTAGTAGAAGCATGGAAGACAATGGCACCAAGGGCAATATATATTACAGCAGCCCAGCTCAAGAGGTTTCAGAGGAGAATAATTAATATTAGTAAGTGATCTAGAGATCATTCTTGTATATTGTAGTTGACAAAGGTGAGAGAAGTCTGAAGATCTGAAGATCACTTTGACATCAGGTATGGAAATCCAGAGTTTAGAGTTTTCCCATCTGGTTTTAGGTCTTGCTTTGGTACAGCATTTCCTTGCCATGTTCCCTTTCTTTCCTTTTAGAATGGTAATGCATATCCTGTGCCATTGTGTGTTGGAAGTATGTCATCTGCATTATGTATTTGATTTTACAGGGGATTACAGTTAAGAGATTGTTGTCTCAGAAATGATTTTGAACTTTGGACTTTTAAACAATGTTGAAACTATGGTAATCTATGGGGACTTTTGAAGTTAGACTGGATGCATTTTTAAATTATCATATGTCTATAAGCCTTTGAGGGCCAGGGAGTGGAATGTGGTGGTTTGAATAAGAATGGCCCCCTTAGGCATATAGATTTAAGTGTTTGGTTATTAGGGAGTGGTGCTATTTGACAAATAATAGGAGGTGTGGGTTGTTGTAGTAGGTGTGGCCTTGTTGGAGGAAGTGTGTCACTATGGGTGACATTTTAGTGTTTCAAATGCTTAAGTCAGGTCCAGCTTTTCTCTCTCTCTCTCTCCCTCCCCCCACTTTACTGTTTACCATTCTGGATGTAGAACTCTCAGCTACGCCCCCCAGGACCATGTTTGCCACCACGGTTCCCTCCGTGACAAAAATGGACTAAACCTCTGAACCAACTAAATGCTTTCATTTATAAGAGTTGCCATGGTCATGGCATCTTTTCATATCAGTAGCACAATAAGTTAACATATATACAAATATTCATATATGCTTTTATTAGCACATTATAAATATACATGTATGCATATGCATGCACACAGAAAAATTCTCCATGACAGTTGCTGCATTTCTCTTGTTTGAAATTAATGCTTATAATTTGCATAAAATGTCAGTTTTTCTGAATGTTGTATATTTTAAATTTGACTATGAGAAATAAGGAATATAATTACTATACATTGGCAATACCTTTGGTTAGGTAAATTTGTAGAGTTAAACAACAATGTAATTAGCAAACATGATGGGTATATGTTTTCTATGTTCTCTGACATAAGTTTTTTCAATAATAAAGTGGCATTTTAACTACTGCTTTACTGCTTTATCTTTTACTCAAATATTTTGAAACAAGCCAGGGTCCTAGGTGTGTGTATATGAATTGCAATGAATTGACCAAGGACATTGGGAACCAGATGACATGAAAACCAACAAAGTAACTAAAAACTTCTCAAATTAACATTGGAAAATAGAGGCTTTGTGGGACTAACTGTGTGACTTCAACCCTGAGTTGAAAGAGTTTCAGACTTGACCATCCACAGGATATTTTAGTTTAGTTTAGTTGATGGTTACCTGTGGATAAAATGGCTATGTTGGAGAAGACAGAGGTATGGTTAATAAAGGAAGGTAGTAAATAAAGAAAGGTGAGATGGAGAATTATTAATTCATTGGCAAGAAGGGCAGTGTAGAATGTGTCCAGTTACCAAAGAGAGCCTAGCCTGACACTGAGCTGAGGTAGAGACTCTAAAAGGACACATGTGATATCCACAAGCACATTTAAGTTAAGAGAGGGTGTCTTTCCAATTCTATTTTATTAATCTATTCTAAGGGATCATGCTAGGACCCACATATGAAAGTCACACAACAGATTCCAGCAGTCAGTTCTCTCCTGACTCTCTGTATGTCCTGCAGGTTACACTCAGGGCTTCAGGCTTCACAACAAGCAACTTCATACACTGTATACACTCAGTTCTCCTATCACCTTTAATAGAGTTCTAATTCAATTGAAATTTTATCTGAATAAAGGAGCATGATATTTAAACAACTTTGAAATCATTGGTTTTGGTTTTGGTTTGCTTTTTTTTTTTTTTTTTTTTAACCAGATCTTCAAAGTCAGTAAGTCCTAGATGGGTTAAAAGGCATCAGATGGTGCTATTACTTGTACTTCAATTGTTACTGTCATATCTAGTAGCTCTATGACACAAAGGCAGCCCAAGGTCTTAGACATGGACTTAGACGAAAGTAAATTATGGCTTCTCATATTTTGAACTCATTTGTGAGGTTTGTCTATATGCATTTTTCTTCGTCATTATAATTTGTTTCATTTAAACATCGAGCTGGAATTACATTAAAATGCAAAATACTCTTAAGCACATTGCTAGTCACATATGTGCTGATGCATGCATAATGTCTATCTTAGAAGGTACACTGTACACTAGCCTATGCTACATTGTTACATCTTTTGCCATAGTCTGCCTAAGTACTTGGAGTGATTGCCAGGCTCCAACACTGACTGTTTGATGGCTCTGTGTTACATCCTAAGATGCAAATGCACCAAGTGGTAAATTGAGTTCATATTACCAGATGGGTTTCACAACTGAGGTTGTTGTGTTCTCATCTTCTCTATGAAATAATGCAATTGAATTCATTCTTACAGGGATTTTTCTGGAGGGTTTTGAATGTCTTTCTTTCCACTGTGACATTGAAATAATATTGGTGTAAATATTAAGGCCACTCCACGTAGTTAAAAGGAGATTTATTTAATGGTGTAACTTACAAATTAAGGGATAGGTAGGTCGCGGGGTCTGGGGAAGGTGTATCACAGTCCAGTGGTGTTCTCTGGAGCTCTGCTTGGTCCACCTCCACCATCCAGGGTCCGGGAACCGAGCGCGCCTGCCGATCCAGATCTCGGGTCCCCAGGGACCTCCCTTGGCCCTGCCTTGTAGGCATGACAGTTGCCGAAGTCTCAATGGGGGTTGGAACTTCCAGATCAAAGCTGGAATAGCTACCCACTACAAAATAATCTATAATGAGAAACTTCTTTCTTAAGCAATTCCTAATATTTCTCTCCAACACAAATCTTCCTATTGTATTTTGATCAATGTCTTCCACAAATAGCCCAAGATAGTGTAGCTGGAAGTTTTCCATTGTCCTGCCTGGCCCCACACGGTTCAGACAAATATCTCTCACCCATGGTCCTGCAACTGCTTATAAAATAATCATTCAGAAGCTTATATTCATTATAACTGCTCAGCCATTAGCTCAGGCTTATTACTGACTAGCTCTTACACATAAATTAACCCATGATTTTTATCTATGTTTAGCCAGGTGGCTTGGTACCTTTTCTCAGTTCTACCTTGTCATCTTCCTCTGTGTCTGGCTGGTGACTCCTGACTCAGCCGTTCCTCTTCCCTGAATTCTCCTCATCTGCTTGCCCCACCTATACTTCCTGCCTGCTACTGGCCAATCAGTGTTTTGTTTATCAACCAATCAGAGTAACACATATTCAAAGCATACAGAACTATATCCCACAGTACTTCCCCTTTTCTATCTAATCAAAAAGGAAGGTTTTAACTTTAACATAGTAAAATTACATATAATAAAACAGTTATGAAGCAAGAATTACAGTTACAATATCTAGTCTATTTGCATTTGGCAAAGTTAAAGAAAATATTCTATCTATGCTATATTTGTGAGTCTAAAGTTTCATATCTATATTATCTTTTATCATGACTAAGGAAAATTATAATGATTGCTATCTAGTCTTCAACTACATCAAAGACCCCAGAAGGATACAATATTACTCAAGTAAATAAGAAATACATTGTAAGCAACTTCCAGGATTCTGGAAATGACAGAGACAGCTGCCTATCTGGACAGTCATCCAAAGGTCCTCTGTAATGTTGGGGCATCCATCTTCAGCCCACGGGCCTAGAGTCTCTCAGTCACTTTTCTCTGTGTCCTCTAGCAGTTTCTTCTGCAAAGCAGGAACCTGAAGGACCATCTCACCTTGCAAAGTGGTCACCTTCCTATGGGTCTTGTATGTCCAATTGATACAAAATTTTGTCAAGCAGTCCAGGCAACAGCAGTTTCTTGCCCAAATGTCTATTTTTGCCAAGAAGAAAATAAACTACATATGTAATTTCTATGATGCCCATCTTCCTCTTAGAAGTAAATCGATGCTGTCAGGAGCAAATGTGTCTCATTGTCCAGGGAAGTCTAAGTTTTTAAAAAAATTTAAATGCCATATTCTATAGGTCTTTGAAGATTATCTACCTAATTGAAATATATCTATGTATACTTAGAAAAATTAACTAACATGACTATAAGTTTGGTTATTATAGATGACTAATTATTAATCTGTATTTCTCAACTATACACTACAATTTCAAATGAGTTGCACAACAAAATACTTTAAACAAGAGTAGAAATATACATATACTATAACAAAATTAACTTTAAATTTGTATTAATAAACTAATCCATAGCAATGTGAAACATGTTTTAAACAAGTTGTTGCTCTTTAAAAGTAGGTTCAGTAATCTACCCTTTCATCCTATCATGTCTACACTATCTCCTTTTCTTCTTTAGAAAACGATTGCATTTATAATCAACCACCTTTAAATAAAAATAAACATTTATAAATAATATTTTAAGAATTTGGGTATACCTTCTCATTACTACTTCCTGCTGGTTGTGGGCCCTGGTAATCTTGTGGGGATCCTGAGAAAATTTCTGAAATAGTCTGTGAGGCTGCATTGTCTGAGCCAATTGCCTTGAAGCTAATCTGGATGTTTTAACATCTGGATACCTCTCAGGGAGCCTTCCTTGATCAAACCTGATTCATCTTAACCTGGAAGGAATGCACAGCTTCTCATCTTCTGTGGAAAGAAAAGTAGAACCTCTTTCCAAGGCAACATACCCTGAGACATAAATTTTGAAGTCAAGATACCTTTACTATATATATATTTAACTCAGTAGCCTTTACAATCAAATGTCTTTCTGTAGTTAAAATTCCCAAAGACAATATAATCTAGACTCTGAGTGTGATTTCCATCTTTATGTGGTTTAACTTTTATATTACTTTTGCTTTCTCTTTAAAGACTTTACTTTTTAAAACTTTCTATTTCTTTATATAACTGCCTATCCTCCTTTTCCTCTCTCTTCCAAGCCTACATGCATTTTTCCACATAATGTAAACCATTTAGAGCCTTATTTCATCTGAATCTGTCTTTGTGTGAATCTATTGCTTTAAACTGCCAAGTGGCTAGAACAGAAGCAGCAGCCTTGGCTGCTCAGCTTCCCAATATGGAGGAGGTTACTCACTGCCAGCTCTGGGAGCCATGCTCTCTGCCAACTCTTGGAGGGAGTGGGTCTATGCCTCTATCAAGCAGCATGTAGCACAGAAACCTCCTTTCTTTCTTCCTTCCTTCCTTTCTTTCTTTCTTTCTTTCTTTCTTTCTTTTTTTCTTTCTTTCTCTGTATTAGCAAAATCTGTAGCCACCATACACCATGCTATGCAGCTTGGAGACACTTCTGTGACAGTGACAGGAATCTGCCATGCTGGACTCAAGACCATACACCATGAACCCTTCATACTGTAGCTGAAGTCTACATGCCATGGTGTCTCTGTACCTTGCCATCTCTGTATCTCAGCCTGCATGAGACATGAAGTAGAAAACTGTCTTTGACTCCGTTATTGTGGGTTTAGAAGCCCTTTTTAAACTCTTTCACATGTTATGGAAATTCAAGAGCCCCACATTGGTATGCCAAATGTAGCTGGAAGTATTCCAGTGTCCCACCCAGCCCTATATGGTCCAGACAATTCTCTCTCATCCATGGTCTTGCAGCCGCTTATAAAAAAAAATCACTCAGAAGCTTATATTAATTGTAATTGCTCAGCCATTAGCTCAGGTTTATTACTGATTAGCTCTTACACTTAAATTAACTCATAATTTTTAATCTATGTTTAGCCACGTGGCTTGATTCTGCCTTGACATGTTGCTTTCTCTGTGTCTGGCTGGTGATTCCTGACTCAGCCCTTCCTCTTCCCAGAATTCTCCTTGTCTGCTCACCCTGCCTATACTTCCTGCCTAGCTACTGGCCAATCAGCATTTTATTTATCAACCAATCAGAGCAAAACATTTTCATAACATACAGAATGATATCCCACAACAAGATAGCTTTTACAGTTAGTGTATGTATTGCATGCTAATGAATGATTAACTTCAGTTACTTGATATCTAACAATATTTTATAAATTGTGGCTCCTGACATTGGCCTATTGGTTTGGATTGTGCTTAGATACACTGAAACTTCCATGAGGCAGAATGAATGAAATGTAGCACTGAGTAATCTAGTCCCAAGAAAGAAGGTAACCCATACTTCTCTAGAAAAACAGTGCTTTTATGTTGTCAGGATTTTACCTCCATCTTTACCATGCCAAGCAGAGCTTAATGAAGAGCAACATACCTCACGTACTTTTCTCTTAAGTAATAGACAAACTTGAGATCATCATAAGTAAAACTAAACAAAATGAAGAGTATATCTGCCCATATAGTTTTCTTCACTCATATTTAGTGCATCTTTGTTTTCTAATAAATGAGCATAATACATATTTTATTTATATTATATGTGCTTCCTATTCATAGTGACTTCAGAAAAGCATGTTTCAGTGTAATAGTTAATTTCTTAAAGCCCTGTTGAATAAAGCACATACAAAAAGTGATGCATTTATTTGTATACAGAGAATATGGCACACATAAGTATAGAAAAGTGTTTGCTAGGTTTTGTAATCATTTTCTCTCTATAGCAGTATCATTTCTATATCTAGTGAATGATGTACACATAATATATTGTCAGAAAAATCCTTGTAGAGAGTAAAGGTGGGGGAAATGTATGTTTGTCTTTAAAACCCTTCTTGTAGCAAGGCAGTGGTGACAAATGCCTTTAATCTCAGCACTTGGGAGACAGAAGCAGGCAGAATTCTGTGAGTTCAAGGTCTGCTATGTCTTCTTAGTGAGTTCCAGGACATTCAGGGCTATTATATAGAGAAACCCTGTCTTGGAAAAAAAAAAGAAAGAAAGAAAGAAAAAGAAAAAAATCTCTTCCTATATTGAAAAGAGTTAAATCAAAATAAGTATTATAGCTGAGAGAAAGAGGGGAGAGAGGAGAGAGATATGCACACGTACACATTGTTTCAGTAATTATGTATCTGCCTTATGAAAATGCTTCCATCACAGGGCATCATATTTCATGCCTCCCATTTTCCTTTTCTGAAAGTTCTGTTATCTCTTATATCCTTCATGATATCTGATGATACCTTCTCACTGAGGTCTAGACTGTAGGATATGGACTGGTCTCAGTTTCATCTTTGAAGTGTTGATGACATGGTTTTTTTTCCACTTAATACGCAAATTGCAAAATTTTAAGGCTTGAAAAATGCTAAATATTCTTTGAAAGGTCTAATTTTACTTCATCTTGGCCATATGTAAAATTTGGTTTAACTTGATTTCCACCAGGACCTTTCCATATCTACACAAAAGCATATCACCAGAAATAATCTAATAGAATGGAGTTTTATTACCACTTGTTCAATACCTCTTCATCAGATTTCTGTTTTCAATAGTTTCCATTATTGCTTATGTTTGGATGTCCAGGAAATTGCTCAGAAGTCCAGGATAGCCTTGACCTTAGAGATCTGCTTGCCACTGTCTCCTGAGTGCTAGGATTTAAGGTGTACCACCATGCCTGGACCTAAGCTGCTCTTCAATTCATTTTCACATGTTGGAAGCTTATCTGGATGGGGTCTTGCCCTGAGATCACTACTCCCTTTATTCCATTTAATGTCAGAATTTTCTTTAATCTGTTTGTCTCCTTGAACACTGGGTGTAGCTCCATTCCATTCCTGGCACTCCCCTTTCCTTCAAATTCTACATTTTATGTTTTTCTTTCTCAATGTGCTCCTTTTCATTATAGATATGCACAACAGTTATCACTAACAACCACATAACAGAGTCAGTTCTAGACAGTTTTGAAATTTCCTCTGCTAATGAAATTAATCCAAAATTCCTCACTTTAGCCTCAGGCAGATTTTTTGAACAAGGGCAAAAATCAGCCACATTCTTCACCAAAATATCACAAGAATGATCTCTATGCCACATATTAATTTTCTTCTCCTCTGAAACTTCTTGATCAGGGCCCCTACAGTTCAAATCACCCTTAGCACCACTGTCTTCCATTCTCCTACTAGTATGGCCCAATAAGCCCCACTTAAATTGTTCAATTGTTTTTATAATCCAACGTCCCAAGGTCTACATTTCTCCAAACAAAAGCATAATCAGGACTATCACAACAATACCTAACTACTGGTACTAACTTCTGTCTTAGTTACAGTTTTATTGCTGTGAAGACTCATCATGATGACTTGCAGTTTCCAAGGTTTCATCTATTATCATCATGGTGAGAAGCATGGCGGCATGCAGCAGACATGGTGCTGGAGTAGGAGCTGAGAGTTCTACATCTTGATCCACAGGCAGCAGAAGACTATGTACTACACTGGACGTAGCTAGAGCATATGAGATCTCAAAGATGCCCCCACAGTGACACACTTCTTCCAACATGGCCACACCAACTCCAACAAGGCCACACCTCCTAGTAGTGCCACTCCATGTGGGTCAGGCATTCAATCACATGAGTCTATGGAGTCCATACCTATTCAAACTACCACAATTCCCTAATCAAAAATATTTTTATAAGTTTATGGAAACTATTAGCTACAATAATATATATATAATACATATATAATTATATATACAATCACATATATATAGTTTAATATTTATACATGCATATGTGTATATTACACACAAAGATTACATATGATGTATTATATATAGTACATGTATATATAATAAACTAATATTAATTCAAGTTAAATATATTAAACTATTAGATGGATAATGCGTTATGAAATTTGGAAAAAAAAAGTCATGAATGATTTTTATCAGACAAAAGATTTGACAAAGATTTTAGCAGCTTAACACTGACCTGTTACATAACAATTGGTATTTTGAGCCTTAATATCTTAAATGGCTATACAAAGGAAATATAATTAGGGCTAAATGATACAGTCAGCTGGACTTGACATGTATAAATGTAGAATAGCTACTCAAGAAACCAGTGTAGAAGGATCCCCAGAGCCCATATGTGGCACACTAGCACTCACAACTGAATAAAACCATGGGGAGAGATAGTGAGAAAGATTCTCTATAAAAGTTACCACATGGGTTAACATAGGTAAATCATAGAACTGATAAGGTATTTTATAGATTGTGACTTTTCGTCCTTGTTCTCTGGTTTGATTTAGAGATATAGATCTTCCACCAGAATACTCATGTGTGCTCACCTTGGCATCAGTTCTGAAACATTGCATTAGTCATATGTCACAGATGCATTCCATAATTGGTAGGTATACCTATGACAATAATAAAGTATTATATTCTAGGGAAATACTGTGGTCTAAAAGGATATATTTTAATGTCATTGAGTCCTAATTGGTAATTATTGGCTTTATTTTCTGAGACTAACATCCTCTTCAAACAGATTCCAGCAGAATTGGAAAGGGGTGAGATAGAAAGAGAAATGGGGTTGGGGATATTGAAAAAAGACTAATGTTCATTATATAAATGTAGAAAACTATCAAACAATAAAGGAAAATGTTGAAACATAAAATTTTTATCTAATTTCATAGGCAACTGATGATTGAACTAATGTATGTCTTAGAAGACCGAGTCAAGAAGTCCATATAAGTGTCACAGAATCAAGGTAAAAGGATCTGCTTCAGGATATCCCAGAATTTATCTGTTAGCTTGGATTGCTTGGAAGGATTTGATGAGATTTTCCTAAGCTCTCATAGACAATAAGTTTTTTTTCAAAACAAGATTAAAATCTATGAATATAATACTGTTTATATGGATGCATTTAGTAGCATTTTTTTTGCATTCTTGTACATTTATTGGTGCTCTCTGCTTCATTTGGCCCTCATGTGTAATTCCCAAGTAGATATTTGTGATCATATAATAGATAATAATTTAAGGAATTTAAAATAAACATAGAAATTATTATTCATGCATCATGGCATACCATTAGAGGCTGTTATTATTTGCTTTTATATATTTTTATAAAAAGAATGTGGCATGAAAAATTAAAGATGATGTAGAAATAAAAACTTTTTATACTCTTAACACATGGTTTTGAAATAATCTTTGCTTTTCTTTAGCCTTGGAGATTAAGGTAGTTTTAGTGAAAGAGAAAATCATTGGGAAATAAAACAAAATTTCAAAATTTCAGGTGAATTATTGTACAAAGTAAGACCACTTGTAGCATGACACAGTTTGTTTTCTAAATTAATTATACTTTCATTTATTCTCACTATTACTACTGTCAAATGTGCTTAGACATATAACTTAACTGTACATGTAGAATAATCTATTAATGTCTCAATAGGGGAAATCTTAATAACTGTGGTCTTCTTTTAGAAATTATTTCATTGCTATATTTAGATGATTTTTATTTAATAATGAGGTTTTCCAAGTCTTACAAAGAAATAATTTCTGATATAATTTTATCAGCTGCAGTTGTATTTATCAGAAAATATATCAGGCATATATATGTGTGTGTATGTATGTATATATACATTCACACACACACAGACACACAGACAGACAGACAGACACACACACACACACACACACACACACACACATATATATATATATATATATATATATATATATATATATATATTCCTCCTCTTTTAATATAGTAAATCTTCATTTTTTGTGGATCCATTTCTGAGAATTTTCCTATATATTAAAAACTGTTTATAACCTAAAGTCAGTACCCACCTTGATTCCCCAGTAATCTCTGAACATGCCTGTAAACAGAACAGTGAAACATCTGACTCTGGATGCATTCCAACTTCACTAGAACAAGGGAAGGGCACATTCAATCTGCAGTAAAACGGGGGCTAGGGGGTTGTGATGCTTGCTCATCTTTGTTTGCTCACTGTAAATCAGAATTATCTCTATGAGTGCTTTTTGTAAATGTTGATTCAAGACCTGGGACCATGTTTTGTTTTGTTTTGTTTTCATTAGATTTATTTATTATGTATGCAATGTTCTATCAGCATGCCAGAAGAGGGCACTCAATCTCATTATAGACAGCTGTAAGCCACCATGTAATTGCTGGGAATTGAACTCAGGAACTCTGGAAGAGTAGCCAGTGCAGTCTGAGCCATTTCTCCAGACCCCTATATGAATGCTTTTCATGCCATAAATTTTGCATTCTTGTTTGTTGCCTCGACTGAGTGTGTCAGGTTCTGCTGACTCCTCATAGGAGACATTGCCTTGAAAGTGGTAAGAATGGGAATTCGGATGCCAGGGAATACTGGAGAATGGGAGGAGGGAGGGGAGGGGATCTGTGATTAGTATGTAAAATGAATAGAAAATTTCTTAATAATAATAATAATCAAGAAAGAAATTAAAGACTTCTTAGAATTTAATGAAAATAAATGCACAACATACCCAAGCAGCCAGATGTCCCTGTTGTTAGGGAACATTTCACCCTTCTGGGGTCTTTGATGGAGTTGAAGTCTATATAGTCACAGTTAAAGTTTTCCTTAGATATAATAAAAGGTAAATTAGGTATAAAATTTTAGACTCACAAAGATAAGATAAATAATAGATTGTTTTTTTCTAAATTTGCCAGATACAAATGGACCACATATTATAAATGTAATTCTTAAACAATAACTGTTTTTGTTGTATATAATTTTATAATGTTAAAGTTAAAACCTTTCTTTTTAATTAGACAAAAAGGGGAAAGTATGGAGTATTCCTTTATGCTATGTAAACATGTCATCCTGATTGAAGTACTGAGACCCAGAGAGACAAACATGGTATGTACTCACCTAAAAAATGGACATTAGCTATAAAACAGAAGATAACCATGCTATAATCCACAGACCCAGTGATGCTAAGTAACAAAGAAGGCTCCAGGTAGGATGATTGGGAAGAGGAAATAACAGATTTTGCAGGTGGACTGGGGATGGGTAGGGGTAAGGGATCAGGTAGAAGGAATTAAGGGATAGAGTAGTGGAACAGATGACTGGAAAAGGGGAATATTTCAGGGTTAGGTAGAAACTTAGTGCAATAGAAGCTCCCAGGAATCTACAGGGGTGATCATGACTAAGACTCTTAGCAATAGGGGATCATAGCCTGAACTTTCCATCTCCTGTAACCAGGCAAGACCTCCAGCAGAGAGATCTAGACACCAATCCAGCCATATAACCTTGAACCTACAATTTATCCTGCCTACAAGATGTGCTAGGATAAAGGTGGTGCAGAAATTGGACGAATTGTCAACAAATGACTGCTCCAGCATGAGCGGGAGCCCACACCTGACATTACCTGGAATCCCAGGACCCAGAGACTGAATAGCCCAGAGACCTAGGAGAGAACTAAACGTGACTGGCAATAAAAAATTCAATGTAATGATGTCTAATCATATTCTGCTATACTCATAGATTAGTACCTAGCCCAGTTGTCATCACAGAGGCTTCATCCAGCAACTGGTGGAGACATATGCATTAGGCCAGGCTACAGGAATCCCATGACACTGGGGCAGGAAGGACATTATAAGATTGTAAGAGCCAGAAGTGTCAAGGACATCACAAAAAAAACCCACAGAATCAACCAACCTGAATGTATAGTGTCTCACAAAGACTTAACCAATAAACAGGGAGCCTGCATGGGGACTGACCTGGGCTAGGCCCTCTGCATATATGTTTCAGTTACATAGCCTGATCTTCTTGTGGGAATCCTAACAGAGGGAGAAGAAACTGTCTCTCACTCTTTTGCTGGCTTTGGAACCATATTCTTTATACTGGGATGCCTTGTCCAGCCTTATTATGAGGGGAGGAGCCTAGTCTTGATGCTACTTGATGTGCAGTGTTTGGTTGATATCCATGGGACTACTACACCTTTCTGAATAGAAATGGAGGAGGAGTTGGCTAGGAGGGAGGACAGTTGTGGGGGAGAAATTGGGAAGAGAGAAGGGAGAGGAGATTGTAGTCAGGATGTAAAAATAATTAATAATAATAATAATAAAATCATTAAAAATCAAAAAAGAACTTTCAATATGACCATTTTGAAGTAAGAGAGGAGTTTCTTTTTATCAATAAACAACTTATTTAAACTAAAAATAACTTACAACATGAAACATACGTATGTGACACAAAGACAATGAAACAGTAAAAAAGAGAATATTGAAGGAGCCATATTGCTGTATAAAGTTTCTATTTTAACTGATTAAAAAATCTGAATTCGAAATAGACCATAATTTCTTTTTGTTGTTGTTGTTCTTGTTTTGTTTTTTTATTATTATTAAGAAATTATCAATTCATTTTACATACCAACCACAGATCCTCCTCTCCTCCCTCCTCCTGTCTCCCAGCCTCCCCCCCTCAACAACCCACCCCCCATTCTCACCTCCTCCAAGGCAAGGTCTCCCATGGGGAGTCAGCAGAGCCTGGCACATTCAGCTGAAGCAGGTCCAAGCCCCTCCCCGATGCACCAAGGCTGTGCAAGGTGTCCCACCATAGGTACTGGGCTCCAAAAAGCCTGCTCAACTGCTCATGCACCAGGGACAGATCATGATCCCACTGCCAGGGGCCCCTAATAGTTCAAGTTAAACAACTGTATCACCTACCCAGAGGACCTAGTCCAGTACCATGGGGGCTCCTCAGCTATTGGTCCACAGTTCATGAGTTTCCACTAGTCTGGCTGGCCATCTCTGTAGGTTTCCCCATCATGATTGTGATGTCTCTTGCTCATAGAATCCCTCCTCTCTCTCATCTATTGGACTCCTGGAGCTTTGCCTGGCACCAGGGCATGGATCTCTGCATCTGCTTTTACCAGTTACTGGATGAAGGCCCTATGATGACAGGGTATTCACTGATCTGATTACTGGAGTAGGCCAGTTCAGGCACCCTCTCGACTATTGCTAGTAGTCTAAGGTGGGATTATCCTTGTGGATTCCTGGGAACCAAACATACCAAAAATAACACAAATTGACTATTTTTTAAGAGATTAATGCAGGAGTTGGTCTCATGATTATTCACATTCAAGGTCCTCAGGAAGGACAGACTAGAATTTCCCAGAACTGAAGCTTCAGTCCAGGGATGAAACTTCAAGAAAATGTCAGCTCTACAATTATAGCTTCTAAGGTGATTGACTCAGGGCCACCAACCTGATCCAGGATAATCTCTCTTAAAATGACTAAGGACTTGAACTGCAAAGTATCTTTGCCAAGATGTCAATTTGGTGGATTAACTAGGATTTCTTTTCCAAGCCAACATAGCATAATAAAGACACCAAGATCTGCTTTTTCATTTTGTTTTTTGTTTTTTTTTATAATCATAACTATGTTTAATTACATAATTCTAAATTCATTGGTCTGTAACAATTGTCTCAATAAAGAGTAATTTCGACACCAAAAGCACACTTTGGGATAACTTTTATTGTGTCTGTAGGCAATATACATAGAAAATCCAAGATATTATGAATAATTGTAAAAATTAGATGAGATTAGCGATATCATTAAACTTAAGATGCATTTGTAAGCATGAATTTATTGCATACACATTTAATAAACTTATAAAAATATTTTGTGTTGGATACTTGCTACTTATTCTACCTGATCTGTGGTCAGACAAATAAACATAAACAGAGGCTTATGAGTAACACAAACACACTTCATTGTTCCAGTGACTGGGAACCCATGGTAAAGGTAGCTGTTGATTTAGTGTCCACAACCAGGTTTATAAATATTCCATAATGTAGCTAAAATATCATGTGATAAAAGAGACAAAGAATATCTCCAGGTCTTCCTCTATGAGGGAACAGATCCTATTCATCTGGTCCACAAGTTCAAGATTTACTTGTATTCTACCTCTCTTAAAAATTCTATTGTATTGGGCATGAAATTCCAATATGTGAATTTTTAAGGATTGCACAGAAAATGCAGTTAGATTTAATATCACTCTAACACAAGGATTTTTAGATTTCATCTAAAAATAACATTCTAATAAAGCAAAGAAATTTTTAGATAGTAAGACTATTTATTACTCATATGATCAATAGAGGAAGACATCCAGAGTATATAATGAAAGACAATTTCATAATAGAAGAGCTATATAATTTGTAAACTAACCATTTAATGAAAGATAATATGTACATTTCCAATATACATATAGCAAAGAAAGAGGAACACAGAAACATCTATGTTGTAGTTGAAGAAATAAGCAAGTGAAAGATAAATAAACAGATGGATGTTGGTTGAATTGTTATGGATAGACACAAACAAAATACAGACAAACGTGTATATTAGAAAATAAGAAAATTAATAAGTCAACTCTCTATCAGTGCTAATTAACAAATAATAGGCAGTGTAGAGTTCAAAATAATACTAAGCATAAAGGAAATGTGTTACAAATTTATTAAAAAGCAAAGAAAGCTTAATTCTTTGTAAGGAATATTATTGCATAAGGCCTACTAGAAAAAGAAGTCAATAAGAAGTAAAATTTAATAAGCAATATGGAAGAAAACATATAAATTATTTTAAATAGAGTAAGTCAAAATTTAACCATTCGGGAAGGTGAGGGGGCGGGAGGGGGGAGAACAAGGGAATCTGTGCCTGTATGTAGAACTTAATTGTATTGCAAAATAAAAATTAAAAAAAAAATTTAACCATTCAATGAGAAACAGACAGAAAAAAAAAACCAAATATAGCCAACAACAAGAGGAATGTCCAAAACTAAAACATTAATTGAAAACTCTATTGAAGTAATAATTTTAATAGGATATTTTGCAAGATGAGTTTATAAAAGGTCATTAGCAGTTCACATGATAAGGACAGTTAGGCATTCTTTTTTTTTTTTAAATAAAATTTGAGGTATATAACCAGAAATAAGTTTGTCAAGGTTTACAGTTAGAGAGAGAATTCTGTGATAATATTAAAGTCACCAGAGAAGAATTAACGATTTGACTAAAGGCAGACACAAAGGAAAAATTAAACTGCAATACCACATGATTACTTTCAAGTTAAAGATTCATCTTTTTGTTAATTATGTGTATGTGTGTGTATTCTTGTTTGTGGGTATGTACAAATGAGTGCAGGAGGCCAGCGGTTTCCCACATGAGCCAAATTTCAGGAAGTTTTGAGATGTGCCCCAAGATGGGCGCTGGGAACCTAACTCAGGTTTTCTACAACAGTAGTGCATGCTCTTAACTGTTGAACCATGTGTCCAGTGCATAGTTCTTCCAATTTAACTTATGAAGAGAAAAACTTGTTATAGCTTTCAAAGTAATTGTTCACAAATGTGTAAGTTTACTTTAATATTCCCATGAAATTAGAAAACCAACATTTCATGGCATTTTGAAGGAAAGGAATGGGTGAATCCCTACACTTAGGCATTAAGATGATTGTAAGAAGAGAATATTTTAATCTATAGATTACTGATCATGAAAACAAGAATTAGTCTACTGAAGGTTGTTTGTTTCCACAAGCATTTGCTCTCACTTGCACTTATGTCCCCACATAACATAATTTAAAAACACAAAGAGTTAAATTGGAAGAACCAATATCAATCTGTTGCCTGATTTTGTTACATCTATTTGTCTAATACTTTAGGGGCATATTATATTATATTATATTATATTATATTATATTATATTATATTATATTATATGAACCTGTAGAAAAACAAGGTGAATTAACAACAACAAAAGCTGAGTTTGGTTCTTAACACACACTAAAATGTGGAAAAGGAATTTTTAATTTCTTACATTAAAACATGTATATAATAATTCATTGGTAACAATACAATAAGCCATAAATAACTTTAAAATAAGAAAAATGAGTAATGTTATTAAATAAATATTGTCGACACAAAGAATACAACATGAAGAAATGTATAGATAATTCATAGAGAAACTAGTTATACTAGCCAGAGTTGTCACCAGTAAAATAAATATATATTAAATTAGGTTTTATCACATTGGCATATAGGAAGCAGCCTGTGTGATCCAAATATGGCTGTCTTCACACTGAACATGCTAAGAACCCAGAGTTGTTTAAACCAGGAGAGTTGATGTCTTTGCACTCCAAATCTGGAAGAGAGGTCCCATGGATTTCTGGAAATCCACTGGTCTTCAGTCACATTGAGTATCTTAGGTCGGAGCTTTGTTATGATGTCAGTAAAGGATAGAGTAGAAATAGCAGCAACAGAATAGAACTTACTAATGAGATTGGAAGGCAAACAGGCAAAAGAGAAAGTGGAAGCTGTCCCTTTTGTCTTCCATGTATATGGGTCACAACTGAAAGGCACCACTCATGTTCAGGGTGAGTCTTCCTGATTTAGCTAATGCAATCACAAAAATCTCTTACAGGCATTCCCACAAGTTAATGTCATCTAGACAGCCCACACATGGTGGATCTAAACCCTGTCAGGTTGACAATTAATATTGACTATCATGTTAGTTGTTTAAGAAGAAGGCTCTGAACAGACAGTAATGCCTGATTTTGTTACATCTATTTGTCTAATACTTTAGGGGCATATTATGGAATGAACCTGTAGAAGAACAAGGTGAATACATATAGAGTCTTGGAAATCCTTAGAGGAATAGATATTAACACATATAAACAGCAGGGTATTGCCCTGCTGTTCACATATGTTATTAAATTTCCTTAATTTTATTGCTTTATTCCTTGATTTATTTTTCCTCTTTTAAAATACAAACATTAAGTCCTTTTGTCACATCCAAACCAGTATTTGTCATCTTCTTCTTCCTCCTCCTCCTCTTTCTCTTCTTCTTCTTCTGTTAATCTGACAGTGCTAAGATGAATCTCATAGTAGTTTTAATATTCTATCATGTATACCTGGTGAAGATTTTTACCCAGTCTGTAGGCTGCTTCTTCATTCAAATGATGGTATCCATTGACACACAGAAACTTTGTAGTTCCCTGTGATCTCATTTGCCAATCATTAATTTTTCCTGTGCTACTGGGAGCTGTTAAGAAAGTTCTTTACTGTGTCCAGAAGTTCAAAACTAGCCTGGTAAGATACACCCACTGATGCAATAATGGCACACAAGTTATGGGAGCAGCAAAACAGTTTCTGATTGACTTTAAGACCAACAATACAAGATGGGACCCATATCTGGTACCATTATTATGACCAAGAACCTGTGCATGGAAAGGAAGAACCTACTATTAATTTGTATAACATTTTCAAATACAGATGTTAATTCCTTGGAAAGAATTATGCTGTTTTTGTTATTTTTTTAATTATCTGACTTATCACTTAAATACTTTGTCAGAGTGAAAACAACAGGGCAACTCTTTGAAACATAAATTCCTCCTTTGTGTTTATTCTATAACTCTGCATACATCACAGTACGTGTATCTCTGTTCTTCAGAAGGCATTATCACATGTGATGCATTTACCACCTTCATACTGCCTCCACCTTTAAGATTCCTCACAACATTTGACTTCAGATCAGAATGCCATCAATTCCTTTCTTGCATGTTGCTTGCAAGACCAATTTGAACTACCTGGGAATCCAATTTCAAATATTTCTCCCCAGCTCCAACACTGACCACATATCTCTTTCTGAGGTTGCTAAAAGCACTGCTTGATTATTTTCATTGTTATTTCATTATTTGAAGAATAATATGGTTGTATTTCTTCACTCATAAATGTCTCCTATAGATCATGAGAGGAAGCAAAGCCAGACTGCACTGTCAGATATTCCCTAACCATCTCATCCTCCACCCTCCTGTCCTGTTCTCAGCATTATCCTCTGAGCCAGACATGCTTCTTCTGGAGTAGGAATCTGTACACCTGTATGGTGCTGTTCTCCCTTTTCAGCTCCCTATGCTCTTCCTCTTGTTTGGAAAGCGCTCTGCAAAAAAAGTCAATTATTCAGTGTCAACCTCTGCCATGCTTGGGCATTAACTTGCTTTGTTTAGTTGCCCATAATACTTCATCACAATGGGAATTATATATTTTACTAATGGTGTGTGTGCTGTCTATTTTTCCCAGCAAAATATAAGCCTCCCAGGAGCAGAAAGAGTGTCTGCTGTATTCACAGCATTTTCTCCAGTGAGTAGAAAATTGCCTAATGCTAGCTAAATGTCTGCTTGTTTTATCAATGATAGCTGCATACTGCACAGCGTGGACACTAACAGTGGGATGGTGAACAATTTATTCCTATGGAATTAAGTAAAAATTAAAGAAACAAAATTGATTTCATAGATTTTTTTCCTTAGAAAGAATGAATTATTAATATAATCCTCTTTTTAAAAGCAGCCTTTTAACTTCATTTTGCAAACTTCAGGCTGAGCTAAGCCTGTATTTGTATTGCCACTGTATTTGATGGGCCTTTTGGCCAATTTTGAGGACCACTGATTCATAGTATAGTTTAACTAAATCAGAGGAAGCAAAATACAGTCACTTTGTGCATGACCAATGTATTGCTTGGCAATAATTCATCAGCACTAAGGCAAAGCCACCCACTGCTTCAGGAGCAAAGCCATAGCTTTCTGTTACAGCAATCACTTTATACCAGAGCTTGGCAGTGATGGATAAGTATATCAAAAGAATGAGAATTTTGTGCAGTGATATTGTAGACCAGCCTTTCAAATAGCCACCTGTCTTTTTCCAATGAGAACCTGTCATCTAAGTACTGCTCAGTGATAAATAATGAAGGGTGAGGTCCATTTTCTCTGTGAATCAATGTGTCGGTTGAGAGCATATCACCTAATCATTTGATCCAGGTTCATCAAGTAGAAAGGTTCATAGATTGCATTCATCCTGGTGCTAATTATAGACTCACAATTTATGATTACTTTCTCAGCCATAGTTTAAAGTGGCTATTTCTGTTTTGCTAATTTTCCATTTATATCATGTGTGCACACTTGCAATCCAGCATATATGAGAAGAGCTGGTACAGGTGACTAATGAAGAAGCAGGTTGTTATTAATGGAACATGGGCCATGCCCAAGCCTGTAAGAGCTATTGAGCATAATTCCTGGCCAAATAAGCCTGTGTTTTGTATCTTTTGTTATCCTGCCAAATCATAAATGTATGAAATTAGAAAAATGCAAAACCAAGACAAAACCACAAAGGAGAAAGAATATGAACCCCACATCATGCATTTAGTATATTAGGTTGTACTCATACTCTCATATAAGCCTTGAGGGAAGAAATCTAACCATTTCCTTCATTAAAAAAATGTTAACTTTTCTTTTTTCATAAAGAAAAGAGTTTTACTTAATGCAAAGAGATTCAAGGCCATGGCAGCAGCATCTGCTGGGCTCTGGTGGGGTTATGTCTGTATCACAGCAAGGCAAATGTACTGAGGTAGAACGCTTGTAAGAGGAAATGATCAGGCGTGCATCAGGAAGCTAAAGAAATTCAAGGGCTAGGTTTGCCCTTTTAATAACAATACACCCTAGCAAGAACTAACGAGAGTCCTGAAAAAAATACATTAATCTCAGAAAATAAGTATGCTAACTGCAGATCTTTTCCTCTCCTCAAAAATCCAGTCCCCAGTCTCACCTCAGCTCTGTAGCAGACCACCAGGTACAGCCTCCACTCCTTCTCAGCCCCTATCTCCTATTCACATCTGGTCTTGTTTTTGTTTGTTGGATGTTTTGATCCTTAGTTTCTGTTGCCCTTTCCAGTTCTTAAGAGGGTGTGGTGGATTTGTCTTGCCTGGTAGAGAATTCTCCTGGGGTCCTGCTAGGTCTGGCCCCTGGACATTCTGTGTACAATGTATTCCTATGCATTGAAAGTTGATTTTTAGGAATGGGAATAGATTAGAAGGGAAAGGCTGAGTGGGTCCACAGGAGAGAAGACTGCATAATCAAACAGGATTTGCTTCATCCCCTGGAAATGCGCGTAGAGAGTCAGGAGAGGCTACCATAGGTATTCTGCTATAGAGCTTGGGATCAGACTGTGGGATTGGATTTGGAGGAAAAGGGAAGAGAATAAAGACTGAAGCTCCCCTACCTGTTTCAATGGCCTAATTGCTCTTAGACAGTCTTGTCCAGTAGGTCCGCAGCGAATGGGACAAGACAATGCCTTAGGGACTAAGACAAAGCAATAAGTGAAGAGGAAGGTTCGAGGCTTAGAGGGAAAACTCCAACCTGAAAAGCATAACCACACCCCTAAAAACAGAAAGAATAAATAATCCTATGTCAGCCAACCAAAAGGAGGAGAAAATTAAACCAATGAGAACAAAATAACCTGACTCAACCAACACAGCTTATTACTCTTCTCTCTACATCAGTGGTCTCAGTTCCCCAATATAAAGACACAGACTAACAGAATGGATGCAAAAAGAGTATCTATTCCTCTGTTGCGTCTTACAAAACATCAACACCAAAGATAGACATCACTTCAGGGCAAAAGGACAGAGAAAGATATTCCCAAAAAAATGAGATTAAGAAGCAAGATGGTACAGCCATTTGAATACTGCATAAAATAGACTTTAAACCAAAACTAATCAAAAGTTTTATGGAAGGACACTACACAATCTTCAAAGAAAAAACTTACCAAGAAGACACTGTGATTCTTAACATCTATACACTAAATACAAGGACATAAAAAAGAAACTACTAGAGCTTAAATTACATATTGACTCTCACACATTGATAGCAGAAGAATTTAACATCCCACTTTCACCAATAGACAGGTGAGATACCCAGATGATATTCAACAAAAACTAGAAAGAGAAATGCTAGAGCTAACTGATAGCATAAACCAAATAGAACTAAGAGACATTTACAGACTATTTCACCTAAACATAGAAAAATGTACCTTCTTCTCAACCCCTCATGGAACATTCTCCAAAACTGACCATATACTCAGACACAAAGCAAGCCTTAAAAGTTACAAAAAATTGAAATAGCATGTTGTATGCTATCTAACCACCACAGATTAAAGCTGTATATCAACAGAAACAACAGAAAGCTTATAAATTCACAGAAACTTAAACACTTCACTTCTGAATGAACAATCAAGACAGATATTAAGATGAAAAACTTTCTAGATTTAAAGCAAAAGTCAAATACAAAATACCTAAACTAATGAGACACAAGGATGGTCATTCTAAGAAGCAACTTCATAGCACTCTCTACATAAAGAAATTAGAGAATTCTCATCCTGGTTACTTGAACACACACCTGAAATTTCTAGAACAAAAAGAAGAAATCACATCTCTAAGCATTAGACAGCAAGAAATAATCCAACTTAGGGCTGAAGTCAATACAATAGAAACAACAGCAAGAAAATACACAAGAATCAATGAAACACAGAGGTTTTTCATTTTTATTAATTTTTTGAGAAAATTAGTAAGATTGACAAACCTTTTGAAACTAACTAAATGGTGGAGAGAGAAGATTCATATTAATAAAACTAGAGATGAAAGGGATGACCTAACATTAGACACTGAGGAAATCCAGAGAACCATAGGGCAAACTTTAAAGCCTATACTCCAACAAATTTGCAAAACTGTAAAAAATGGATATATTTTTCAATATAGACTACCTATAAAAGCTAAATTAAGATAAGATACATGATTTAAACAGACCTATAACCTCTAGTAAAATAGAAGTAGTCATTAAACGTCTATCAACCAAGAAAAGCCTGGGACCAGAGGTTTTAAGACATGATTCTACCAGACTTTCAAAGAGTTAATGCCAATACTCCTTAAATTTTCCACAAAATAGAAACAGAAGAAACAATGCTCAATTAATTTTATGAAGTCATAGTTACCCTGATACAAAACCAAAGACCTAATAAAGAAAAATAATTACAGCTATTTTTCCTCATGAAAATATATGCAAAAGTTATCAATAAAAACTTGCAAACCAAATCTAATAGTATATCAAAAAGATAATTTACTATGACCAAATCAGTTTCATCCCAGAGATGTAAGGACGGTTCTACATACTTAAATTGATAAGTGTAATTCACCATATAAACAAACTTAATGGCAAAAAAACACATGGTCATCTCATTATATTCAGGAAAGGCCTTTGACAAAAATCCTAAACTACTTCAAGTTAAAAGTCCTGGAGTGGTTACAGATACAAGGAACATATCTCAACATAATAAAGGCAGTTTACAGCAAACCTATAGCCAATATCAACTTTAATGGACAAAAACTCAAGATGATTCCACTAAAATCAGTAACATGACAGTCTACTATTTCCATACCTGTTCAGTACAGTACTTTTAGTCATAGCTTGAGCAATAAGAAAACTTAAGGAGATTATGAGGATACAAACTGGAAAAGAAGAAGTCAAATTATCTTTATTTGCAGATGATATGATAGTAGACATAAATTATTATAAGAAATTACACTGGGGAATTCCTACAGCTGATAAACATATCTAAACAGAAAATATCAAAAGAGGAGTCTCAAATGGCAGAGAAGCGCTTAAAGAAATGTTGGACATCCTTACTAACCAAGGAAATGCAAATCAACCTTACTTTGATATTTCATCTTACACTTACTTGGTTAGAATGGCCAGGATCAATAAACTAGATAGCAGCTCATGTTGGTGAGCATGTGGAGTAAGGAAAACACACCTCCATTCCTGGTGAGAGTGCATACTCATACAGCTACTGTAGAAATCAGTGTGGTGGTTTCTCAGGAAGCTGAGAATAGGTCTTCCTAAAGATCCAACAATACCATTCTTGAACAAGTACCTCAAAGATGCTTCATTCTACTATAGAGACACTTTTTCAGCCATGTTCATTACTGCTCTATTTATTATACTCAGAAATAGAAAACAACATAGATATCTGTCAATGGATGAATTATGATAATGAGGAATATTTGCTCAATTAAATATTTCTTAGCCATTAAAAATATGAAATCATGAAATTTATAGTTAAATGCACAGAAATAGAAAAAAATTATCCTGAGTAAGATAACCCAGACTCAGAAAGACAAATATGGTATGTATTCACTTATACAGATATTGATGGCTAAGTTAAAGATAAGTTAGCTACAATCTGTTGAAACACAGAGGCTAGGTACAGAGTAAAGGACTGGTGGGAGGAACAGATCTTTCTAGGAAAGGAAAATAGAATATATAATTAAGGACATATGACAGGGTGACTAGAATGGGAGGCTCAAGCAGGAATGGAAGGGAAGAGGGGGACAAGGTAGAGAATATGGGGAAGGACAGCTAAAATTAAGGGCCATTTGAAGGGCCATATAGAAATCTACAGTAGAAACCTCCTAAATTATGTACTTATATAAAGGTGATCTAAATGAAATTTCTAAATAAGGAGAAGTCAGAACAACTGGACTTGGACATCTCTTATCACCAAATGAAGCTTCGATATCATAAATGTGTGATATCTAATTGAGCTGTTGGCCAAAGCGATCCCATGGGAACCCCCAAACCACCCAGGCTGCTACAAAGGCTGCTCTTCATAAATACCCTATTGCTGCAAATGACATCTACACAACTCACTGAACATGAACATGTTGAGCTGGTCCTTATCTAGAGCCTTCCCACCTACTGGTTAGTGTTCTTGGTAATGGAAGGTATTCTGGACACTACCATAGAATAAATGGAGAGACTAGCCCAGCTACAAACCCTTAAATCTACAAAGGTGTCATGTCTGTAAGATATCTATTCCTTCACTGGCTTGAAACACGGCACAAAGCTTATGGGAGTAGTTAACCAATATCTGACTTGATTTAAGGCCCACTCTATGAGATGGAACTTAGAACAAATGCTTATTGGGTGACCAAGAACCTGAGACTAGACAGGCCATGGACCTAGGGAAAAAATAATACTGTTCTAAAAAAATACATAGAAATAAAATGATTACTAGGGGCATTCTGCTATGTTCTAAGATCAGTGCTCTGGTCAGCTATCATCACGGGAGCTTCCTTCTGCAGCAGACCCACCCCCAGACATTATGCAGAGAGTGAGAAACCTCAGAACATTCACCCTGAAATGGGATGTGCATCAAATTCTGCTCCTCAGGCTTCAGGGAACCCTGTGGAGGGGGGAGTAGAAAAAGTGTAAGAGTCAGAGGGTGTGGGGGACACCAAGGAACGAAGGCCTTCTAAACACAGCAGAACTGATGAATTCACAGAGTCTGAGGTAACATGCACAGGGCCTGTCAGACGGGCTCCTACAGCTGAAAGGAGAAGTGGACACCTGCCCCCATCCCCAATCCAGAAGCCATCTTCAACTGATAAATATGTTTAGATAAAAAATTAGTTTTATCTGAGGCAGTTTCACTGGCGAAACAAATTACTCTTAGTGGTAGGCTGTACTCCCAGCTGTGAATGGCCAACATGAAGTAAATGAACTCAATGGTGTCCTTGAAGGTTCCTCGTCATATAATTTCATGCTGGGGCTTTAAAAATATTATTATTTCTATTTTTTTCTTTTATGTTGTTTAGTTTTTTCCATATGGGTTTTGTGTATATATTACAGCTTCCAGTTTTGTGTTTTTATGGAATTCCTGAATGTGTGAACAAATGTGTCTCTGTGTCTATATTTGTGTCTTGATACTTTTCTTGGACACTTTCCTTCTGTTTGCTTGTTTGGTTCTATTCTAATTTGTTTGCTTTTGTTTCATTTTTAGTATAGAATAGTATATTAGTATGGTACAGTATGCCCGTTTGTTTTCTAATGAGAGACAGATGGGGGTGGATCAGAGGGAAGGGGTGGTGGGGAGGAGATGTACGCAGTGGGGATGGGACCAAAATCAGAATATATTGCATGAAAAAAAAACTATTTTCAATAAAAGAAAAAATACACAACAAAAGAACTACATTCTTCTCTTCTGATGGTGGGGCTCCACCCACATGGCTAATTCCCTTCATTGGTTCTCTTCCTTTCCTTTCACAAGGTTGTTTGAGTAAGCTGTTCTTTTCCTACACTTTCTGTTTTTCTTTCTGATTCATTAATAGTGGGACATCATTCATGACACACTAACTATTCATTCAAACTCTTCAACATATAACTGACACCATAGACTCCGAAATGACATGAGGCTATCTGGCAGTCTGAGTTGGAGTTTCAGCTGGTTGAACGACATCCATTTCCTGAGGGAAATATCATGGTAAATATACCAAAGTATTTCCTGTTCAATAAGAACTGAACAAGGTACACAATCGAGAAAGTTGTGTGTGCAAGTGTGCATGTGAAAGAGAGTGTGAGTGTGTGAGTGCATGTGTGTGTGTGTTTTAAGGAAGTTGCAGAAGACTTATTGAAGCGATTGCCTTAAATCTTCTCATGTTATAGTGTAAAATATGTTATTAAGTAAGAATAGACATGTATTCCTATATTTTCTCATTCATTCAGAAGCATCCAATGAGTGCTGAGTGACTGCATGGAACTGGACATTGTTCCCAGTTGTGGTGACATGGGTGTAGATGAGAAAGGAAAAACCTTTTTTCTCATTTTTTGATGAACAAAAGACTTTTGTCATATAAGGAAGGAAAATACTATTTTAAACTGTGATAATTGCTAGAGAGAAAATTATAGAAGAGAAAATGACTATCAAGTAGATAGTGAGTGAGTTGAAATTTAGGCTGGGAAACAACACTAAGAGAATGAAACTGAGTCATGCTCCAAAGGAAACAAAATAATCATCCACTGAGATATTATCTGAAGTCAGTCCAGGCAGAGAGCAGTAAGTTCAAGGGACCTGAGGTGGAAGTGTTCAAGTGGTGTATTAAGAAGCCATTGGAAGCAATGATCTCATTTCTGCACAGTATTCTGAACTTTGTAATCAAAAGCAGATAGCAGTTACTTAGGAAAGAGATGTTCATCATGTGATATAGAGCAAGATGGTTATGGTGGAAGTGAAAAGAAACAATTCGGTTAAAATGAGATTTTAACAGAAAAATGAGTCAGATTATAGAGTGGTATCAGTTGCTAACACCTTTTTTTGGTAAGATTGTGATACTTTGAAATCCAGGAATATATAAACATTATGTTAAATTTTAAATGCATATATTTTTATGAATATTAGTATTTGCCTACATATGTGTGTAGTCCTCATATGTGCCTTGTTTCTTCAGAATTTAGAAGAGGGCGTTGGATCCCCTAGAACAAGTTAAGGGTGGTTGTGAGCCACCAAGTGTGTGCTGGGAATCAAACTTGGATCCTCTATAAGAGCAACAAGTGTTCTTAACTGCTGAGCCATTTCTCCAGGCTGCAGAACACTATTAATGATAAATATTAAATCTATATTTCATCCACATGGACAAAATTCAGTTTTATATTTGATCCTCAATTTTTAAAACAAGTGATATATCACTATTTTCTATAATCTTATTCGTAAAAAAATTTTAAAAAGTAAAACATATTCCAATGCAGGGCAGTTTTAAAAACTAACCATGATGAGAATCACCACCAGTAAGAACCAATAGCTAGACACTTTCATTCTCAGATACATGAAATAATTTATATGAGTTGATGAAAAGGAACTGAATGAAAAATTAATTTTATTATAGGATGGATCCTATTTGTATCTATTAAATGTTCACTTATATTTTTAAAAAAAATTATAATACTATCTTGTATCGGAACATTTAACTTACATGAACTTCACTTACCTCACTGTTCAATCTAAAATTCTTTAAAATCTACATTTGAATCAGTGAAAAATTTTACATTATCTAATCTAAAATAGAAAGACACAATTAAGAAAACGGCTTCACCCTTGAGCACAGGGTGGCACCTGTACATCTCTGTTTTTACTATGACTTTCTGCCCTGATAAAAGATACTTATCTTTTTTACAGCTCTTTCCTGGATGTTCATGTAGGACTCCTAACAGTAGGAGTATATGTTACCTCTGTCTCTTTTGTCAGCTCTTGAGACCCTTTTCTTCCTGCTGGGTTGCCTAGTCCAGCTTTGATATGAGAGTTTGTGCCTACTCACTGCATTTTGTCATGCCATGTTTGGTTGATATCCCTGGGAGAACTGCTATTTTTGTTTTTTGAAGGGAAACAGAGAAGAAGTGGATCTGGGGGGAAGGGGTGGGGGAGGACTAGGAACAGTAGAGGGAGGGAAAACTGCAGTCAGGATGTAATATATGAAAGACAAAAGAAAATTTTATATATATATATATATGCATATATATGTATGTATATACATACATATATGTGGAGTTTTATGTATTATAGTATTTTGGTAAATAGCTAAAATAGTTAATAGTATAGTTCCTTGTAGCCTTTTCATAATTGTTACTGCTATTTTATCCACCTTCCTCCTTCTTCTGTGTTTACCTCATTCCAGCTTCCCAAAGAGCCCTCTCTTTTCTCATCTATATCAGATCCCTGATGACAGAAAGAAGTCCGACCAGGAATGTTTGGGGAACCATCCACACAGTGGGGTTTGGGGGCTGGGGCTACGTTTAAAAGAGAGAGAGAAGACTGTGGGCTAAGCACCAGTGTGCACCTCTCTGCTTCCCGACTACAGCTGCAATGGGGCCAGTCACTCCGTGCCTCTGTGCTCATGTGCTTTTCTACCACAATAGATGGAGCCTTTAATCTGTTTTCCAAGATACATCCTTCCTCCTTTAGTTGCTTTTGTCAAATATTTTATCACAGCTCTCAGAAAGAGAGTAATAAAAACAACCTTCAGCCTGAGAGTTCAACAACATTGTCTTCGTTTTCTCCAATCAGAACCACTAAGTCAGCAGAGGTGACTGATTTCATCTCTTCACACTAAGAATGAATAAGACTAACACAACCATTGGCAACAATAGTTAGTGAGGTTGTGGGGACAAGTGACCACTGCTGTTGGAAATGGGAAATGGTACAGCCACAATGGAAATATTCAAATCCTCAAAAACTAAAAATACTTCTACCATATTGCATTCTAGTCTACAGACACTCGCTCAGCCATATTTATTGCTGCCCTACTCACAATAGTTAGGAAATGAAAACAACTTACATGTCAGTAGCAGATTAATGCATAATGAAATGTGATTCATACACACAATGGAATAGTATTCAGCTGTAAATAAAAATGAAAAGTACTATGCAAGTTTCCAAGGGAGGGAAGCAAGAATAATCTTACCCAGCAGTGTTGTCTATGAACCATGATAGTAACCAGAACAGGAGCGAGACATCTGTTAAATGATAGTGAATGGAAATCAAATGTTGGTGGCCTAAGTAGACTTAAGGCCTACAGAACAGGACTGAAACCATGCCTTCTGCTAGAAACCTAGCCACCCACCCAGGGCTAGTTAGGTCATAGATCTTAGAATAGAATATACTATTACCACTTTGCTACACCAGCATTATTCCTTAACTCCATTCTAAATCTTGTCCTCATATACATAGACAGATAAATATAGCTTGGCCCTTCATCAAAGAAGCTTCTCTTTACAGAAAACCACAGCTGGACACAGGGGACACAAAGATCAATGGACTGTGGCATATCTGATCCCAGAGAATATACACCCTCAGCATAGCTCCTGCATCTGTATCTCAAGAAACACGACAGAAAAGGCCATAGAAAGAGTCTAAAGAACTGAAATACCAAGAAGTCTTCTATGTGGCTAGTTCTCTAAGCTGCACAAAGAAGACCTGAACAATGACAATGTTAAAAGGCATGCTAATATGAAAGAGAATCTCATGATGTCCACTCCCAGATGAAGAAAAACAGGCAAATGGTGACTGCTGAGACTGGGAGAACTAGCCTTTCCCAGGGATGAGCCCCCGATGATTTATCCAACACAAAGTCGCCCTGAAACCATAGCCAAACAGACAACAAAAATGGAATCAGCAAGTTGTATTTATGTACACATATACCATATATAATTAATACACACTAATTAAGGTGAATTAAATTAATCAAGGTATATCAAAGGAATCTAATAGTAATCCAAGATAAAGAGGTCTTCCATTTGGGAAGATGATGTGTGTGGGGATGTTGGAGGAAAAAAAAGAGAAGGGAATAATTAATGTAATTATATTTTAATTAAAATGTAAAAAAAAATAAAATAAATAAAAAGACATCTCAAGTGTAAACTTTTTTATTAAGAATTATTTTATTCATTTTACATACCAACCACAGATTCCCCTCTCATCCCTCCTCCCACTCCCCCATAGCCTTCCCCTCCTAGCCTACCATCATCCCCTCCCCCAAAAAGGTAAGACCTCCGATGAGGAGTCAGCAAAGCCTGATACAGAAGTCCAGTTGAAGAGAGAGAAGAGGGATTCTATGAGCAAGAGCATCAAGATCATCATGAGGAAACCTACAGAGACAGCCAAACCAAGCTAGTTCGAACTCATGAACTTTAGACCAACAGCTGTGGAACCTGCATGGGACTGGACTAGGCCCACTACATAAGCAAGACAGTTGTGTAGCTTGGTCTGTTTAAGGGGACCCTGGCAGTGGGAATAGGATCCATCCCTGGTGAATGAGCTGGCTTTTTGGAGCCCATTATCTGTGATGGAACACCTTGCACAGACTTGATGCAGGGGGAGGGGCTTGGACCTGCCTCAAGTGAAAATTTTATAAATGCCCTATTTTTTCTTAGAAATGAAGTCTTAGCTACTTCTTGTTTATAAATAAATTATTTGATTTTTGAAAATGCTGATGAATATTCATTCCCAGCAGCTTAGCTCTGAATCAAAATACTTTTGTAGAGGATAGTCATTTGTTTCTATAGTCCCAAGCTTTAGTCCACTTACCACATTTCACAGCTAGGCATCAGGTTTTGCTCCTCACCTTGCAGCCGGAGTAGACAACATTTAGGCCCTGGTTCTTGCTCATTCCACAAGGTTTATTGCTTTAGCATTTTTATTGCTGTGATAAAACCCCATGACCATAAACCACTTGGGGAGGAGGGGGTTTATTTTGCTTCCACTTCCACACCACAGCTCATCTCCAAAAATGCAGGGCAGGAACTCAAGGCAGGAGCTGGAGACAGGAACCAACACATGGGCTGTGGAGGAATCTTGCTTACTGGCTTGTCTCTCTTTACTAGTTCAGCCTGCCTTCTTGTAACACAGACCTCCAGCTAGGGGTGTCACTGCTCACAGTGAGATGGGCCCTCCCACATCAATCATTAATTGAGAAAACACCCTACAGACCTACTTATAGGCCAGTCCCACGCAGGCATTATCTCAATTAGATCCCCGCTTCCCAGAGGAGCCAAGCTTGTGTCAAGTTGACTTAAGACCTAGTTAGAAGGCTTGTTTTCCTCTGTGACTTTTCTGTCACCTGAAACATTTCATCTTCTCTGGTATTAGTTACATGGAAGATATTAATCTGATCTCAGCTTAGCAGATATCTAGAGGGAAACAAAAATGTTCACCATCCCTTCCAGTAGTCCCACCTCATTTTTCTTGAAAAATAAACATTATTTATTTTATCCTGATCATGGGTAAGGTAAGAAAAATGCTTAATTCACACACCATGAAATATTTCAATCTTCTTTTATCAGGCTCCACACTTTTCAGAGTTACAGTGAATTCAGGATGGAGATTATTCACTCAGCTATAAGTACTGAACTGTTTTGTCACATTAAAACAGACATGTAGTGGGTAGCTGTTCCAGCTTTGACCTGGAAGTACTATCCCCAGCGAGGCTTCGGCAACTGTCACGCCTACAAGGCAGGGCTGAGACAGGAGCCCTTAAGAACCGAGATCCAGATTGCTGGCTCCCTGGATTCCTGGATCCTGGACGCTGGAGGTAGACGGAGCAGAGTTTTCCAGAGAACACAGCTTGACTGTACTACACCTTTCCTGGACCCTGCAACCTATCCCTTTACTTGTAAGTTACCCCACAAAATAAACCTTGCTTTTAACTATGTGGAGTTGCCTTAATACTACAAACCAATACAGACATAGGCCAGATTTGTAAGTTTTTCCTGAATTTTTTTTTCCAGATCTGAAACACTCAGTTAGCTGAAGAAGTAAGGAATTTTCAGAAAAGCTTAAATAAAGCACAGGAGGAAGGAAAAATAAGGGTATTTTTCAGGAATTCAGAGAACAAAGGGATGATGGTTTGTTCATTGGAACAGGCCCTATTAAAGGGCTCAGTAGGAAACTGGGGGAAATAGTGTGAGTTGGAGAACATTTTATTTACGTCTGGAGTGGAGCCTCATTCAATGACCATAACCAAGTGACATTTTAAATAAAATATCTCTGTACAAAGACATTGGTTTTTAGATTATTATCTTTAAAGTTATTACAACTGAAAACATTTCATATACAAAATCAAGGGAAAACATTAGCTACTATGATAAACATCTTCTTAATACTCAAAGTGCATTCGTCCCCACTGCTCTACTCAATTGATTGTTCTTGGTTAGAAAGTTCATGAGGCATGGAGCCCAATTCACTTAAATGAATGTGTTGGGTCTTGTCACTGGGGATTTCCATTCTTAAGATTGATGCTCTGAGCATTAGGAAAACTTATTAGTGGCTTCTACAGTGCAGCTTTGTTTTTCACAATAATAAATTACCCTTAATTTAAAGTTGTGACAAACTTAATCTGCTATAGAAGCTGGGTCATAGATTTGTTTAATGATTACTTACCTCATTCCTTTGTTTCTATGGTTGGAATTTATCTCTTTTTCCTTTCAGAATATCTGAGTTAAACTTCTCAGTTGTTGATTATTCTGATATTGTTTTAAATCTGCATTACTTTATGACTCTCATAACATGGTGTTGTTTATCCTATTGTGAATTTTCAATACGAACCTAAATAGAATTAATCACCCTCATACGTGCCCTGTTAGTTTGAATAATTGTATTTATTTTAAAAGGAAGGAAACTAATTTCAAAGCTTGTCTCCAGAGTAATCATTTTACAGCCTTTTTAACACATTTTATTTTAATATTAATGAAAACACAAGGCAATTTTTATCATGTGTGGGAAATCACAAATGCTATTTGTTATCACTTTTATGTCTTATATAAACTGGCTGAGTCTAAAAGTTGACCATAAGATTATCACACTATGAGGATTTATTCCAAAACAAAAGACATAAAGTCTTATTATTGCTTATATTTTCACAATGATGGTCATTAGCACAACTATATAATGAACTTGTAGCATTTGCTTTTGTTGGCAAATTTCAACAATTCGTTGCTTTTTCAAACTCTTTAACCAGCTTTCATGGATCAAGAAAAGCATTCACAAATACAAGCCAGATAAAAAACAGAAAACAAGCAAACAAACCAAATAAATAAATAAATACCCTATTAAGAAGCAATTAAAATGTCAACAATTGACCAGTTTTCTCTTTTCTGCCTGCTAAAAGAGAGTTTTGCTTCTTTGCAGAGGGTAAGTGTCTTCAGCCTTCAGTAGTGGTAATGCCTTGTCTTCTAGAATATGGCTGAGGTCTGAGAAAAAACAAACAAAGGAAAAAATAGCTCCAAATAACCTCTGAAGCAGGTCCTATGTAAACTACATTCACCCTAGTCTTAGATAATACAAATCTGTCTCCATGAAGGGGTGTTTTCCCACCTGTTTATACATGGTTTGGTCATGACAAATGCTGGGTCTACTGTGAGTTAATGGTTTTCTCAAATTGAATAAGATGTACATGAGAGTTTTTCAGAGTTTATGTCTACAAAATTCTCCCACATAAAATGTTTAGAAACATAAGAAATGTAAAACTATTGCCCATATTACCTGGTTAGGGCTCTGTGACTGCTTCAATGGGTCTCCTCCTGGCTCTACAGTGCATTCTGCTAAGACAAAAAAAAAAAAAAAAAGAAGCTGTAGAATATCTGTTTCAAGAAAAGAATAAAGTTGGACTAATCTGCATTAATCATAGGATACCCCATAGGCAAAGGATAAAAATAATAATAATAAAGCTCTTTCTTTGTGAAGGAGAAAGAAATATCTGTTTTACTCTGTTCCTAATGTGGTCTCCATGGATATTAAAGCAGTGTGAAATCTGAGCACAATAATGTCCAGTTCCAAATAGAATTAATATACATTGAATCCCCACCCCAACCCCATTCCCCCGCACCAGGCCAGAGGTGGTGGATGATAACAAAGAAACAGAGTGTCTTCCTCGTAAATCAGGGTAGATCCACATATTGGCTCTCAGTGTTGTGACTGCATGCAGAATACCTGTGCGAGCCCAAGCCAGACCAAATCTCAGCATGGAGAAAGGAGTTGGGGGTGAAGGCCTACCCTTACCAGAGGAATTATTGGCGATTCTTAAGCTGTTGGGAGAAGGTTCAGTTTTCTCTAAGAAAAATGTAAGAGCTCCTTACATTTCTAAGAATATTTTGGCAGCATAATTGATCTTTGTTGGGTCCAGGTCTCGTAATAATGGGGTACATGCAACCAAAGTCTATTAAACAAGAAGCAAACTTTATTCCAGAAAAATAAAAATAAAAAAGTAAAAAGGAAAACACCATGGGGCACAAAAGCTTATCAGCTAGCTGAGACCACAGCTAATGTTGGAATTCTGAGGCTGTGGCAGCTTGACAGGTACTCTGAGTCTCTTTTTATAGTAGGGGGTAAGCATGAGACATAAACAAAGGAAATTTTACAATTTTGATGTTAAACTTTTATAAACAAATTGTTTTAGGTTTTTACAATTTTTCCATTAACAAGGTTTTAGGAGTTTTTAGCTAAACAATGTTTGCATATCCCTGTCTCCCTTCTTGACTCGGTTAGTTGATGTTTGTCAAAATCTTCAACTTCTCCTGACACAGCTGGGCTCCCGTAGTAAGGCAGGTTGGCACATAGAACTTCTTAAAAGTTAACTTTGGTTTTGATAGTGAGTGGTAGGGGGTTACTGAAGAATAGCTAACCCCAGAGCTGCAAAGGACAATCATAAAATAAAACTAACATTTGGGTTGTTGACAGAGTTGCCCATCGTAAAACATGAAGAGGACCAGTTAAAGGTTAATTCTTTTTTTTTTTTTTTTTTTTTTTTTTTTTTTTTTGCTAGCCAAGCTGATGACTGTCAGTTTTCATTCCTAAAGTTCATAATTTTATATTTCTGTATTCCTGGACCCTTCAGTCTTAATTGGTAGAAAGACACCAAGTTGGATAGAGTAGGAGGGATACTGGATCTGGAAAGAGTAAGGAGATGGGGGAAATATAATTAAAACACCTTTTTTTAAATTTTACAATATAATTTAATTCTACATATCAGCCACGGATTCCTTTGTTCTCCCCCCTCCTGCTCCCTTACCTTCCCCCCAGCCCACCCCCCATTCCCATCTCCTCCAGGGCAAAGACTTCCCCCGAGGATTGAGATCAACCTGGAAGACTCAGTCCAGGCAGGTCCAGTCCCCTCCTCCCAGGCTGAGCCAAGTGTCACTGCATAGGCCCCAGGTTTCAAACAGCCAAATCATGCAATGACCACAGGACCTGGTCCCACTGCCTGGATGCCTCCCAAACAGATCAAGCCAATCAACTGTCTCACCAATTCAGATACAAAATCCCCAAGAACTAATTTTAAAATCTTACATTAACACAGACAAAAATTACCTAGGAATCTCAACTTTCAGTACTAAGATATTTCCAGGTTCTGTTTTTCAAGGTTTTGTTTGTTTGTTCATTTGTTTCTTTGCTTGCTTATTGATATGCAAATACCAAGAATCAGTATTTCCAGTCTTCTATTGTCCCAGAGTTGATCCAAGGGAACTAACATAGGCTGTGATCAGTTGGCCATTTTCTAGAGAAGAAGGGGTTTTGTTATGATTCAGGATGAGAAAAAAAATAAAAAGCTAGACCAATGTTACCCGTCTCGTTGTAACAATAAAGTATTTCTGAGGAAAGAGCAAGCAGATATTTTTCTCTATCATGTATATACTTAGAAATACCAGGAGGCCTAGGGTTTCTCAGAGGAAAGAGTTAAAAATCCTGAAAGTTTCACTCTTCCTCTACCCACAGTCTGGTTCAGTGTCCAGAAAATCAAGGGTATTATCATTCTTTTGTCCAGAATATAAACTTGGTAAAAGTAGGAACTTGCCACATTTACAGACAAAAATAAATACATTAAAACAAATCTTAAATTATTTACAACATTAATATTCACTTACTTTAAATGTATGATGTTTGCATTATTTTTCAGACCAAAATAGTGAAATATTGGCAACTTCTTAATGTTAAACAAAAGCTGTGACAGTAGACATATGACACAAGCACAATCTTCTATTCTGGAATGGTTCATGGGGTCAGCCTTTCTGAAATTTCTATTTGTGTGAAACATCTGACAACCATGACGGAAAGTAGAGTTATGATTATTAGTTTCTCTGGCACATCAAAACAGCATTAAATAAAATCTTCAACATTTGTCTGAGATTAATGTACTCAACATTGTAGAGTTCTGGAGTTTTGTGGAATCAGTGTTCCTGCCTCTGCAGCTTTTCTTCATCTTTTTTTTTCTCTTTTTTTATTATTAAGAATTTTTTCTATTCATTTTACATACCAAACACAGATCCTCCTCTCCCCCCTTCTCCTGCCCCATATCCTTCCCCCCCCACCCACTCCCTATTCCCACCTTCTCTAAGGCGAGGCCTCCAGTCAGCAGAGCTTAATGAATGTAACCATGGTACATTCATTAAGGCAGGTTCAAGCCCCTCCTCCTGCACCAAGGCTGTGCAAGGTGTCCCACCATAGGTACCGAGCTCCAGAAAGCTCACTCACACACCAGGGATGGATCCTGATCCAACTTCTAGGGGGCTCCTTAAACAGTTCAAGCTGAACAACTGTCTCACCTATGCAGAGGGCCTAGTCCAGTCCCATGGGGGCTCCACAGCTATTGGTCCATAGTTCATGAGTTCCCACTAGTTTGGTTTGGTTGTCTCTGTGTGTTTCCCCATCATGATCTTGATGTCTCTTGCTAATAGAATCCCTCCTCTCTCTCATCAACTGGACCTCTGGAGTTTGGCCTGGCACCCAGCCTTGGATCTCTGCATCTGCTTCCATCAGCTACTGGATGAAGGCTCTATGATGACAGTTAGGGTATTCACCAATCTGATTACCAGGGTAGGCCTGTTTATGCACCCTCTCAACTATTGCTAGTAGTCTAAGGTGGGGTTATATGTGTGGATTCCTGGGAACTTCCCTGGCACCCTGTTTCTCCCTATTCTCATGATGTCTCCATCTATCATGATATCTCTTTCCTTGCTCTCCCACTCTGTCCCTGTTCCACTCCAGCATCCTGTTCCCTAATGCTGTCATCCTCCATTCCCTACCTTCCATTGTTCTTCCTCACCCCCAGTTTGCTCATGGAGATTTCATCTATTTCTCCTTCACATGGTGATCCATGCATCCCTCTTTGGGTCCTCCTTGTTTCCTAGCTTCTCTGGAGCTGTGGGTTGTAGTCTAGTTATTCTTTGCTTTACATCTAGTATCCACTTATGAGTGAGTACATACTATGTTTGTCCTTCTGAGTCTGGGTTACCTCACTCAGGGTGATATTTTCTAGTTCCATCCATTTGCCTGCAAATTTGTTGATGTCATTGTTTTTTATTATTGAGTAATACTCCATTGTGTATATGTGCCACATTATCTTTATCCATTCATCAAATGAGGGCCATCTAGGTTGTTTCCAGGTTCTGGCTATTATGAATAATGATGCTATGAACATAGTTGAGCATATGTCCTTGTGGTATGATTGAGCATTCCTTTGGTATATGCCCAACAGTGGTATAGTTTTATGAATGTGTTAGTAGTTTCACTCTGCATTCATAACAATATGACATATTCATAATTACTAAAATTCTATTGTCCTTGGTGGTAATATTTGGATTTTGTAAGGCAATCTCTACATTTCTCCCTGTTAGTTGTACTGATCCATGTCTTTGAGTCACTTCTTTAGGATGATGGTTGCTTACAGCTAAGACAACTTCTCCAACATCTGAGGTAATGTACCCAGTCACTTGAATGATCCATTGATTTTAGGATATCCATGCATATGTCTCTGAAATTATTAGTTTTTAAATTGAACTCTTCTTTTTACTAAATATGGTTGTTTGTAGTACATACCTTCTCTAGTAATGTCCATCAGTTATCCCAGACACAGATGACTAGTATCATTTATGATTCTGCTTTTGCCTTAACGTAGACACACCCAATCTTTCCATAATTTACCTAAAGAACACACTTAAAACCCATCTCCATCTTTTTAATCATTCTTTATTGCCCTGATCCAGGCAAGTAGCACCACTCACTGTATATCTGTGTAAAAGTCTTATTCATTTCAAGATCTTCAGATATGACTCATCAAGATGCAATTGTTGTGCCCTGGGCACGAGACCCCCAAAGAGACCACCAGAGACACAAACTCACCAAAATGCAAAAGCAAGGTTTATTAGAGCAGTTCAAGAAGCATGGCAGGGACCTCATGGAGCACAACCACACAGTGGAGACTAGAGGAGCTGCCCACCCCTCTGCAAGCTCAGTTGTTAAAGGCAAAAACCATAAGGTTACATTATTTAGGGGTGCTAGTGTGGGTACAATTCTGATTGGCTCAAGTTTTGGGAACTTTCCAAAATTTCTGTATTATCTTACTTTGTAGTTTTGATGGGTTGTTTGTCAAGCTTTATAGACTATCTCCTGCATTGGGGCATTCTGTGGTTAATCAGTTGCTACCAGATAGTCCTTTAAACCTCCTGGCTCTGTACTTTTGAATTCCTGGGACCTATGTCAGCAGCTCTGAGAGTTTTGAAACTCAGGCCTATTTCAAGCTGGGGTGAGGGGCTTGCTTGAAATGGGCGTGTTTTGGTTCTTCAGAAATTATTTGTAAAATATAATTAACTAAGCAAATAACAACCATGATGAACCATGTCCAGGCCTATGTTCAATGTGGGTAAGACTAAAATGTTAAACTGTAACCCCTAAAAAACATCTGCTTCAATAAAAAGTGTTAAAATATTTTAAATTCTTCTTAGCTCTATTTATCCCATTTCTGCCATTTAAATAACAAAATTATTCTGGCAGCACAATGAAGAATGGAATTCTTATTTCTTTGCACCTTACTTTTCCTAAGATTTAGCATTTTATATAAAAAATATAAATAGAATATGCAATGCATGCATAAAACAAAAGCAGAAGTATATGGCCTTTATAAGAATATTTTTCTTTAAAAATAAAGGTGCAACTCGAGTAACCTTCAAACTAAATATAAACATCTTGACTTTTAAAGGAGATAATTTACCCACAGCATTTTAGATAAATTAGAATGTCAAAGTGCATTCATGTACTGATGATATTGGAGGTTGATATAGGTTCCTGAAATGTTACGATGAAAGCCATTTAAATCATAGAATGTCACAAACACCTCTCAGACTATGAGAGAACAGCTCATCAGCATATAATATGCCAAAACTATGAGAAAAACAATCTGGCAAACAGAAATAACAGATTTTTCTTGTAACAACATGTCAATTTACTAACTTCACTATTACCATGGTTACAAGACTGTTCAATATTAATATGGTTAGCACCACACAGAAGTAGGACCCCCTACTTTAAGCTTCTTTGTAGATTTCCATATATAAATAAGACCTTACGAGAAAACTAGTTTTCAAGAATGTTTAAGTAGTAAACATAAAAGACACCTTTTAAATTTATTTCTTTTTTTTCAGATTATAATATAATTTTGCAGTGCAATATAATACTAATTGATGGAGTCACTTTAAGTATATGACTTTGAAATTAGCAAAAATTATTTACATCTATAGATTAATCTACCCCTCAACCCATATCAGAGAAGCTTCTTTTTAATATTTCTTCATGTTGATGTATATGACTATTTGCCTGCCTATTAAGCATAGGTCTGCCTGGTATCTATTGAGGCCAAGTGAAGTTATCAGATACTCTGGAACTGGAGTTATAGGTGGTTGAAGGCTCCCAAGTGGGTACTAGGAACCAAACCTGGGACCTCTGCAGGAACAGTAAGTGTTCTTAACTGATGAGACATCTGTCCAACCCAGAAAAACATATTGCTATATTTTTTGTCATGATCAGAGCTTAATATGGTGACTCCAAATTGATCAACAGTAAAGAATTAGAGACCGTAGCATACACAGCTCTAAATGGGCATCTATATCAAACCTCTCCACTCCCCAAAGTTCAGGAATGATTATGGAAGGAATATGGAAAGATGGTAACAACCATAAGCAGTGGATGTCTGCAGTGTAACTGAATTTCCTGGACATAACAATGCTGTCACACACACGAACACACAGCAGCTGGGACTGCATTCATGAGACTTATGCAGGCTCACTCTCTCTAAAACTCCAGCATGGATGAGGGAGGAGGAATTAGCTTTCAGGAACCTGGGCTCCAAGAAGCTACCCAATGTCTAGCAGATGGCTCTTCTTCACCCAGGCACCCACAGGCAGCACTAAGAGGACTCAGTTGTGTTAAAAAACAAAAGGAATACATGAAGTTGTGATGGGAAGTAATTGGGTAAATTAAAGAGGAAGGGGGAGGAATGGAGTGGTGGGTTTGGTCAAAACATTGTATGTATGTACAGAATTTTAAAACAGTAAAATGGAAAACAAAAGAACAGAAAAGAGAATCATTTATGTGAAGTACTTTAAAGACTATAAAAATGTGCATTACTATTGCTTTCAAGTCTCCTTGGATGCTGAAGTACCTGTAACAAAAATCCTTGATGTAAAGTGGTATAATATTTGCACCAATGAACAGATGAATAATAAATGTGATATAAACAAAGGAGTTGCATTTAGCCTTGAAACACAGGAAAACCTTGATCTTCTCAACAATGTAGATGAGCTTAAAGGGCATTATGCTAAGTGAAATAAGTCTGGCAGAGGAAGACAAATCCTACACAGTGCATCCCATATTTAGAATTTTGAAGTGTATGCACATCACCCTAAATACTGTTAATTATTTCTGTATGATTTATAATGCCTAATGCAATGTACATGTTTTGTAAAAAGCTTTTGTACAGTATTATTCAGGAAATCTTGAGAAACTATATATTTTCAATGAAAATACATTTTTTTTTCCTTTGTAGCTACCAACACAAGTGGGAAGAACTTACCAGGGGGAAGAACTGTCTCATTACTAAATGGTGATTTGAAAACTGTATGTGGACGTGGTAGAGAATAGCACTGTGCTGACTAATTTTATGTTGATTTGATACAAACAAGAATCATTTTGGAGGAAGGAACTTAAATTGAAAAAACTATCCCATCAAATTGGCCAGTAGCAAGTCTATGGTCCTTGAGCCTATAAAGAAGCAGGATGAACAAATCATAAAGAGAGAGCCAGTAAATAGCACTCCTCCATGGCCTCTGCATCAGTTCCTGTCTCTAAGTTCCTACTTTGAACTTAGTACCAAGCTACTACATAGCAAAGGAAATAAATAATTAAGTGAATAGAAAATTTGTCCAACACATACATCAGATAGGGCTTGGATATCTAAAATAAATTAGAAGTTAAATATATCAGTAGTAAAATAAGTAACTAAATGAGCAAAGGGCTAAGGTATATTTATATATAGAGAGAAAGAAATACAAATGGTAAACCCTATATTTAAAAAATGCTGTATACTACTAGCGATCCAGGAAACACCACCTAAAACCACAACACACTATCACTTTGCTTCTGTTAAAAAGGAGATTACCAAAACCAAAATAAATCTGGTATGCTTGGAAGTATCATAAGGAAATGGCATCAGCATTCACAAGAGACTTCTGTGTTCCTGACAGTATTCATATTAGTCAGAATACAGACTCTACTCACCTGTCCACCAACAGATGAATAAATAGCTCATATGTGATATTAATAATGGAATTACATTTAGTCTCAAAACACAAGGACATCTTAATCGTCTCTACAACATAGATGATGAACTTGAAAGACATTGTGTTAAGTGAAATAAGCTTGACATAGAAAGGCAAATATGGTCCACCTTACACCAAGAATCTAAAAAACTTAAAATGGTGAGGAGGATGGTAATTGTCTTGGGCTAGTGGGAAGAGGAGGATCACAGAATATTTGCAACAGATTTAATTTGTAAGAAACAATAAGGGAAGTTTAGATTTTAGGTCTTATATTCCCTGCCCAATAATCAGCTTAACACAAGGCTCCTCACCCCAAGAACAAAGGGACAATGTTGGGGAAGTTGTCTACTGTCTTTCAAGATTAGTTATAAATTTAGTCATTGGGAGCAATCAGAATAAAGCTCAGTACTAATCACTTTGTCAATATAGGAAGAGAAAATTACATTAGCTAAAGTATCTCTTATTAACACCAAGATTATCAGACAAACTGAAATTTAATCATTACATATGGATCATGAGAAAAATAGTCCCAGTTAGTCACAGTACTAGGTGTTATTACTGGCTACAGGATTTAACTGGGTCAGTTCTCAGCTTGCACAAGCAGCTAGACACCATTTCCAGTTGAGAAAATAAAGATGCCCTGATGAAATCTGAAGATAAGCTACTAGCCTGAACATCTCTGTGCAGAATGTTGGTTATTAGAGAATTGGGCAATCAGGGTTATTTCTTTTTCTCAATACACACACAGACATAAACATTTACAGTCATTAAAGAAGAGACACAACTGCTTATCAGTACATCATAGAAACTGTCATTTTTCCCAGTTAGGAATAGTTTTTCTAAGTATATAACCTGCATTCATATAACTGCTCAAACTTGAAGAATTCAGAATCATTTTCTATATTTTTCTCCAAGGTGATATTTAGAGTCATTTCACATGTAAACTTCTTCTGGACTCATGAGTCATATCCAGATGACTTGTAGAGCAACTTTCTTTGAAAAAAATGGTCACAATCAATTTGTAGATCATTTGTCAGAAATCACATCCCTAAATTCACACAGGTGCAGAAATTCTAATAATAATTTTAACTTTAAAATAAGCCAATTGAAATTATTATATTTGCATTCTAGTGGCTTAATAATAAAATAAGCATTCCTATGTCTTTCTAATATGTGAAGTTTTATTAAAGTATTTTTCTTTAGAGGCAAGATCTCTCTACATAGTCTTGGCTGTCCTGGGACTCACTATGTAAACCAGGATGGGCTCCAACTTACAAAGATCTGCCTGCCTTTGCCTCCTGTATTCTGGGACTAAAGGCATGTGCCACTATGCCTAGCCCAAGTTCTGAATTTATTTAAAATTTATTTAAATTTATTTAAAACTTTCTATGTTTACCATTCTAATTGTGCTATTTGACTTAACTCATTATTGAAAGATACCTCTTCCTTCCAAATGGCCCCAGATCTTACTGCTTAATCAGTGTTGGACTCTCTGTTTCACTGACTTCTGTACTTGAATGGAAATCTTTCTGAGTCTTCTGTGCCATGAGTACAGTTCTCTGTTCAGAGGGCACCCATTCTGGGTGGCTCAGATGTGCATTCTTTCACTTAAAAAGAAAACAACCATGATGAGCCGTGTCAAGCTCCCTTACTGTAAAACAAGGTGCTAACATAGAACAGGAAGCAACTTGCACAGATCTGGACATTCACAGCCTGCTAAATTAAAGCTACACTCTGACCTGTAACAAGAAAGAATTATCCGCCATTTTAAAGTCACTCCATTATGAATGTTTCTTTGAAGAGCAAAAATTATATAATCTGAATAAAAAATAGGAAAAAATGTGGAAATATAGTTTGATGACATAAAAATTAAAGTTTTGGAAGCTATATGATGGCACACTGGTAAGAGTGTTTTCTTGTAAGCATGAGAATCTGGTTTCAAATTCAGCGCCTACATAAAATAATGGAATGGGCACATGTGCCTGTCACTCCAGCATTATTGGGGATGGATACAGAAAGATAACATATATCAACCTAGTTCCAAGTTTTGTGAGAGACTCATTTCTCCCCAAGGCACAAATATAGAGAATGGTACAGCAGGACACTTGATTCTTCCTCTGGCCTCTGCACATTCTTGGCCTTACCCTTCATTTTGCCACCTCCTTGTAGTGGGACCATGGTGACCATACTTTCTCCATATAATCTTGGGTAGACATAACCATTTCCAAACTATAGCACCATCCTTTGAGATTTTGTATCTTACCTAGAGAACAACAGAATAGCATAGTCATAAGTGTATATTTTTATTTTCACTTCTAAAACACAGACAGAATTTCACAGATAGAATTTTCAAAAGGAAACAATATCCTGGATCCTCCAATCACCAAGTTCTTCTTTTCTGTGAATTCCTCTCCACTTCAAGTTTCATGTGCACCATTACTGAGTCTTTAACATTCTTTCATTTGTCCTTTACACTAACCTTTATCCTTCAAAATGTCTGGACCGTCTTGTTTCATTAATTGATAAAACAAGACATTAGTAAATGATTTTTTTCACTTATTCCATCAAAAGGTGGAGAACTATTCATTCTGGAATTTGTCTTGGACCTTGGGACAGGATTCATTGGGAGTGTGTCACAAAAGAAATGTTTAACTATTGAGTACAAGCTTTAAATAATGTCTACTGCTTCTTTTGCTTATTTGGAACAAGTATTTGGAAGATAAATGCTGTGTTAAGAAGTCTATGTCTTATGAAACAACCTCTGAAGAAGTCCAAGCTCATCATAAGGAGGGAGACATATAGAAGCAGCAGGTTGCTAGACATAATATAGATGCTTCTCTGACTTCCCTCATATCTCTTGTTAAATGGAGTTAAGTGACTAGATAATAGTTGTGATGTACAGGATAAGATACATCTAAACTAACCTAATACTTGACTTACAGAATTACAAGTATATTTTTTGATAATGATCTTCACTGTGGCAGTATACAGATTCTTCAAGTCCCTGTTTTATTCAAAAGGTATGTTATGAACCCACTTAAATCTAGTGGGAGTCTTTAGAAAGATCTAGCAGCTATATCCAGAGATCTGTTCTTTGCTCCTAGCAAACTTTGATTACTTTTCTCCTGAGGAGACATTTACTGGAGATAACAAATCTGGAGACATATTTCTGAACTTTGCCATATACAGCTAAAAACACCAATTGACATATTCTTGGCTTTGAAATCAACCTATACTATGCTTTGTTTATTTGACTCTCGTCTATCTTTCCAGCTACCATAGAGAGCATGAAGAATTGTTCTGAAGTACAGAAAGAAGGTCAACATCTTTCCAAACTGCTATAAGTTTGTTTATTGTATTTTTAAATTTTCGTGGTTTGTTTAATTTTCTCAACTAACAAATTCCCAGCCAGTTTCCTGCCTCACACAGTTTTCTCATTCACAAATCAGTCACCTCTTCTAACTCCTTATTATGACACTAATAGCACCTTATTTCTAAGTACAAATCTTTGCATCTGTCAAGGAAAGAGCATCACTATGAACATTGATGATAAAACATATTTTTAATGAAATCAGCCATATATAATAGTGACTTGAGCTAAAGGATATGAAGGTCTTGAGTGAGAATCAGATGCAGCTATTAGGGACCCAACTGGAATAGTTACTTAGGTGAACAGTGTCCCCAGTGATAAGTAGTAAGTCAAACAGCTCCAGATGAATGGGATCATAAGGGAATGAAGATGTCAGGGAAATAACCATACCACTCATACTCTCTATTTGAAGGGTCCATGGCCTACCATTAGATGATATACATGCATCTGCTTTCTCCAGCAATATCAGTTGCATATAGAAGGTGTATGAACATCATGACAAACTCAGCTCTCTTTGATACCATCATCTGTAACACGTGTGATGGAGAACTTCCAAAAGCACTTGTTACTGCTCCAGTTGCTCCAAACCTTGACTTAATTCCCCTTTTATCCAATTAGAACTCTAGTTAGTATTCTAAGAAAAATGAAGTTAAAAGCATAATCAAACCCATCACATCTTCTAGAGTTCAAATTTTAATTTTTAAATCTCTTGTGTACTTGGAATATATTCTTAAAAATAGCATTAGAAACTGAATGCACCTTATAATTTTGCTGTAATTCTATAACTAGGTATTTATAATTTATCTTTTGGACAATAAATTGACATGCTACCTACTCTCTCTCTCTCTCTCTCTCTCTCTCTATATATATATATATATATATATATATATATATATGGTAGCATGTATATATGTGTGTATATATATATATGGTAGCATGTATATGTATATATATATATATGGAAAAACATACATATTATTTTGGAATGTTTTCTTCAACTAATCCATACTATTATTTATTAGTCAATATCTCAGGACTCAATTATAAAATTTTATGATGTTATTACTATGTTACAGGGCAAGCTTCTACTTTCAGACACATAGAGATGTTTTTTAATCAATATTTTTTAAGATTTATTTTAAACTATGAGGTGTGTGTGTGTGTGTGTGTGTGTGTGTGTGTGTGTGTTTGTGTGTGTGTTTAGATGGGCACTTGTAAATACTAGTACCCATGGAGGCCAACAGACCAGAAGAAATTGTCATATACCTTGGAAGTGAAGTTAAGGCAAGTGGTCACCAAGTAGCCAGGCATGGTGGCACTTGTCTTTAATTTCAGCACTTGTGAGGCAAAGGCAATTAAAACTACTGCTGCTATTTAGATCCTTGAAGAATCTGAAGAATTTGAACATATCTGAAGTACAGAAGGGAGTATAGAAGAAATGAATTCGGTATCAGCTCTTCCACAAACGACGCACCAACTCCAGCACCGAATCCATTTCATAACTATTACTATGTGGGATGCAGTGGTTCCTCAGATTCCAACCTGTGAGACCCAGAGGTACACTACTTATATCAAACAGTGCTGGCAACCCAGAGTCCCTCTTTTTATAACAGTATTAGTTTTTTAGGCAGTTCTAGTCATCCACATCCTCTGTAAAACAAAGAATCATGCCAGCTAGAAAGTAATGCATTCTCAAAGATTTGCAGCAAAATCTCTCTGAAATATGTCTGGTTTCCACTAGCACTGTCCTGAAGAGACTGGATATCTTTGGTTTAATTTTTACCTCATAAAGAATGACTGTTCCTTGTAACATAGTCTATTTTTTGAATTCTTGATTAAAGCAGCCAAGCCCAAATATGCAGCAGCAATTAAGTCCATATTACATATGCTTTGATTGGAAAAGATTGTAAAACACTGAAATCTCCTCAAGCATATTTATAGACATATTTATACAGATGACTCAAGGTCCAATTGTGTATGTGTGAGAGTGTGTGTATTTGTGTTTCCTTAGCAAGTTAAACCTTCAAATAAATGAAGAGGTATGCATTTATTTATTAGAATTTAGAATATGGGCCAGAGCACAAGTACCCCTGCATTTTGCTGATATACACTACAGAAATGAATAGCCTTAGAGAAACTGCCTGAACGTGTTATTCCACTTTCAAGGTAAATTGATGTTAAGCCTAAGCTAAACACTGTGCACATGCACAATTAGGTTTCTAAAATCATAAAGGTCACAATAATTAAGTCACAATTCTTAAAGTAGACATGAACATTTTATTGATGATGCTTTAACTCTTATCAACTAAATATTAAAGCAACCAATACACCTTTATTTTAAACAACACATTAAGTCTATGTGATTTATTTTTACTAAATTGGTTATTTATTGCAAAGTTGACAATTTAAAATCAGAATTTTAGTTTTATTATGTAGCTTAGGTCACTTTTTAAAGAGTTGTTTATTTCACAATGCCATTTTAATCCCCATAGTCAATTTTTGAGCATTTGGTAATTTTAAAGGTCAGTGGTCACATAAATTCTAAAGGCTTAATAGAAAACAGTGATTATAATTCTAAAGTTACTCCTAAAATGTCTTTTACTTCCTTATTTTGTCCCACATGATAGGAAATGACTGTATATTCAGAGTATTAAAGAAACTAACATGTGGTATTCCCCCCAAAAAACCTGTCAACAAATTTGGAAAACTGTTATGTTTGTGTTAACTTGTTATGCAATATTAAATCACTTCATTTTTTAAACTATAGTACTATATAAATTGAGTATTTATTGGATTAATTACATAATAAAACAAGTAGTAAGATAATGATGTGTTAAACTGAGTTATTGACATGCAAGTAGGGATTAATACTAAAAATACATTTGTAGGATAAAATAAAGACTTTGTACTTGAATATTTTGTGCTGTTATTGTTTAATGTAAACAACTAACTCCGGTTATAAAATGAGCAATGAGAAAGTCTGTACTCTTTCTCATTACCTTCCTGCTGAAGTGGTCTGGTCTCAGAAAGATGTATTCATTATTCTCCATACCCTGATCTTTATTTCCATCATCTCAATTAACACTGCATACAAGAACATTTTTTACATAACGTCTGTGTCTCTCCTTAGATGTAGGCTATAAGACCATGAGGTATTTTGTCTTCTGCTTGGCTCTCAGAAACTAGATACATTAGACAATGGATAATCAAATAACCTACAGTCAAGGGGTAAACAAAGGAGTGTTGACATATATATAGATATAGATATATAGATATAGATATAGATATAGATATAGATATATACAATTAAGTGCAACAATCTCCTTCAAGTCCCCAAAGGGAGAGAGTAAAACAAAACAGAAGCTGATTTTCCAGTCTTCAAAAGAAACAGAAATTTGTTCAATTGTCAATTTAAACACATCTTTCCATGAGCTGGTTAGGACCTGGTGCCTCTTGTATTCAGAATCTAATAGTGTCTCTAAAAACTCCTTGTAAAGACCTTGAAATGTACATACCTAAGGAAAAACATGGCAGGACGATTGGCACCTTGGGTGTTAATCAAGGAAACTAGTCCAGTCTGTAATCATTGGCCAATTTGGTATTTCATTTTCTAATTAAATACGGGTTTGTTTTTGTTGTACACTTCTGAAATAAAGTAGTGAAGTAGTTTGCTGCCCTTATTCTAGGACACACAAGAAGCGCATTCACTTGGGAAAGTGAAAGTCAGTATTTTTACCTATTCATGGAATTCATTTCCCTGACTCAGTAGGGGGGCTTTTTACTGGATCACTGAGAAATCTAGAGCGGTTTCATTTTTCAACATGCTCCCAGACATTGTTACAATGGCTAAGTTGGCCCTAAGGATTTTGTTTTTCACTTTTAGCTCATTTTTTTCTTACTCTCTTGTGAGAGGCTACTTGTGCCTCTTGTGCTCATACATAGATGAGTCAACCTGTATGTGCTCTCGCTCCTTGATGAAGTCCATCTTTCTTAAGAATTGAGGCTACCTGAAGAGCTCTCTAAGATAAGCTCTCTAATAGGTTATTTTCTCAGTGTCTAGATTTTTTTCATCATCTTTTTTCTTATTTTCTATCTCCTAGATGGGAGTAAGATATCTCATACTTCTGCTCATCATTATTGCATGTATTCATTTTCTATCACTGTAATGCAATAGTTGAGTGAGAGTAACTTACAAACAATTGATATTTCTTTCAAACCCAGGTTTAGAGGCTAAACATTCAAACAGAATGACACTAGATCCAGTGAGGACCCATCTATATTACCTGCAGCAGGTGAATAAAGATAGCAGGAGTGTGTTGTAAGGTAGACTTCCTACTGTAAGGTAGCAAGTCAAGCAAAGAGGTCCTGTGAGCACTCCATTAATTCCATCTGAGGACATTCTCTACATGTGCTGAAGACCTTCTAGTCTCCCTTGTCAAAAGTTCTTCTCCCTGTCATCATCATCACACTGCAGAAAAATTGTCTGATACACGAATCCTTGAGGACCAAACTGTAGCTAAAGCCTTGCATTCTACCCCTAATGCCCAAGGTTGATGATGTCTTTCTCACACCTGTAAACACGTGCATTTAATTCCTGGTGTTTTCTAAGTCTTGACTCATTCTAGGAGATTCCAAAATTAGGGTTGAGAATCTAAGTCATGAATCAAGAAAAAGACTTTTACCTTGTAAATTTTGTTAAAGATTTAGAAAAGCTAACAGGATAAATATTTTGATTCCAAATGAGAGAAATACTATGTGCCCTCCTTACATCCAAGAAATAGCAAGAAAGCATGTGTTCCCTTACATGGAAAGGAAGAATAACGAAAGTAAGACTAAAACGAAGCAGCTGTTTAATCTTATAACTATCCCAGTAGGCACCCTGAGCACATTAGCAAGTGGTAGGCCCTCAGTTACACAAGCAACCCCAATCCTATAGTCTGGCCGACCACAGCCAGTGCGAATCACAGTATAGGACTGGCTTGCACAGTGCTTGCTGCTTTCTCCAGAAGAGAATACATGGGGTTGGTTGTAGTTCCTTTCTTTGGTCACCATTTCAGCTGTATTCCATAGCAATAGCTTTCCATAAAGGTGTGTATATATTTTTAATTCCAGGGTGAGTCCCAAATGATGTGAAGACCTCTACTAACAGGCCCTAAGCCTTAACGGAACTACTGTAAGTTCACATCACGACACTGGGGACTAACTTCTAACACATGAATCCTTAAGAGGCAAGCCACATTCAAACTATAACAATCATGGTTGTGAAAAATCAGGCTTTCTATGATACAGTCGAAGTCAATCCTTTATATGCCCGGTACTTTGTAGCTTTATGAATATTCAAATTTTTATTTGTACATTCTGTAATTGATGGACTTTCGACTAGTATCCATTTAGAGTATTATAAAGAAAGCTGATCTCAACATGTTTATGCCAATATTTTTGTGGAAACATAGTAATGAATTTTGGGTATTATCTGTTTCGACATAAGTAGCATTATATGTTTTCCTTCTGTAAGTAATTCAATTAATTTTTTTTGAATAAATAACAATTTCCCCTTAAGGATAGGGTGAAGTTTTAGTTACTTTAAAGTCATCCCAATATCTATATTGTTAGTCTTTTGATTTTGGTATCAACCAATAATAACTCAGTAGCCTCATTTGAGACAATTTATTGACACTAGAGTCTAACATGTGAATACAATTTTATTTCATGGCAAAAAATGTAAATGTAGTTTATTTCTTTTTTGTCAGCTCTTAAAATAATAGATATTTTTTTCCATTATGGATAGTTGGAATGTTTACATTTTTAAAAGATGAGAAGAGGTTGAGAATAAACATAAAATAAGAACACATAAAATAAGACTTGCAGATGACTTCCATTGTTAAACTGTTTCTGAATGAACAGCGATGTACTATGGGAATAACACTTATAATAATAAGAATTCCATTTCATGCTATGGAGTCACACTTCCAAATGGGGCATTACAAATGTCTTCATAAAATCTGTACACATAGTTGAAAGTGCCTCTTGAAAGTCAATGAATCAACTAACATGAACGAACATACTTTGTGTTGAGCAGATACAATTGAGCAGTTTTCCCTTTTTAATGGATTTCTCATGTAACTAAACCATCAGACAAGGAATAATGTGGTAGTATTTCCACTTAGTCCTGTGCAACAATGTAAATGACTACACACCAAATGCTTAAAGTGTAGAGAAAGGGAAGTACAGTTTTCTTCAGCTCAAAACTGAGCCTGGAGTACCTAGAATGCACTATAACATGGTCTATTTATGAAGAAAAAACTTCAGTTGATCTAAAAATAAAGAAAACAGCATTTATCAGAGAAAGGTTCAGATATTTTTTGCCATATTGCCCATATCAAGCAGTTTTTCACATCTGAGATTCACCAGGCAAATAGCAAATGCCTAATATTTGATGTCTTTAACATTTAGAGAGGAAAATTGATTTTCTTTAAGGAAAATCTTAAGGCTTTGTTTTAGTCCTAATACTGAAGTAGTATGCCTAACTATAGACATCTCCTAGACTGGCCATAGCTTGTTATTAACTTGAGGCTGGAAAAAATGTCTGCTATGTTCTGAGAAATCAAATGAAGTAACTGATTGGAAAAACAAAAACAACAATAATCATCAATAATCATGTGTGCATGTGTGTGTATTGAACTTCATTTCATATTATAAGAAAACTGCATCAATTAAAAAATGATGGTGATAAAACAGCAGTATGTTCCATTTAAAAAGTAAATCTGCCCACAAAATGTGATTTTGTGAGACTCCAAGTGTATGGATAGTGTATATTTTTAAGGGACGACAGAAAGAGAATACATCATGTTGTGTTGCTTCTGCATATAAAAGAAAGTCACTTCTATTGCTTTGCCACTGGCTCTCATATTCTAATTAATTAAACACACATTTAAGAAACACATGGAGGAACATATGTTTAGTTCAGAGTAGTAGGATATTTGATTGACTTTAAAATAATTAGGGAAACAACAAAGTACAAAAAACTCAACACAAAATAGAGCAGATAATTTAAATTCTGTACTAAAATGGCACTTGGGGTCAGTGGTTAGAACATCAATTATTATTGAATAAGAATGACTGAAAACTACTCTTTGGTAATGATTAATGAGAAAGACAATACCAGATAATGGAGAAATGACCACGGGATATGTTCTAATTTTAATTCACCACCATGTCTATAAAAACCTTGGTGATAAAGAAACAAGAAAGGAAATCTATAATTCACCAGATATTACCCAGAGTTATATAATTTCATTTGATGGAACATGAAATGGGGAAAGAAGGAACCTGGGAGAAATTGACAGTAACCACAGAGGGAGGAGGATGCCTTCAGAGAGACTGCCTGTGAAGAAAATAGTTTCATGCTTAATCATAAAACAACTCTGTTCAAGGCCCTTTGCGGTGATTGAATAACAGTGAACAAGACAGGGTGAGCCCTGCTTTACCAGTGCTCACATTCTCCAGCAGGAATGATAGAATGTAAACCAGCAAATGAGACAATACCATATAATCCAGAGGAGGCAAAGTGCCACTGATCCAGAAGAGAATGATTGGCATGGAGATATTAGACTGACCTCAATATGCACATTAAAATAGATAGGATTATGATATGAACTATACATGTGGACATAAAACATGATGTGCTTATTTTTTTGTATTATGTAGACATAAACATATGTTTATGTTATCAGTACTATCATTTCATTTTATATCAGTCTTCTCAGCTCTAGGGATGTTTGATATGTGTGGTACACATCTGCTGTCTCTTTGCATTCCTCCCAGTGTTCACAGGATATTGTCACTTGCTGGTCCAAATGCATCTAATATAATATTTAGAAAAGAAGCATTGCATGGTCATAATAAACAAATGTTGGATAAATTCATGTATCACCCAAAGGAAAATTAAAAATACAAGAAGAGTGCTTTAAAGATTTATAATATAGTGAAATAGAAAAGCATTATTTCCTTACTAATTGACCTATCATCAGTGAGCATTTCAATAATCAAATATTCATCTGTGGGAACTTGTAACAATCTGAATCATAACCAATATACTAGCTCAAAGCCCCCCTTTCTCTTCACCTTGGTCATCTCTCTGTCTACTATGTCCCCTCCCTGCCACTGGCATTCCTTCCCCGTCTCCTTCCCCTCCCCCTCCTCCATTCCTAGCTCTGCCTCCGTACGTGATGAACATGAGCCTGTTTGTGCTTACTCTTTACTGTTTCTTTCATCTTCATTGCCAACCTCTCTTTACCCCTTAATGTCATTGTACTTAATATTTTGCTCATCCAATAGAACCATTTTCCACCCTGCTTTACTACAATTTTCATCTTCACACATTCAACCTCTGTCTGCATCATCTTTCTGTATGTATGTCTGCAAATGCTTAGCTTTCTAAATAACCTGAGATATTCTTTTTACTGTTTCCAAAAATATAGAACTCCATACACACAAAAAAGTTGAAAATAAAATAAAACCCCATTTTTAGTGTGAACATCATCAAAATTTTGTCTCTTTGCATTTGAGATTGGTTTTGCATTTTTTTCTTTTCATCTCTTTCTTTTCTGTTATGACAAGTTCTCAAGATGCTGGCTAGGTCATCCTCAAAACTGTGTGACCTTCCTGCTTTATGACACCCAACCCTACATGCTAGAGTGTCGTGTGCTCCGCCAGTCCTGCCTTGGTTTCTCACTTACTGAAGGGTGTGTCCTAATAGCCTAGCATCTCTGAGGCTTAGCACTCTCCAAAATAAATACTGAAAGAGCACTGTCATTCTGTCATTTATACAGAAAGGTAATCTGCAGGCTGTGGGTCATTCATGACAAAGCTAAATAGTAGATGTGAGGTGATATGCTATTTTCTCATTACCCTGCAAAGGTTTGAGATTAACCTCTTTATAATGAAAGTTTATCAACTATCTTACTATAGAAAGTAAGCAATGGGAATGTTAAAGGTTTCATGTAATAATACAGCATAAATATACATGATTATACTTTTTCATGAAAATCATTAGCTAGAAAGTCTTATGAAGATTTTCCAAACCTATTTGAAATGTTAGATGTGTGTGTGTGTGTATTCTTGAGATACATCAATGTTGTAGCATATTATTTTAAGTAGTGTTACATTTGTTTATGCTGTGGAACATTGTTTAATGATGGAAATATGTGTTGCATTCCATTCCTTTATGTTGCATTTGTTTCACTTTGTGAAGCTGTGTTACTTTGCCTGTCTAAAATGCCTGATTGGTCTAATAAAGAGCTGAACAGCCAATAGCAAGGCAGGAGAAAAGATAGGAGGGGCTGGAAGCCAGAGAAAATAAATAAGAGAAATCTGGGAAGAAGGATGAAGGAGTGAGTAAAGAAGGGGCCAGCCACATAGCCACACACAGAATAAAAAGGAAAGAAAAGATAAACAGAAATAGAGAAAGGTAAAAGCCCAGAGGAAAAAGGTAGATGGAATAACTTAAGTGAGAAAAACTGGCAAGAAATAAGCCAAGCTAAGGCCAGGCATTCAAAAGAAAGAGTAAGACTGCATGTGTCAAAGATGCAATAAAGAAAGAGAATTACAGACCAATCTTCCTCATGAACACAGATGCAAAAAATACTCATTAAAATACTGGTAAACTGAATCCAAGAATACATAAAAAAAAATCATCTACCATGATCAAGTAGGATCTACCATCTACTATCATCCCAGAGATGCAGGAATGGTTCAAAATACAAAAAATCTGTCAATGTAATCCCTCATAAAACTAACTGAAAGGAAAAAAAAGCCCACACGATCATCTCATTAGATGCTGAAAAAGCCTTTGACAAAATCCAACACTCCTTCATACTAAAGGTCTTAGAGAGATCAGGAACACAAGGAACATGCCTAAACATAATAAAGACAAACTACAGCAAGCCAACAGCCAACATCAAATTAAATGAAGAGAAAATTAAAGTGATTCCACTAAAATCAAGAACAAGACAAGGCTGTCCACTCTCCCCATATCTATTCAATATAGTACTTGAAGTTCTAGCTAGAGCAATAAAACAACAAAAGGAGATCAAAGGGATACACATTGGAAAGGAAGAAGTCAAACTTTCACTCTTTGCAGATGATATGATAGCATATACAAGTGACCCCAAAATTCTACCAGAGAACTCCTACAACTGATAAACACCTTCAGTAATGTGGCAAGATACAAGATTAATTCAAAAAAATCAGTATCCCTTCTATACACAAATGATAAAAGGGCTGAGAAAGAAATCAGAGAAACATCACCCTGTACAATAGCCACAAATAATATAGAATACCTATTCAAACAAGTGTAAAACCTGTATGACAAGAATTGTAAGTCCTTGAAGAAAAACAATGAAGAAGATATCAGAAAATGGAAAGATCTCCCATGTTCATGGATAGGTAGAAGCAAGATAATAAAAATGGCAACCTTACCAAAAGCAATCTACATATTCAATGCAATCCCCATCAAAATCCCAACACAGTTCTTCATAGACATATAAAGAACAACATTCAACTTCACATGGAAAAACAAAAAACCTAGGATCGGTAAAACAATCATTTACTATAAAGCAACTTCTGGAGGCATCACCATCCCTGACTTCAAGCTCTACTATAGAGCTATAGTAATAAAAACAGCTTGGTATTGGCATAAAAACCAACATGTAGACCAATGGAATCAAATTCAAGGTGCTGACACTAACCCACACCCCTATGAACACCTGATTTTTGACAAAAAAAAAAAAGGAAAAAAGAAAACATCTTCAACAAATGGTGCTGGTATTACTGGATGTCAACTTGTAGAAGATTGCAAATAGATCCATACCTATTCCCATGCACAAAACTCAAGTCAAAGTAGATCAAAAACTTCAACATAAATTCAGCTACACAGAACCTGATAGAAGAGAAAGTAGGAAGCAGCCTAGAACACATTGGCACATGAGACCACTTTGTAAATACAACACCAGTAGCATAGACACTGAGAGCAACAATTAATAAATTGGACATCCTACAACCGAGAAGATTCTGTAAGGCAAAGGACACAGTAAATAAGACAAAATGAGAGCCCACAAAATGGGAAAAGATCCTCACCAACCCCACATTTGACAGAAGGCTGATCTCCAAAATTTGTAAAGAAATCAAACTAGACATTAAAATTCCAAACAATCCAATTAAAAATGAGCTACAGATCTAAACAGAGAATCCTCAACAGAAGAATCTCAAATGGCTGAAAGACACTTAAGGAATTGCTCAACCTCCTTAGTCATCAGGGAAATGCAAATCAAAACAACTCTGAGATACTATCTTACACCTATCAGAATGGCTAAGATCAAATACTGATGACAGTTTATGTTGGAGAGGATGTGGAGCAAGGAGAACACACTTCCACTTGTGGTGGAAGTGCAAACTTATACAGCCACTTTGGAAATCACTATGGCGACTTCTCAGAAAATTGAGAATCAATCTACCTCAAGACCCAATAATACCACTCTTGCACATAAACTTAAGGGACACTCAATAATACTACAAGGACACTTGCTCAACTATGTTCATAGCAGCATTATTCATAATAGCCAGAACCTGGAAACAACCTAGATAATGAATGGATACAAAAATGTGATACATATACACAATGGAACATTACTCAGCTGTAAAAATGACATCATGAAATTTGCAGGCAAATGGATGAAACTAGAAAATACAATTCCAAGTGAGGTAACCCACACTCAGAAAGACAAACATGGTATGTACCCACTCATAAGTGAATACTAGATGTAAAGCAAAGGATAATCAGACTACAATCCACACCTCCAGAGAAGCCAGGAAACAAGGAGGAGCCTAAGATCACCCTTGGAAGGGGGAACAGATGAGATCTCCATGAGTAAACTGAGGATGAGGGAGGGTAATAGAGGGGAAGGGCTCAGAACATGAGAGAATGGGATGGTTGAGCTGGGGGAAGGACAGAGTAGGAGAGAAAAGAGATGTCTTGATAGAGGGAGACATTATGGGCTAAGGGGTGCTAGGAAAATTCCCAGGAATTCACATGGATGATCCCAGCTTAGACTACTAGCAATAGTGGAGAGGATGGCTGAACTGGCCTATCCCTGTAATCAGATTAGTGAATGCCCTAACTGTCATCATAGAGCCTTCACACAGTAACTGATGGAAGTAGATGCAGAGATCCACAGCCAAGCACCAGGTTGAGCTCTGGGAGTCCAGTCGAAAAGAGGGAACAGGGATAATATGAGCAAGGGGGTCAGGACCATGATGGGGAAACCTACAGACACAACTGAACCAAGCTTGTAGAAACTCACGTACTTTAGACCAACAACTGAGGAACCTGCTTGAGACCAGACTAGGCCCTCTGCCTATGGAAGACAGTTGGGTAGCTGAGTCTGTTTGAGGGGCCCCTGGCAGTGGGATGAGGATCTATCCCTGGTGCATGAGCTGGCTCTCTGCAGCCCATTACTTGTGGTGGGATGCCTTGCTCACTTTGATGCAGGGGGAAAGGGCTTGGTCCTGTCTCAATTGAATTTATCGGGCTTTGCTGACTCCCTATGGGAGGCCTTACCCTTTTGAAGGAGCGGATTGAGGCATGGGTCATGGAGTGGGGTGAGGCTGGTGGGGGCAGGAGGAAGGGTGAGAGGGGAATCTGTTGTTGGTATATAAAATGAATAAATAAAAGAGATATATCAAAAAAGAATTAAAAGCCAAATAAAAAGTTTAAAAAAAAAAGACTCTATATATTTCTCTATGTATTTATCTAGGAGCTGGGTGACAGGACCCTAAAGAGCACAAAAACAACCAATAACACATAAATCTCACAAATCTTTCAGATAATCTCACCCATCATGCTTTATACTGTTATCCAGTCTTGTATTACCTTTCTTGTATTGCTTCCTATGTGTAATGATGCCTGTGATTCCTTCCAGCATAATGGGGCTGGGCTATAGATGTGAAACAAGCAGTTACAGAAGGGCAAACCCAGGGACTCGGTCTGCTTCCAGTCTCATACACAATTGCTTCTAACTCACTGTGGTTGCACTATGGATCGCTGTGTGATTTTTTTTTCTTCCTTTTGGTCTGAGTGTTCCCCTACTGCCTCCATGGCTCATTTCCAATGTGCTACTTTTTTTTTTTTCAACTAATTGCACTTATGCTTGCTGACCATATCAACTTTGTCTGAACTCCTACTAAGGATGTTTCTACTAAAACACAATTGTCTCCTTTCCATGTTAGAAGTGAGCTGTGGATCGAAAGTCCTAACTTGCACAAGAAAACCAATATGCCTCAGTCAGAAAACCAGCCTTGGCTTCCCTCTGGTGGGTAGGCATCGAGCTGAAGGGAGTAAAAAGTTGTGTCTGCTTCACCAGAGCCAGTTTGAATTAGCATCACCTCAGCAGGGAGAGGAAAAAATCCAGTTCAAGGGATTGTAATTGTCAAAGCCAATCTTCTCAATTAAGTTCCACAGACTCTGGAAGGGAGCCATGGTGAGCTGCACAGTGTGGAACAGGGACGTTGTAACCACATTTATCTGTGTTCAGATCCTCTTGACTTTCATACATTCCCATGGGTGGAGGAAAGACTGTTGAAGAAGATGGGCTTGTTTTGGTGGAATTACCCATTAATAAAGAGTAGCTAGACAAGGCATATTATACACACACACGTTACCCCAACTATATTGAAGAAAAAACCAATTCACCTTACTGTGAGTTACAGATTAGACAGGAAAAGGTCTTACTAACTAAACAGTCTAAATGAAATTGGACCCCAGAATAAAGAAATAAGTTGACGTCAGCCACAAATACAAATGCTGGGAAATACCAATTCCAGTCCAATTGCTAATATTAGGGACATTCATGAGAATATTGTGAGTTATGTGGCACAGATACCAAGTACCACATATCTACAATCAATCCATTTGGGTTCATCACCAACAAATATATCCCAGAAAATTCTGTATTTGTAGCTAAACTTTTACATTTAAGAAAACCATGCATTGTTCTTAAAAGTACCTGAATGTTAACCTAAATACAGTGAGTAAAAGCCAAACACACTATAAATCCATTTCACATTAAATGGGCCGAGATTCTGGTGAAAAGCCTGGCTTGGCATAAATGCTGCTTAGGCTTTGTGAGCTATGTCTATGTATAATTGTAAATCATAGACTATTGTCTGACTTTCCTTTAGGAATACATACTACTTCATAGTTCTTTTCTGTCACTCTCCTTGAAGAAGAAGTAATTATAAATAAAATTAAGGGCTGAACACATATAGCTCAAGTTGGCTTTCTGCCAACAGTCGAGGAGATTCTACTTGTAAATTGAATTCAGTACATGGTTCCATGTCACACTTTGTGAGCCAAAGAAACACTGTAACAGCTAATCTAAGGAATCACTGTAAACCTTATTTGTATACACACTTCTGAGGGTATAAACTGAACATTTGTGGACAAAAACTTCGTATATAGAAAGCACATTTGTTCCCCTGAGCACTTAAGACACCGTAGTCCCAGAAGCAAAATTTACCTAATAACTACTCTTAGGGAAAACAATACTGCCTACATTTTAAGTAGAATTGATTCACTCACTTAAGCACAAAATAGACTCATCTCAAGTTATCTGTGTACAGTTTAAGTAGTTTAAATCCTAAGTAGTTTAGAACAAGATCCTCACTGCCAATTTAGTAGCTTTGAGTGAACAGACCATGTCTTTTGCTGACTTGAGATCCTGTGGCATGAGATTACTATCCAGGGTGTAGTTATCAGATGGTAGTTGATGAAGAAATTAGATTTTCCTACAGCTGGGGCATGATGAATATTTCATGCCCTTGGTTTTGTTTTGTTTTGTTTTGCTTTTCTGATGTTTCCAAATGAGGAATTGTAGAATGAGTAATTGTTAAGTCTTAGGACTGATGGTTATCACGATAACCACATAAGGATTGTTAAGAGTTGGTTAATTGGATATAAAGAAGTTTCTAGAACTGTGTAAATACTTCTAATTGTGTCAAGTATTAGACGAGAAATAGCTCTTACCCTGCTTAGTTTTCCCCACAATGAAAACCTCATGTACAAATCAGTGTGACAGAAGAGAACAGTCAGGGCTTTGCAAAGGAAAAGGATACAGCTGTCAAAACAGATAAACAATTAGGAAAATTTTAACACACATGACTCTCTTTTTTCTCAAATTTCAGACTATCCTCCTTCCTCTGCTATTCACAATAGATATCTGCTTTGTAAGCTACAAGCAAATGAAATCTATGAGATTAGCATCTACAACTATTGTTACCAACAAACCTACAACCTTTAATTTTACTTTCATTGTGTAAGTTGAAAAAGGTCCTAGTCCTCCTGTGGAACTCATTACAATGGGAGCAGGGACTGTCTCTGACTATTTTATTAGCTTTTGAAAGACCCTACTCCTCATACTGGGTCACCTTACCCAGTCTTAATACATGAGATTTGATATGCTGTGTTTTGTTGATATCTATGGGAAACATACCCTTGGATGAACAGAAATGGAGGAAGAGTGCTTTCTGGGGTAAGAGCAGGGGTGGGGAGAAGAGTGGATTCTGGGATAGAAATGGGGGGAGGGGTTGGGACGAGAGGAGTCAGGGGAAACTGGAGCCCAGATATAAAACAATTAATTAATTAATGACCAGCAAAGAAAGAAAGAGAGAGAAAAAAGAGAGAAATACAAAACAGAGGTCAAATCAAAGATCACTGTTCTTTTAAGTATGCGCTGCTGGCAAAGGTGCTTTTTTTTTTCTTCTGTTTTGGTTTTTTTGAAGAGGGTTTTGGGATTTCTGTGTGTAACAGCCTCAACATAAATCCAGATACACTTAACCTGATAGAAGAGAAAGTGGGAAACAGCCTTGAACACATTGGCACAGAAGAAAACTTCCTGAATAGAACATCTAATAGCTCAGGTACTAAATTGACCTCATTAAACTGAAAAGCTTCTGTAAGGCAAAAGACACCATCAATAGGAGAAAATGACTGTCTACAGAATGTGGAAAGATCTTTACCAAGCCCACATCTCACAGAGGGCTGATTATCAAAATATAAAAAAAAAAAACCTCAAGAAATTAGACATCAAAACCCAAACAACCCAATTTAAAAATGGGGTACAGATATAAACAGTAGAATCTCAAATGGCAAAGAAACACTTAAAGAAATGTTCATCATCTTTAGTCATCAGGGAATGCAAGTCAAAACAACTTTGAGATTCCATCTTAAATTTATCAGAATGGGTAAGATCAAAAACACAAGTGAAAGTTCATGCTGGAGAGGATGTGGAGCAAGATAAACACTCCTTCATTGCTGGTGGGAGGGAAAATTTGTACAGCCACTTTGGAAATCAATATGGTGAGAATTCCAAAATTGGGAATCAACCTACCTCAAGACCAAGCTATTATACTCTTGGGCATACAACCAAGGAATGATCAATCATACAACAGGGACACTTACTCAACTATGTTCATTGAAGCTTTTTGTAATCGCCAGAACCTGGAAACAACCTAGATGTCCCTCAACCTAAGAATGGATAAAGAAAATGTGGTAAGTACATTTACACAATGTAATATTACTCAGCTGTAAAAAACAATGCCATCATGAAATTTGCAGGAAAGTGGATGGAACTAGAAAAAAAAATCATCCCGAGTGAGGTAACCAAGACTCAGAAATGAAAACTTGTTATGTACTCACTTGTAAGTGTATATCAGCTATAAAGTAAAGGACAACCATGCTACAATCCACAGACCCACAGAGGCTAGGTAACAAAGAGGAGAAATAGAAGAGATTTCCTGGGTGGACTGGGGGTGGGTGGGAATGGTAAATGAAGGATCAGGTAGCAGGGGATGGAGGGACAGAGTACTGAAAGAGACAACTAGAAAGGTGTGCGAGTGCATTTCTGGGGCAGGTAGAGACCTGGTACAAGAGAAACTCTCAGGAATCTACAAGGTTAATCCCAGCTAAGATTCCTAGCAATAGGGGATACATAGCCTTAACTGGCGATCTCCTCTGACCATGTAAGACTTCCAGTGGAGCAACTGGGACACCAAGCCAGCCACATAACCTTCTGTCCTCCTATGGGATGTGCTAGGTTAAGGGTGGTACAGAAATCGAGGGCTTATCCAACCAATGACCTATCCAGTTTGAGACCTATGCCAGGAGAGTGAACCCATCCCAACATTGCTGGGAGCACTAGGATCCAGAGGCAGGATAACCCAGACACTTAGGATAGAACGTGGTTGATATATTGTGCATCCCAATAAACTTATCTGGGGTCAGAGAACAGAAGAACAGCCACTAGATAGACATAGAAGCCAGGCATGGTGACACATACCTTTAATCCTAGACTTGAGATCTCATGTCTTGCTTGGGAAAGACACACGCCTTTAATCCCAGGAAGTAGTGTCAGGAAGCAGAAAAGTATAAAAGGCATAAGGATCAGGAACTAGAGGTTCTTATATGCTTTTGGCTTTTAGCAGCATTTCAGCTGAGATCCATTCAGAAGGGGACTCAGAGGCTTTCAGTCTGAGGAAACAAGATCAGCTGAGGAACTGGCAAGGTGAGGTTGGATGTGGCTTGTTCTGTTTCTCGCATCATTCAGCATTCACCCCAATTGCCTGGCTCTGGGTTTGTTTTTATTGATAAGACCTTTTAAGAATCGTGCTACAATAGAACAAAACGCAACTGGCAACAAAAAGTCAGTGAAATGATTCCTAATGATATTTCTGCTATACACATAGATTGGTGCCTAGCCCAGCTGTCATCAGAGAGGCTTCATGCAGCAATTGATGGAAACAGATGCAGAGATTCACAACCACACATTAGGCTAAGCTCAGGGAATCCGGAGGAAGAGGAGGAGAAAGGATTGTAGGAGCCAGAGAGGTCAAGGACACTAAAAGAAAACACACAGAATCAACTTACCTGGCCAGAACCGACAACCAGCCAGTCTGCACAGGACTGACCTAGTCTCTCCTCACAAATGTTACAGTTATGTAACTTGGTCTTCTTGTAGAACTCTTAACAGTGGGAGCAGGTGGTGCTGTCTCTGACTCCATTGCATAATTTTGGGACCCTTTCCTCTCACCAGGTTGCCTCATGCAGCCTTAACAGGTGAGGAGATGCCTAGTCTCATTGCAACTTGATACACAATGGCAGGCTGATATCAACGTGATTGATAACTGCCTGTATCTGAAGAGGAAGAACAGAGAAGTAGATAGGGTGGGGGGAGGGAAGGTTGGGGCAAACTTGGAGGAAAGAAGAGAGAGGAAACTGAGGTTGGGATGTAAAAATAAATAAAAATTTATTTTAAATCGTGAAAGTAAGACACAGCAAAAGATACCTCAAACATTTGAGTGTTTATTTTTCATTGCTTTGAAAAAAAAAAAAAAACAGGAACACTTCCCTTACTATATAATGCCTTGCGTATTCCTACCTCTGCCTAAATGTCCTGCCTCATTCTCAGAAAGTTCTGCTTTTGCTTTTCTACCTTACTGACCAATGTACTGGAACCTGAAAATCCTAATGTTTTTTTTTCATTCAGGGACCTTTAGCGATAGCTACTCAAAATTCAGTTCTCAAGTAATTAAGAGTGCTCAATGGGTAAGGCATATCCACTAAGTCTTATGACTTGTGCTCAAACCTCAGAAAGCCTACTTCTGCAGGTTGTCCTCTGATTGCATATGCATTCCACGGCACCAGCATGCCTCCTTCCCCACCACCCAAAATGAATGAATAAAATTTTAAAGACATGCATTTGTCTATAGTCTCAGAATTCTTGTCTTTACCAAAAATCCCCCTTCAAAGATGTTTGGCTTTCACCTTCCTTTTTCATTTAAAACATAATGTGAATTTACTTAGTCATGTTTATGTCATTTATCTTTTGTACTGTGCAGATTTACTAAAATGCAACAACAGCAAAAATTTTTCCTCTAAAGATGGCCCCAGTGGAATGATTATGTGTTGTGTGACAGAGGTTTCATTGAACTTTCCTTTCATCATCAGTTTTTAAAGATGTCTGTGTCTAACAGAATCTTCATGTCCTGGGAGTAGGACAGACTTCTCTACCACTGGGTTGAATCTTTACCTCAAGTAATAATATGTTTAGGATTTTAGAAAAAGCAAGACATACTTGGTTTTGTATAATTTCTATCAACTAGAGTATTAGTTTTCTATTAAATATTTTTCATAAATCTTCACCTATAATTTAACCTAGCAAAATTGTATCCTTAGAAAGCATAAAACAAATTCTGACATAATGCTACATTTTAAATATAAATAAAAGGTATTTGGTTCAACTAAAAATAGTTTTTCCCATTTTACTGTTTGTTTTCATGCAATAAAAAGAAAATGTTAATAACTAAGATAACTTAATAAACTATTATAAGCATATCAAAATATGGATGATGTTAGAAAATATATTAAAATTCTAATGCTCATATTATTATACTAAGAATTCTATTGAAATTTTACTTAACCTGGAGCATTTACTCAGGTTTTGTCCATATAGATAGTAAATCCTCTTTCTCCAAAACAGTAATTTCTTCACATTCTTCCAACAACTTTAGCCAAAGTGAATACAAATAGGAAAATGATAAACCATTCTATGGTGTATTTTCAGAGAAGTCAAAGGAATTTATAAACTTTAAAACTAGAGGAACATTGAACTAAATGGCATTCTAGCACAACATTCTCTACATATTGCCTGCCTAATCATTTAACCCTTTGGTTGAATTTAATATAACCTATTACAGATGGAAGCAGGTTGTATTTATGTATTTAGAAGAATATATGTATTAATGAAAATGGGGCAGGAATCAAAAGAGAACAAGAAGGGGCATATATGAGGATTTAGAAGGAAAGAAAGGGAAAATTATGTAATTATATTATAATTAAATATTTTTTCATGGAAAAGTGTAATTTTTCCCCAGCCTCCTTAGGAAGGACTGTATAATGTAATGTGAGTTTTTCATAGCGTTCAGCAATGCTAACAGTGGGTGCCAGGAGCTCAATTTTGCTTTTTCAAATGTCTAAGTGACCTTAGAGCACCTTTGAAATGTGCAGTATTTGACTTCTGTGTAGTATTTTGAGCACTTTTCTGCTGAAATTGCCCGAGCATAAATCTACCAAATGGAGAATCAGAGAGAGCAAAGTGGAAACCTGTTTCTTGGTATCCCCACGCAAAGCCCTGTGGAGTTCAGATAAAACACAGGAGGAATGTTCCTATAAGGCACACTGGGAACGGCAGTTTTAATTCTTAAGTGCCAGGAAAATAACAGATTATATTTTATGCAGGGGTTTGTTTTTACCATATTTATTGATAAGGAAATAGCAACTTATGAAATTTGCACACTGCCGGCAGCACATATATGGGGCCATCACCATTTTAAGAGCTGGTATGCTAGATAGATGAGCTTTTCATTTTGTAGTCTTCAAAGACATCAGGGAGATTCTTCTATGCTGTACATTGGTATATAATCACTTCAAATTGATTACTGCTTCTCAAAAAAATCATGCATAACAATTTGAAAGTTAATATCTGTCATTGTGAATTTGTTGATGTTTGAAAAGGCACCAGTCCATGGAAAATGAATCCTCAGTGCCTTGGTTATCAAAGGAAGTTGTTCAACAGAATCAAATCACTTTTACTCCAATGACAATTAAGTGGATCTAAACAATGAAGGCTGATGATCAATCAGGTGGTTCTGGCGCACTTGAGACATGTTGCTGGCTATTGTCTTAGATCCTGCCTACTTCATTCTAAACATTAAAGCAAGCATTTTCTTCTTAAAGTACCATATGAAAGTCGATGTGACCAGTCAATGAATATAATATGAAGCTTTTCTCATTGTTCAGACAGTCTCTCTCTCTCTCTCTCTCTCTCTCTCTCTCTCTCTCTCTCTCTCTCTCTCTCTCTCTCTCTCTCTCTCTCTCTCTGTGTGTGTGTGTGTGTGTGTGTGTGTGTGTGTGTGTGTGTGTGTGTGTCTTTCACTGGAGAAAAACAGAGCATCTCTAATTCTAATTGAGCAGAGAAGAGGGCTCTCTGCCTTCTCACCATAAAGCAGAATTCCATCATCAGTTTCAGTCAGTGCCTGCCACTCAAGCGCAGTTATGGCTCCTGTCAGGGAATTATCTTCTAAGAGTTTCATATTTATTTACTTGTCAGGATTGTTTTGATATTCAGCTGACAAACTGTGCCAAATGACTGACATGAGCTAATGGCCGAGGATGTCAGGAGCAAAATGAGATGAAAATTGAGTATATTACCATTTTAAATGGTTTGGTTTATCTGCCGAGTGTTGTGATGCTGTTCTTCCCCTTGCTGCCACATTTGATGAAGCAGATTCCATGATAGGTATGTGACGTTTCAGTTCTATCCAGCCTTTCCTACACAGCAAAATACACTCTCTGTAATTTAAAACATCACTGTGTACTCGACTGTCATTCTCTGGCTTCCAAATTAGGCTGTCAATGGAATATGTGAGATGAAACATACTTTTGACCAATTTTGAGGGTCAATTTTTACCAAGTAATTAATAGCTTTGGAAATAAGCATGCTTACAGCTAGTCACTCTCTAGAACTATCTCCCAGTGCTGGAAAGACCAGTATTCTATTTCACATAACTAGGAAATATAGAGATTTATAAAAATAATATTTTAAAATGAGCATATATACTATTAACAATAACGTTCTTCAACAGGAGAAACTAAGCTAATTTTAATGTATTTGTGAGAACAGTTTTCTTTCTTTTCCTTGCATTTGGAAGCTCTAACTTCAGTCGGTTGGTGTTCCACTGTCCCTTTCTTTCATTAATGGTCCCTGAGTGTTTATAGTGTTTGTACAGTATGTTGTCTGCTCCTAAATTTTTATGAAACTTCAAGAAGAAACTAAGAGGAAATGTGGAGTTGAGAGAACTAAGAACCTAGATTTTACAGGTAAAATCAATGCAGGTGTGTAGAGAGAGAGAAGAGGGTGGGGAGAACATACGTATACCTGCCTATGTGTATAGGGACTTTCTATATTCACGTACTGCTGACTTTAGGCTTAGATCCTATTATTTGAAAGGTAATTTTTTTTCGTGGGGTCATGTCCCTAATAAGCAGGATCTTATGGTTAAAATTCTTGCTTTGGATTCCTTGTCTATTTCCTAAAATAAGAAATAAGCCTCAGTAAAGATGCACAATATTATTATCAAGGTTCAGATATCAGGTTTGCAAATCAAAATGCTGCCAGCAACCACAGCAAATATCCCCTCTCTCTAAGTTTAAAATTCATGAAATGACAGAAAATTAAATAGTACCATAATTCAAATAATATATAAACAGAGTTTAAAGCCTTACTCTATCTGACTTTGTCTTTTAAACTTTAAGTGATTTTTACAATAGCTTACTCTTACAAAGTTTTTCAAAGTGTCAGTTTAAAATTCAACTGGAAAGAAAACATGTTTTAAAAAAATCTCAATCCATACAGGTTTGGGAAGACTAATTACTAGTGTTGTGGATAACCCAGATCTATTAACATGTTCTGTTTCTCAGGTGTTGATGCATGAGAATCACAAGTACAGATCAAGCTAGTCAAAATTCCAGCATGGATAGAAGAGGGACTCCTGAGGTCCTACCCTCAGCTATTGGCATTTGTGTCTGCTGGAGGAGGGAGTTCAGTTTACCTCAATTTACCCGGACAGTCTGTCAGTGTTCCAGTAGATGGCCATATACATATCCTCGTACTGGTAGCACTAAGAGGATTCAGTAAAAAGATTATATTATAAGTACCACTGGCTAACCAACTCTAGCACTAGCTGAATGGGAGACAGGGGCTGGCAAGTTAGAAAGGAAATATAGAGAGGGCTAAGTAACACTAAAAACCATTTGAACAAGTCATATTGAAACCTACTATTTTAGAAGCATCCCAAAATAAATACACATATATACAGAGGTACAAGAAGTGTTTAAGAGGAATTACAGTATAAAATAGTGAAAATGCCCATACTAGCCACAACAGGCTAACACATTTAAAGCTCTGTGCTAGGAATGAGTTAAATCTTTTGGATTTTTTATTCAGTGAAGACCCATACACCCTCTGACATTACAGCTACTGTCCTTGTTCCTAGTTACCCTACACAACATGGTACTAAGACCCCTTTACTGAAGATACCACAAATTCGAGTCCTAAAACATGGAGAAATCAAGCTGGCACTGACCTGGATAGAAAGTTTCAATGCATGCCACCAAAGAAGAAACTAATCATCAGCCTTACCCAGCAGTTAGCCGTGTGAACTAAAGTAATAATTGCCCTGAGAAGACAGGCATAGTCGTGCAATAGGGGCATGAGTGTCATGCAAGTAACCAACCACTTAATGATGGGCTTATGACCTGCTCTGAAAAATGTAACCCATGATTGGTCCTGGTACTGGACTGAAGAACTTGTGGCTAGATAGGTCATAAGCCCTAGGGGAGAACATAATGCTATTATTCTGCTAAACAGAACGGTATTAAATGGACTTTTAATTATCCATTATACCCGTAGATTATTATGTATCTCAACCCTCATTAGAGACATTTCTACTATTAGTGCACAGAGTTTAACACAGACACCCATACTGGACAAGGTACAGAAAATAAGAGACTACAGAATTCTCACCCTGATATAGGACATCACATCTCCTCCTCCCAAGACTCATAGATTACTGTGGAAGAGGGGGCTGAAAGATCTGAAAGACTATAAGAGCCTTGGGTGGTGGATGACTATAATAAAGCAGTATTTTACTGACACAGCAGGATATTTTACAAATGAATTCACTGTGGATTTGACAGTGCACATAAGACCCACGCAAGTTCAAATGAGACAAATTCCAGGGTGTGAGAAGAAAATGGACATAAAATTCCTCCCTTACCTGAGGAATTATTTCAAGTAGACAGTTCCCAGAAAAGAGAGAGTGTGAGGTTTTCTTTAAGGATGTAACTCCTGTAAGTAGACTGCACTCTGTTGGATGGCCACATAACCAAGAGTATACGAGCACAACAAACTGTACTTGATGAATTTTCAAAAATAAAGACACAATGTTGTGAGGTTAGGAAAGGTTAGTGCATCTGAAAAGAACTGAAGGAGGTAGTAGATATGATCAAAATCATTGTATGAAATTATCAAAGAATTAATAAAATATTTTCAAAAAAGCATTGAGGACATTTTTAGTACCACCTCTTACAAAAATCATCCAAAGTAAATAAGCACAGCTCTGATGCAAAAAAAAAAGCATAAAATTGGAGGCAGAAGTGGTGATAGGTTTCTGATACAGTTGAAGGGGGGAGAAGAGGGCATGATTTGATGTAAATATACATGTACGAAATTCCCAAAGAATAAAAATATTAAGGCTAGTTCTATAACTTGGTAAGCTTTGAACCTTAGAATGTGACTTTCATTGACTGCCACAGACAATTGTAATTCAGGCTATTCTGAGACTATACTTGGAAAAACTTGGGTCATACTTATACTGCAAAAGTATAGTTCACCTAGAGTAGCATCAGCATAACAAAGCTTAATCTAACTAACAGAATGGCTCTGGAAAGAGATGATATTGATGCTATCATAATCCACCTCCAGCTTTAATATATATCTTGAAAAGCAATTTCTGTCTGTGTACCCAGCATCTCCATTAGAATAGTGATAAGGAGAAAATATGATTGGATTACATTGTCCTCTTCCTTCTCCACCTGGACACAAATGTAAGCTATCTTCCCTACTACGTCTTCCCTATACTGAGTATGGGATGTTCAACTGCACTGTAAAAAAAACAGATAGTAGAATGAAGAGCCATAGACTTTTAGAAAATTCACATCCTAATTTGGAGGATTTATAAAAGGTGATCTCTGAGCTGTTTGGTCTGTGAAAGGCATGAGAGGGTGCTGCTACATCTTGTTGGTCTGGGTGAATTTTACTGTGTTAATAAACTATGTAGGTCTCTCCTTACATCTATGTGCCTTCTTATTTGCCTATTAGAGGACACAGAGAATACTCTGGCACATAACAATATACTGGTGACTAAGCTACTTATTAACCAGATTGAGTATTTTTTTCTAATTGATAATGTGGCAGATCAGCATCATATCATAATATGAGGGGGATACAAACATCCCTTCTGTTGTTTGGCAAATAAGATTTTGAAGGAATTTGTTGGAGCAGTTAGCCAATTTATATTAACACAGAAACCAATACCAGAATCAGTATGCTGTTTACACAAAATCGTAAATATTTGCTAGGAATTTGAATGACAAGTGAGAAAGAAACTGATGTGGTAATTGAACACAATGGAATACATCTTACAAGTAAGAATTGAAAAGAAGCACAGCTACTCTATGCTTAGGTTGGCTCCCAAGCCCTGCTTATGTTCATGCTGTGTGGTATGCTCACCTTGAACGCTGAAAGGGTCTAGAGACTGTTATTAACTGAAATAATAAACAAGTATGTCTAATTTTGTAGTTGTGACATACAAAACTTAGGAATGCTTTATGGTGAAATCTGTTGAGAACATATTCTTATCCCACTGTGGAATCCCACCCTGACCCAGTTGGCTACCTCTCCCCACCCACGTGTACCTTGTTTTATCATGCCTGTATTCCATCACAAACTGCCAGCTTCTTGCCCTCATGTCCACTTTGTGTCAGGGCTGTGACAGCTCACAGAATTTTACGCTGTGGAAGAAATAACCTTCCAAACTACATTGATTCCACACCTATTCAACATACCTCATCAATGAGGACACTCCTTACTTCACTTGGGTTAAGTCTTGTCTGTGACACTGATATAGGTTCATGATGGTGAATACCTAGCAGGTATGAGGTTCTGGGTTTCATCCTCTTCAGAGGGGGGGATGTAAAGAAAAGCAAAGAAATAAAAGAGAAACTGATGATATTGTTCTGAACAATGTGTTTCTGTCTGAATTTTCTAAAAAAGAAACTGCCTGTTACCAAATTTTTCCTCTTTATTCTTTTTAAATTTATTCTTACATTAGTCTACAATGGGAACAACACATAACTTTTAGTAGATCAAAGCCATTAGGATTATAGTATGTGTCAATATAATAAACTTCCCCAACACCACTAAGGTTAATCTAAAATACAAATTTCCTAAACAGAATTACTTACTTCTGTATGCTAGATTTCTAGCTAAACATTCCTTGTCTTATTAAATCATAATTTTATTATCCTGCTTTCTGGGCATTAATTGTTATGTTTTTCCTCCTTTCTATTATCCATGTGCTATAATTGTGTGAGCAAACCTTTCCAAAACCATTTCCCTTTTGATGATTTCCCTTTCTGTCACATGGATGTTCGTCTGAATACTACTTTGCTGCTTACCACACTTGTTTCTTGTTGCTAGGGTTTGAAATTCATGTTCTGGAAGTTTGATCCTCTATGTTAATGAGAGTTCTTCTCTTATATGGAGAAGTACACCATTATCGTAGAAGTGGGTTTGGTAGTCCAGGGTGAACTTCCTTATACAAGATGAGTTCTTTAGTGAACTCTCTGTCTGTCTTTCACTGTATTTACACACACACACACACACACACACACACACACACACACACACACACACAGAGAGAGAGAGAGAGAGAGAGAGAGAGAGAGAGAGAGAGAGAGAGAGAGAGACTGATCTGTTCATTGGCCTTTTCACTATATATCAAGGGACGACATATCAAGAAAGCCCTCTCCAAGTGCTGATCCATGCTTCTCCCTATGTCTCACTCCTTAACACCTTTCCACAATAGCTGGGAGAATTATTTCTAAATATCTACATAATTGGGCCACTATCTTAATGAAAATGTGCTAAATGTTTACAGTAAAGATGCTAAATCATAGAAATTCTCACAGTTCTTGCTATCTGCTTAATTCCACAATCAACCACTCTTCTTCCCACTCTTATACACTCTACCTACACTGGCTTCCTCATATTCCTAGAACATGGCCACCGTTATTTATCCTGCCTGCAGCATTTTCCCAGTTATCTACGAGGTGTCTTTCTGCAGGACTCTCAGCTCTCTGCTCTAATGACATTTTGCAGCTGACATTTTTAATCCTCTAGAACTCTCTCTTCTCCTTCTTACTCTCCCTTCACTTCTCTTCACTGCTTATGCAAGTACCGGCTACTCCATTGCTTTCATTTCCAATGCCGGGGGCATGTAGCAATTTCTCTCAGCAATAAATACGGCACTAGTAACAGATTGCATTAAATGTGAAGGAGTAGGTTTGCAACTTAAATCAATTGCCTTTCTTAAAAATCAAAAAGCTTTATTCTTGAATTAATCCCACAGCTTTTGAAGGTTTCTGCAAAACAAAGAAAGAATAATTTGAGCAATCCAGTGATTTATTGGAGAGTCTCTTTATCTACAGGGAATTCAAAATTAATTGGGTGATGTGGCAAATATTTAAATTTCAAGAACAATTAAAATGCATATAGGTCAGAAAGAAGAAGAAGCCGTGTCGTACAGCAGTAAATGATTAATTGTTGTGATTGTTATATTAATGATATAATGGCATAAGTGCTATAATAGTTTGGATGGAGAAAATAGTCCTCCAATTTATAGGGCTGGAAGAAACTTCTAGAGAAATTATAGTGGGAAGAAAACGGAAAAATAGATATTTATAAGAAACAAACTTGATGCATCTTTTTTTGGTTACTTGACCAAAAAAATGGTTAAAAATACTACAACTCTAAGATAAACCTGGTAACAATTTAAAATCAAACAAAAACGAATGTTTTAATTTACTTCTTTGCACTCCTGTCTTTTTATTTATATACATCCATTGAATGCATACTTATATCATATGTAGAAATGTATGTAATGTACATTTTTCTTGTTAAAAGCATTACTCTCTGTGCTATGTTTCCATAACAGCATTGATTAAGAGTCTGGCATTTATCATTCCAGACCTTTTCTGCATTCCTGGGGATTAATAAGAAAATGTGAAGGCATTTTCTTATTTCTACTTTAAAAAGTGAGGCCACCTGACACATCTTACTTTTTTCTTTTCAAATACACTAGTAAACCTTTCTCTAGCCTTTTGGACATAGGAAAACATTATTTTTAAAGCATTATCTTTCTTCTATCAAATCATTACACAGTGAAAATATTGTTCTGTAAATTCAGGTAGTTTCTTCTTTTCATTGAGCCCTCTTATCTAGCATTATAAATTACTGTTTTCATTTAGAGTATAAATGTTCATGTTTGCAGCCCACTAATTAGTATTTTTATTTTTACTTTATTCTATGATCTGAAAAAAAAGTTGATATGTATACTGAAACCTTTTACATGGATGCAAGAAATTGTACACAACTCACTCAGAGGATTCCCAAAGCTCTTAAAACTCTAAGGATTTGATAATCTATCTCATTTAAAAAGTTAAGGTGTGAACAATTTCTTTTTCTGCATAGACTGATGTTTTCTGGGTTATAAAGACTCTCACCTTTGTTTCTCCATGATATGCTACAGAGTTTGTTTTAAGTCCTTCTTTTCTACAATATTTGACCAATAGAGATGTATTCTAATATGTCTCTCTATGATTCACCTAGTTTTATAAACTCCAAATTATACTCCAAATTTTCACCTGCGTTTTTACATGTCATTTGTTCATATTTTAATAAGCTTTCTACCAAATTTCGGAAGTTGTTCTATTTTTACACAATGCTTCCAAACTTTGTTGAGAACCATTTACAAATCAGCCTCCTGCATTTAATAGGTACATCTCTCCCTTTTCGACGTTGATGTGGAGAGACTTGTCTTTCTTTGGGGCACATCCTATAAGTGATAGTATTTGGTCATCATAGACAGATGTGCTGAGGTGTCTTATGGTGGTATTTTATTTGTACTGAAATGTGATTTTAATTGTATGTTAATAAGTAAAGTTGCCCGGGGGTCAGAGCTATTAGAGGCATAGCAAAAGCCCGGCAGTGGTGGTGCATGCCTTTAATCCCAGCACTTGGTAGGCAGAGCTAGGTAGATCTCTGTGTGTTCAAGGATACAGCCAACAGACAGTGACAAGGCAGTCATGTGGTTGGTTTTACAACCAATGAGAAGACAGAACAGAAAGTCTATATAATGACAAACAGACAGGAAGTAGCTTTCTTTCGGAGAGGTCTCTTGGCTGGAGAGGCTAGCTGCAACAGGCAGGTAAGGCTCTTAGCTCTGATCTCTTGGCTTTCTTCTTTGCATTGGTTCTGTGTTTCTTATTTAATAAGATGGTCGGTTACATCTACAGTGTCTAATTTTACCCCTACTCAGAATAGAGTAAGGAAGGACTCATGATATAGAAAAAAATAAAGCAAAACCATTTCCAAGCATCTCTTTCACAAATCCTCCTTGTTCATATTGCCTGACAGCTTTTAAAACATTTATCCTAGGTCTAACAAAGTCATCTTAAACACAAGGCAACTTCAGTTCATCAGGATAACCTGCCTTTGAGTGGTGCACTTCTCATATCTTGATCTTCTGGTCATTAGCTCAATGTTAGAATGTTATTGTTTGGTGATTGTGACCTTGTTCTTTTTTCTATGTTTTTATTTTCTGTTAGAGCTGACTCTTCCAATAATCTTCTCCTATTCCTTCCTTCCAGTCTGGTGTCTAATTTCACAGGTCATTTTTATTTTCCTTTCAGGGATATTGTACTGTAGGCCATTATGTTTGGTAAGAATTGTTAGGATCCTTTACGCAACAAAACAAAAAAGCAAACAAAAAACTCCAACCAACCAACCAAACAAACAAACAACAACAAAAAAAACAGTGAGATATGATTTCCTGTCCTCTGGTTGTGCTAAGTGTGTCTACAATCTGAGGTGTTAACTACAGGGAAGCTGTCAGAGTCATATTAGGCTCTTGTTTTTGATAGATCTAAACCAATTTTAATAATTAAACTATCATATTTATTTTAAGAAAAACTTCACTATTGATAATGAACAGATGGAACCTAATTAATAACAAAATGTGGAAAAGAACAGGCTTTCTGAAGTTAAAGAAAAATTTGGGCCTAAAGTTTGATAGCACCCATACCCTCTTGGTCATAATTTTGAAATAAAATCAGCCATTACCATTTGAGGAGTTCCTTTTTTATTTCATTTAAAAATAATTACAAATTCTATAAAAATTTTAATATAAAAACACTTCTCGGGCTGGAGAGATGGCTCAGAGGTTAAGAGCACTGACTGCTCTTCCAGAGGTCCTGAGTTCAATTCCCAGCAACCACATGGTGGCTCACAACCATCTGTAGTGAGATCTGGTGCCCTCTTCTGGCCTGCAGTCATACATGCAGACAGAACACTGTATACTTAATAAATAATCTTAAAAAAAAAAAAAAAAAAAAAAAAGAAACTTTAAAAAAAATAAAAATAAATAAAAAAAAAAAAAACACTTCTCTTTGCAAGAATGACAATTACATTGGCAGTTTCTTTGCAATAATAAAAATAACACTAATAATACTGTTAATAGACATAAAAATAAGCAATGAGCAACATTTTTTTCATTAATGCAAAATGTTGTGTTTCAGGTACCTTTCTTTTTACTGAGTCTTACAGCAGGCAATGAGAGCCGTGCTATTAATGAAACAGACAAAATATTAGGCTTTATGGAGTGCACATATGGACGAAATAATTCTATAAAGCTTACTATACTCTACATATTCTCTTAATGACTTTACAACTTCACATATACTAAGTCGTTGAACTAATGTTCAGTTCCTTAAGGTTTGCTTTATTTTTTATCTTAGTTTCATAATTGAAGAAAACAAGTTATAATGAGTTTAAGGAATTTAAATGGGGTCAGAAAGCTTGTTATCAGCTAAGAAAGCCTGGTACCAAGGTTCATATTTTTAACCACTGCACTGCAAGCAAATTTGTGTGTTTGGTTTTTATGCTAGAAAAATCACACCTACTGTTTCCTCATGTTGATGTGTGAGCTTGCATTTAATGGTGAGGATTCTGAATCTCCATAAGGCCAAACATTTATTATCTCACTGATTCCAAAAGAATATGTAGATCCAAGGATCCATGATCGCAATTCAAAGTTTGCACTGTGTAAAGCTACTTCTCACTTGCAAAACCAACAGCATTAATACAGACCAAACTATGTAGTTGATAAAAAAAAAATACTGATAATTGTTGGAGCATCAGAGCTCCAACAGGTAACTGCCACAACTTTCTTGTTCATTTTCATGTTCAGGGTTAGCAATATCAGTTATTTGGGTGAAAAATAATTTAACAAAATTCAAACAAAAATAACACATCTGATGGGTCAAAGCAAAAGAAAACAAGAGCAGGAACTCAGAAAACAGTGAATTGGAAATCAAATATTAAATTATTTAAATAAGATAAGCTAAAACATCTGTGCAATACATTATAAATGTGTTTACAAATTCAACGTTGTTCTTGAAAGAAAAGATATATGACACAAGAATAATAATGTGACACCAATATTTGTGTAAAAATAGAATTTACTCATTCAAAGGTTGTACGAATTGGTACACATAAGAACTAGCATTACATTCATGTATTTAGAGGTATAAAAATATGAAACAACAATTAAATTAAAAAGAAGTTGATAGAGAGCAGATGAGCCACATGTTTGGGAGGTATTGGAGAGAGGAAAAGAGAAGATGAAAATAACAATTTTATTTTAATTTCCAAATACAAAAAATAAAAATACCAAGAGATATGGATTACAGTTTTTGCTTTTACATAATACTATAATATATATAGGATTTTTGGACACTACAATTTCTAAGAATACAAACTTTAAAGTATTGCTTTTATCAAAGAAAATCAAAAGTATTTAATCATATTCTTTATATAAATTATGGAGAATAGAGACTATACAGAGTACTTTGTTCTTTTTTATTCAGCCAATCAACAAGAAAATCCAGCAACAAAATATTAAAAATTAAATAAAAATTAAGCAGTTGTGAAAATATATTAAAAGTCATAAGCAAAAATAAAATAATCACAGAAAAAATATGAACTTGCACAGTCCTGAATTTTCTGTTCCAAAACATATAAAATTCTTAAACTGTGCTTTCAAAAATCCAATTATATTTCATTTATTATAGAACATCATTTCTCAAATAGAAATGTGATTGCAATAAACTACTCATAATTTAGTAACTGTGGATTACAATGCTTATTCTCACTGTTTATTATGGTTTTATAAAAATTTTTAGTTATTTAAATGAAAGAAAGCTTATTACAGTGCAATTTAATTTCAATATTCTAAGAAGAATTTTCTGCCCGCCAGTCAGCTCCCAAATAACCATACAGAGAGTTATTATTAATTATAAATGCTTGACTGATAGCTGAGGCTTGTTTCTAACTAGCTCTTACAACTTAAGTTAACCTGTATGTTTTTTATCTATGTACTACCACATGGTGCAGTACCTTTTTTCAGCATGGAAAGTTCATCTTATTTCTCCTCACATCTCCTGTGACTCCTCCCTTCTTCATCCCAGCAAGCTCTCACCCTGTCTTAAGTTCCACCTAACTTCTTCCTGCCTAGCTATTGGCCATTTAGCTCTTTATTAAACCAACAAGAGCAAATACATCTTCACAGTGTAAAAAAGATTGTTCCACAACACAATATTATAAACATTCAACATAGGGAAAATAAGTTTATATTTTCATAAAATATTGAACATTCATGAAGAAATTGAGGCAAATATTTGTTCTATATAATTTAAAGCTTTTGGCTGGATTTATTAAGTCATAAACATTATTAAATTAACTTATTGTACTTAATAAGTAAATAAGGAATGCCAAGCAACTCTGCATGGCTTAATTGCATTAGTGACTATTTGAATACAAAAATTTTGGAAGATGACGGCATGAATAACCTAGTGTGGTAAGGCTATCAATTCACCTGATATAAGATTCAAGTTTGAATTATCTTAATTTTTTTTTCTATTAAGCATATGTATTGAGCATTAACAGGGAAGTTAATTTATGTTTGTGCGGCAATTACCCTCTGTAACTCAGAAGGCAAAGTCTATTTTGGAAAACTAGGAAAATGCACTTATAGAGAAATAACACTGATTTTTAACTATTCACTTGGTAATCTAGTATTTTCTCATATACTTGTACCATAATAATTTAACCTCTAATGAAGTGATGGGAACTAGGCTGTATTCTTATCTATGAAATGCTAAAAGTCACATCATTGTCCTATTTACTCAGTTGACAAAAATGGCCATTACAATAAACTCAAAATGTTGTGTATAATAGTGTGTTAATTTGCCGGGCAGTGGTGGCGCATGCCTTTAATCCCAGCACTAGGGAGGCAGAGGCAGGCAGATCTCTGTGAGTTCGAGGCCAACCTGGGCTACAGTGTAAGTTCCAGGAACGGTGCAAAGCTACACAGAGAAACCCTTTCTCTAAAAACCAAATATATATATATATATATATATATATATATATATATATATATATATATATATATATATATATATATATATATATTGTGCTGATTAGTATTAACCAACAACTCCACACAATCTAGAAACAGCTGAGAGGATAGTCTTAGTGGAGACTTATTTAGATCAGGTTGATCTGTGGTCATGTCTGTCATTTTCTTGACAGTTAATTGATATAAGAAAATCCAGCCCATTGTGGGTGGCATTATTTCCTATGCAAGGACTTCTGAACTAAAAGAACAAAGCTAGGTTGAACAATCAAGCAAGCAAGCAAAGATTCATTTATAGTCTCTTTGCTCTTGACTGTAGATGTGATGTGAGTAGCTGCTTTTAGTTCCTTTCTTGGATTCCTTGAAAATATGGGCTATATCTTGGATGTGTAAGAAAAACAAACCCATTCATGTATATATTGCTTTTGTCAGGATAAAATATCCTGACAAATATTTTATTGCAGCAACAGTAATGCAGCACAGACAGATAATAAGGGCTGATATGTGCATATTTCTTTTATAGTTTGAGCATAGTAGTTGAGTGTCATGGCTAATAAGTTACAGTGAGAAGTAACTGAATTGTGATGATAATAGTTTTCAGCACTACCTGTGTATACAGATATTTATTCATCCAGATTAAAAAATACTAGAATCTTTGTTTTGTTTTAGTTCCTTTGAAAATGTGCACAGTGTCATAATCATCTAAGACATTCCAAAAGAATACAAACAGTTTAGCAAAGTATACTACTGCACACTGTCTCCTAATTTATACATGGTGGAACCAGCTTGAAGGAGTTTAATGATTTCTTATGTTGATAGGATAGGGAGAGGAGGATGGTAAAATAGATTATAAACAGTGGTAGCAACCATTCCCTTGTTTCAAAATAAAACAGGATAGAATTTAGGAACAATATAGAGATATCAAGAATCTCAAGAGAGGTATCTACTGGTCCATTTTTTTCAGAATAAAGGAGAACTGGAAAATGCAGCTACTTATTAAGACATTACAATTGCATAATTGATCATATTTTATACTAAGAGTAGTATCATGAGTAGTGACAAGATTAAAAAGAACTGCCAAACATAAATGTCTGCATATTTTCCTAGAGAAAAACTTATTTTCAATAGATACTAAATATTTATAAACATTAAGCTGAATGTAATTTTAAACTGTGATAGTTTGCTATGGCACATTTTTACCCCTTGGGATTTTAAAACAGTAAGAGAGCTTGCATTTTCTATGAGGATATTTTTGAAATCTCCAAAGGACCATATGTAGCATGATGCAGAGGTTGCCATAGAAACAAGAAATTAAAAACAACAAAACAATAAAAAGTTATTTCTTATGCATTCATAAGGTTTGCATAATTGCAAGCATATTTTATTTCCACACAGTTAGTAAATGCTTCATCGTTTCTTCTCAAAGTTGGCTCAACAGTTTTAATCTTTTGTTATTTTTATCATTAACTGGATAAAACTAGGTCCTTGGCTAATTTTACCCTTTCTGAGTATTTGTTCTGTTCCTTTATAATTGACAGAAAAAGTTACATATTAGAAAAACTCCTCAGGTCATAGGAAAAGAACAATAAACTACTCAGATATTGAATCTAAATAATACATGCATAATTTATTAAAAATTTGCTTGTATATTGGTTCTATAGATGAAATAAAAATCTTCCATAATTATTTTCTAATGTGAGAATTTCCCAAGTCAAGAAATGCTTTGGACATCATTGATCATCTCTGAGCAGGAGGTAATCGCTTCTATGTAGAAGCATTAACACATTTAAATATATCTCTTTTATTAATGAAGCCAAAAGGGCTCCTAATGCAGTCTCCAAATGTGTTTTGTTTTACCTTGAATAATACTAATTGCATAAAAGCTCTGCTAAAACAGAGACAGAAAGAAGTTATGGTGGGAATTCTGTAGAGGAATGTGTGACACTTACATAAGGCCCTCTAGGGAAGGATGCTGTAGCAATACATAAGGGTCTACTTAGGTCAATCCTCCTTCAACAGATGAAGCCACCAAATATTTGTATGGGACAATTTTCAGAATGTATGAAATAGGTCCCACATGGAAAGTGGAGTTTAAGTAGCTCTATCAAACCTACAACAATGATCCTTAAAAGTTGCTTAGTTATTTCATGGACCTTAATGATAGGTCATTCCACATTTTTTAAAACCACATACTAAGAGTACGAGTCTTCTCAACAATTCATTAACAAGCATTTGTTTTTTTTTTTCTCACTTAGTTGCAATCAACCATTTATTTTTTTTATTTATTCTTCTCTCATACAATGCATTCAATGACACTCTCCCCTCCCTCTACTTCTCCAAACCCCTTCCCCCCTCCCTCATAGCCACTGCTCCTCCATTTCCCTTCAGAAACCTGCAGGCCTCACAGGGATATCAACAGTACACAGCATTAAAAGAATGCAATAAGACTAGGCACAAACCTTCATGTCAAGGCTGGACAAGGCAATGCAATAGAAGGAAAAGGGTTCCAAGAGCAGGCAAAAGGGTCAGAGCCATCCCTACTCTCACTGTAAGAGTCCCCAAAAGCCAGGGGGCAATGGTGCATGCCTTTAATCCCAGAACCCAGGAGGCAGAGCCAGGTGGATCTCTCTGAGTTCAAGGGCAGCCTGTTCTACAGAGCAAGATCCAGGAAAGGCACCAAAACTACATGGAGAAACCCTGTCTTGAAAAACAAAAATCAAAAAACAAAACAAAACATAAAAAGAGCCCCCCAAAAAACCTTCAAGCTAAATAATGACAACATACATGCAAAAAACCTACTGCAAACCCACATAGGCTCTGTGATCGCTGCTTCAGTTTCTGTGAGCCCTGTTAGTTGATTCTCTAGGCCATGTTCTCCTGGTGTCCTTGACTCCTCTGACTCCTACCATCCTTCCTTTCCTTCTTCGGGATGGTTCCCTGAGTTTTGTCTAATGTTTGGCTATAGGTTGCTGCATCTGTTCCTATCAGCTGTCAAAGGAAGCCTCTCTGATAATGATTGGGTTATGCACAGATTTATGAGTACAGCAGAATATCTTTAGGAATCATTTCATTAATTTTTATTTATTAATTTATTTATTTTGTGGTACTGTCTGGTTCTACCCTAGGTCTCTGGGCCAGCTAGCTTCTGATTCTTGTCCATCCAGGAAGTGTAGGGCATGGGCTCCCTCTCTTTGCATTAAGCCTCAAGTTAAACCACTCATTGGTTGGCCACGCTCACCATCTCTGAGCCACCATTGCTCCAGGACATCTTCCAGGTAGGACAGGCTGTAGGTCAAAGGTTTTGTGACTGAGTTTGTGTCCCAGCCTCACCACTGAATGCCTTGCCTGATTACAGAAAATGGTCCATTCAGGCTCTATTGTCCTCCATCACTAGGAGTACTCACCAGTTCCACCCATTTGACCAGAAATTTCATGATGTCATTATATTTTAACAGCCAAGTAATATTCCATTGTGTAAAGGTTCCACATTTTCTTTAGCCATTCTTCATTGAGAGACTTCTAGGCTGTTTCCAGTTTCTGCTTATTACAAATAAAGCTGCTTTGAACATATTTGAGCAAGTGTCCTTGTGATGGGATGGTGCATCCTTTGGATATATACTCAAGAATGGTATAGCTGGGTCTTGAAGTAGAAAGATTCCTAGTTTTCAGAGGAACTGCCATGTTAATTTACATTGTAGCTATATAAAGTTTGAACTCTCACCAGCAATGGAGGAGTGCTTACCTTGCTCTATATCCTCTCCAGAACGAGCTATCACTTGGTTTTTGACCTTAGCCATTCTGACAGGTGTAAGATGGAATCTCAGAGTCGTTTTGATTTGCATTTCCATGATAGATGTTAAATATTTCCTGAAGTGTTTCTCAGCCACTTGAGAATTCTCTGTTGAGAATTCGGCTTAGATTTGTACTCCATTTTTAATTGGATTATTTGGTTTGTTAAGGTCTAATTTCTTGAGTTCTTTATATATTTTGTATATTAGCCCAGTGTTCTTTGCCTTACAGAAGCTTTTCAGTTTCACGAGATCCCATTTATTGTCAGTCTTAGTGTTTGCACCATTAGTGCTCTGTTCATAAAGTTTTCTCCTGTACCAACATGTTCAAGGCTATTTCCTATTTTTTTTTTCTGTCAGGTTCAGTGTCCAGTTTTATGTTGAGGTCCTTGATCCATTTGGATTTGAGTTTTGTGCAGGGTGATGAATACATAATAATTTGCATTTTTCTACACACCAACATAGAGTTAGACCAGAACCATTTGTTGAAGATGCTTTCTTTTTTGTCATTGTGTATTTCTGGATTCTTTATCAAAAATCAATTGTCCATAAGTGCATGGATTCATGTCTGTGTCCTTGATTCAATTCCATTGATAAACATTTTGTTTTTGTGCCAATATCATGTGGTTTTTATTACTATAGCTTTGTAGTGCAGCTTGAAATCAGGGATGGTGATATTTCCAGAAGTTCTTTTATTGTTTAGATTTTTTTTTCTTAGCTATCCTCGGATTTTATTTTTCCACATGAAATTGATTATCATTCTTTCAAGATCTGTATAGAATTGTGTTGTAATTTTTGATGGGGATTGCATTGAATCTGTAGATTGCTTTTGATAGGATGGCCATTGTTACTATTTAATTCTACTGATTCCTGAGCATGGGAAATCTTTCCATTTTCTGATATCTTCTTCCATTTCTACCTTCAAAGACTTGAAGTATTGTCATACAAGTCTTTCACTTGTTTCAATCAATCATTTCAAAACCTTAACCAAAAAAAGTAAGGTTTATAAAAGCTAAGAGAGTTCTTTCCTACCAAAAATAATAAGGATAAAAGCCAATTTACTCTCAAAATGTTAACTTTTTGTGAATTCATCAGAGTAGATTTTTGTAGGAAAGTCAAGTACTATAAAATTAATGAATGAGAGCTCCCTCCAATGTAATCAGGGATCTGAACAGAGTATACGTAGGTAAAGGCAAAAGAAAGTGGCCACCCTACAAGCAGGAAGAACTCAGATAAATGTATAATGAATTTCTATGTTTGAAATGGAGGCAAGAAAAACTGAACACAGATTCTCTGACCAAGCCAGAGAATGTGAATGTGAGAAACAGTGCAATGTCTTCACAATTTCAAGAAAATAATTAGTTGATTTATAAGACTTAAGAAACTACTGAGGCTATAATTTTAAAATTCATCAGGCTTTAAACCTACTTTGGCTATGGAGAAAATGTTTGTAAAGCACATTTTTTAAAGAAACACCTGTAGGAGATATGTAATCAGATAGAAATGTGTCTAAGAAAATGTAAGACAATGTTCAAATTACAAAAACATAGTGGGAAAAAAAAACAGTTTCCCAGCCAGCCTACAGACCAATCAGTACAGATAAGAGCAGAAAGTTGGAGCAGTGTAAGGACACGTTCCAGGACAGATGAAACACGAATGCTCATTATTGGAAAATATGGACGCTCTTAGAAATGGGGAGGAGATAACTAGTAAATATACTCAAACAAAAAATATCTAAAGACAGTTGCTAACTAAAAAGATTAAAATATCCTAGAATGAAAATTTAATTACAAAGTGAACTATGACAGAATTGAAAGCATTATACACATAGATATGATATTATAAATGTGAATATGGTTTTACACAATTATATTATTCCTATGTTTTTAAAATTGTAAATAAAAGTGTATATGTGGGGAGTGTTAGTAAAAATTTCCAGAAATGTTAGCTTAATACATTGGAATATAGAAACATATATGAAGATAGAGATGGAAAATAAGAATAAAGTGGCTAGTCTTCCACCCTTCCTAGTTGGAAGGTGAGTATCTAAGAGACCCACATTACAGAATCAGTATATGCATGAATTCAGACAGAGTACAAAAATAAACAGATGGTGAAAGTGAAAGTCATTTCTCCAGAGAGTAGAGTGGAATTTGTTCTCAGGAAACTGTCAAAGGTCAACCCCAGCAGCCGCCCATCCAATCGGTGAGGATAGACTTTAATCTGAACCAGAGGATGGTGAGAGAAGGAAGTACAGCCCAGACTGCTTTCAACTGGTATGGGCAGGTGTTGCTGGGCATTTTAAAGATGGAAGAAGGAACTGAAAGGGAAAAGACAAACAACAAACCAAATGAAAGTGAGAGTAAACAGAGCCCTCTGTGTTTGCTTCTTGATAATGAAGGAAAATGAGTTCCTTCCTACTCAACTGCAAAGCCCTTAGAAGAGCCTCTCCCCACCCAGGTGCTGACAGAAACAAACAGGATGTTTTGAGATTTTGGTTTCTTTCTTTTATTGTTGTTCTTGTTTTTTGTTTACTTTTTTATTTCCAGACCAACACCTTGAAGGGAGCTAGTATCTAGGGAGGGGTATGTTTCAAAACCATGCTAGAGTGTGTCCAGGTTTTCCTAGGCTAATTTGAAGGGCATGCTCAATGCCAAACTCAGGATCTTCTGTCTAATGCTGCCAAATCGCAATGCCATTAAAGGTATGAAGCAAACACTTTTTAAAATTTGTGCTTGCCTTCTAATGTCATTTGAATTCATAAATGCAAGTGTACAGTTTTAATAAAAAAATCAAAATGTAAGTATGGAGTAAGAATAATGGGGCTTTCTGATTAGCTGAAAAATGAACAACTCTGGTCTTGTATTATAACAAAGAGGCCAGGTGCTCTTCTCCACTCTCAGTACTGCACATTTGACTTTGCACCTTTGTTAGGCCCAGTCAAAGAGGAAAAGTCCAATTGTAACTGATCAGATTCTGAGCTATAGTTTGGATTCTATTTACTTGTAAGCAGAGACACTGGTTTTAGAACTCAGAATCTCTCCCCTGATTTTATTACCCTTCCACATGAATGGCATAATCATTCATGGAGACCAGACGAACTTGCCCCTTGGGTCTGGCAGACAGGCTTCCCATGGCTTCCCATGTTAATGTCTCAATTTACATTCTCTCAATGTGTCCAGCTATAGACTGGACTCATTTTAGGGTAAAATCACTGTTAAAGCCATCAACTTACAATCTTAGTTTCTGCTGTTTGTTTTTTGTTTGTTTTTATGTTTTTGTTTTTTGCTTCTTTGTTTCCTCTTAGAAATAACCAAAGAAAATATATTAAGAAATTATTCCTGTGGGCATTGCTGTCTCTTATAGAAACAAACAAACAAACAAAAAGTCTTCTAGAATAAGAGAGAGGTAAGCAAGTATTGGGGAGAGTAATATCCTATCTTAAACTTTAAGATGTGTCCACCAGTTGTATTGTGGTATTAGACTCAGAAATAGACCTTTGTCCTGTTTTATTTAGTTTTGCAGAGCTGAAAATAGCATTATTTATACAGACAGTTGATTATCTCTCTCTTTCCCTCCCTCCCTCTCTCTTTCTCTCTCTTCCTCTCCTTCCTTCATAGTTCTTTAAATACTTCAGTCTAACAGTGTGAAAGTTCAACGGAAAATGGTGATTTCCTTCCTAAAACGCAATGTCCCTGGTTTCGCAACACAGCTCTGAAATCGCGACTACTCATGAGGCTGAAGCAAATGGAAAAGAAATTGAAGGCGAGCGTGGGATACAAAGTAAGTTCAAAACTATCCCAACCAGGCAACTCAGTGAGAGCTGTATTACGTACTTTTCTAATGTTGTGATAAAACCCTATGATCAAGGCAAGTGATAGAAGGAAAGGGTTGCTTGAGCTTACCGTTCCAGAGGGTAAGAGTCCATCACGGTCACAGTAAAGAGGCATAACATGAGGTTGGCATGGCAAGGTGAGTGTTCCCATGTTAAATCACAAACACAGCTTGACGCAAAGAGAGAGAATGAGGAGAAGAACAGGGCCTTAAGCTTCCAACCGCACCCACTAAGACACACTACCAGGAGTAGAGTAGGGTCTGATGCTTCCAACCCCATCCCCTATGACACACTTTCTCCAGCAAGGCCATCCCTCCTTAACCTGCTTGAAGAACACAACTAATGGGGAACCAAGTGTGAAAAGCCCAAGACCCTGTCATAAAACAAAATGTGGAAAGGTTTACTGGTGTAACCTAATGGTAGAAGGCTTTTCCGGTATGAAAGAAGTTTTAATCCCTTCTCCAGGACTACAAAATTAATGACTTAAGTCATTAACAATTAAAACTGTTACCTACTTATCTATCAGCTGAAAGTTATGTGGAAAAATAGCTTTTGTATAAAAAATTACTACACGTAAAATCAGGAAGACTACAAAATAATAACCTTTGTTCAGATTTCCTTGGGAAAAGAAGATTAAAATATAAATACCATTTTGGGGAAGATGTATTCAGTTAAAAGGCTCACTGAGAATGAACTTGGCAACTTTGTTGACTTCTGCTTTAAGGTAGCATGTGCTTGGACGTGACTTGCAAATTATCAGTCTATGCATAGAAAGCAACCAGGCAGAGAGCCACTGAACTTGAATGGCTCCTCAGTCAGGCTACCTTTCCACTGTTAGTACTTACACCATACTTGGAGTGCATAGCCAAATGGAATTGAATGTGTAGTAGGCTGCTAGATACATAATTATTTTCCCCCCAGAAGCAACAAAACATACTATGAAGTTGATGAGAAATTGTGAAGATTACAGAGGTTGAGTGGATCAGATATCTCAGAAAGAAACCAGGGAAGAAAATGGAAAATAAGGTAGAATTAGTGGATATGAAAGATGAAATGGAAAGAGCAATCAAATATTTACAAATGATGAACTAAATTCTAGGGCTTATTACTAGTGAGAAATAAAAATCACCTTAAAATATTTTTAAATGATAATCATTTTTACATGTTGCTATAATGTCAAATTTAAGAATATCATAAAATGTTGATCCTACGTTATATGAAATATATTATCACAGTTTCTAAGTTTTAGCATACAATAAGGCCAGTAGATTCATGGACCTGGATACTTACTGATATTGTATGGTTGTTATTGCTTGGTTTGGTTTGGGTTTTTGTTTATTTTTTTTTTAATTCACATAGCATAAGTAAGGGCAGAAGTCTTCGCCTTATATCACCAACAGATTTTCTCTTCTCAAGTCAAGAGTCTAACTAGACATTGTGATACAAACTTTGGGTGGAAAGCAGTAACCTGAGAAAGAAATAAATTAGTAGATTCATTTTACTTCCTTATAACAGCAATGCATGAGGCAGAATGTTTTGTTAAATTCAAAACAATTTCTAGTAAAATGTGCAAAATATATCACTAGAATAAGTAGAGCCTAGAGGAAGTTACAGCATTATAAAATAGTGTATATTATTTTGTTATGAAGTATTTATTTACTTAGGTGTTACTGAAGGTGGCTAGGAAAAATCTAAATTCCAAGTTTTAGCAACTACAGAGAAATATTAGTCATGGTGGTTGAAAGAAAAGTTTATTTTCTTTACCTCAGAAAGAGTTCAGTACCATATATGTCACTAAATGGAGAAATATGGATCAAAATTAATACCTAGTATATCAAGGTTTGACATACAGAAACCTCTGTTATTACTTTCAGGGGAAAAAAAAGGTCTTTAGCCTTGTAAAGAAACAGTAAACCTTTTCATCCAAAATCAATAAATTTGCATATATATATATATATGCAAAATGAAAAATAATTATTTGAATTGATGTTTGATGTTAACAAGGCTTTGGGATTCCACATCAAATTGGAAAAGTAAATTGTGCTTCTAATAACATCATGTAAAACTATATAACTAGATTAGTATAAATAGTATCCATTATAGAATCTAAATCATAAAAATGGAAAAGAAAGTGGACACCACTGTAAGAAAAATGAGTGTACTCTTCAGAAAAACCTAAACAAGTGGGGAGATAATTCAGAGCATAGGTTATGAATTAAAAAACTAAATATTACTGAGTTGTTAATTATAGCCAGACATAGATTAGATGACATCATATGCAAAATCCCAGCATGTATTTTGTAGAAAGAAACAAACTTTTGATCAAAAAGATAAGAAATATGAAGATCCTTAAACAGCCGTTCAATTGTGATAATGAAAAGTGGTGTTGGAGTACTTCCATTACCTGATTTCAAGATTCACTGTACTTCTACAACAATTAAGACAATGTGCTATCGATGAAAGTGTAGACAAACAGATCAATAGAACAAAATAAAGAGGTTAAAAAAAAATGGAGCCACACTTACTTAGCCAATTGAATTTCAACAATGCTGCCAAGGCAATTCAAAAGAGAATTGAAGTCTTTAACAAATGTTTCTTGGAAAACTCCGCACAGAAAAACAAAACTGTGAACTCTTATCTTATACAATGCAGAAAAATGTGTTTAATATGGATAAGAGACTGAAATGAAAAAGCAGGCCATTCTTAGTGCCATTAATCTTTTGCCTTACAATAATAGCTCTTGAAATTGCTATCTTCTTGAGTTAGCCTCCATAACTCTATCCCTATTCTCCTCCAATGCCGAATCTCCTGATAGTTAACATTCATCTTTTTACTTTCCCGGACAGCTGACAACACCAATGTCTCAGCTGCACTCAGCTCACTGCCCAACAGTGTAATATTTGCTCTGAAGTCTGGTTTCGGAAGCACGTTCCTCTTGCCCCCTAACTGAAATTGTTTGGAACCTCATTCTTCCTCTTACTTCACTCGAATTCTCTTACTCGGTCTCTCTTGCAGCGATTCTTGTACAATCATCTCTGAGAACAGGCTCCCATCTTCGGGCCCAAAGGTAACACCGCATTTGTGGGGGTTTTTTGCTTTTTTTTTTTTTTTTTTGCGTCATCTCCTAAACATTTGGTATTTTACACAAAGAGGTTATCAAATACACATGCATTAGACTGTCTTAGTGTAGTTCCAAACTACTCGATACCTGATTGAATTTGTGTTCAGTAGAAATTTAAATTCAGCCATATTTAGTAGATATTCAGTAAAGACTATGAAATTAACTTTATGGTTAGAACCACATAGTAAAGACATCTTAGTCATTTTCATATCATGTGGATATTAGCTTCTTCACGTCTTCATCTAAAAAGTTCCTAACAGAATGCAGATGTCTTATGTTGTCTTTGGGACCTAGGCTCTCATTTTTCTCACCTGTTTTTTTTGTTGTTGTTGTTGTTATTGTTGGTGGTGGTGGTTTGAATTTTTTTCTTTCTTCCCCCCTATTTTTCATGAGATCCCTAGATTATAAATTCTGCTATTTGCTTAGGAAAGCTGATCCTTTTCTAAATCATACAGGGCTCAATAATATTTCCCTTATAAAATTCTGAAAAAATATTGGATCTCTTAGCTTATTCAAATGTGACATAAACAATAGCACTTGAGGAAAATTCATAATAGTATTATATGGAGCCTTACTTCTCCTGGTCAGATCCTGAATTATTTACATTTTAAGAGGCATTTCATTAAAGGTTAAAGATTTTAAGAAACAGTTTACAGCAAAATATGTGAAACAACATTATTACCAACTTTCTTATATTTAGGTAGCGATTATCCAAGGACAACTATGTTTCCTATCCCTCTCCTGTCTATTTCTGAAGACAGGTGGTATTTGAAGATTACCCCCATATCTTCAGGTTCTGGGACAGAAATTAGCCAATGATTGTTTCTTCAATACGCTAGTCCCTGCTGTCCTGAAATGAAGTTCCCTGTCTGCTCTGCTCATTTACTGTAGATTCCTGTGGTCTCCACAAGAAATATAATAAAAGTTTTGTTATTTTTTTTTAATTCAGGACTTCTTTGCATAGAAAAAAACTTAAAGAAGTTCTGAAGCTTACATTGTCTCTTTCTAGTACAATACATGCATGGGGAAATAGTTCAGACTTTGAACTTAAAAATAGAAATCTTCATGGAAGTTTTCCAAACCGATCTATCTACCGGATAATGAGAAATGCTCCACTGTAGGCACAGAATATTTACAGGACTTTCTTCTATATATTTTGTTGAAAAAGAAATTATAACCAATGTTCTGTGGTGTAGTAGTTTCAATTCTCTCAGAAGTCATGCATGTGTTTTTCCTTGGTATATATTTTTAGGATGTTGTTATATTCAGAGATTTTTTTCCCTTTGAAATGTATGTATTTAGTAGCCATCAGGAGGCATCTATATGGTCAGGAGACTACAATTTAACTGACACTAGATTGTAAAGGAAACGAGGCAAGGCTTACATGGAAAAGCACTCACCAAGAATCACTCTTTAACCATAGCAAAAGTTTATATACCAATGTGACAAAAGTGGAGGTTAATGGCTTCGAAGGATGGATGGTTTTGTTGAGGCTTTTGTGTGTAGACACTGTCCTGACTGAGATCCCCTGGGTGGTGATGGATGACAGCAGCTGTGTTACTATAAGTTTTTCTTTAGATACAAGAGGCAAAAGTTTTTTTTTCTAGTCTGTTATGGCATTATTTCCTTCTCAGACATTGTCAGTGACCTGAAACAAATGTTTCTGTTTGTTGGTTTGTTTTTTTCTTTTCTGTTTCTTATTTTTTTCGTAAAGTCTTTCTCTTTTGCTATTTTATTTGTCTTAGTAGATTTCTCATTAACTTTTAATTAACATCCAGATAATGTGGTTGATTATTGTATTTTCATGCACATATATTATCATACCTTATTCTTTTTTTTTTTTTTTTTTTTTTTTTTTTTTGGTTTTTCGAGACAGGGTTTCTCTGTGTAGCTTTGCGCCTTTCCTGGAACTCACTTGGTAGCCCAGGCCGGCCTCGAACTCACAGAGATCCACCTGGCTCTGCCTCCCAAGTGCTGGGATTAAAGGCGTGCGCCACCACCGCCCAGCCATACCTTATTCTTATATATTCGTCCCATTATTTTCTGCTGTTTCCCCTCCACTCTCCATCTGTTCCCCCTCTCTTCTTGTTTCTCCAGGTCATCCACCTGCCCCTGCCTTCAGGTTTCAGAAGCCTTGTTGACTATCCTCTTCTATCAGACACACCTCTAGTGAACACCCACGTGCATTATTATTTCTTTCACTTCCCGTCTCTTCCTGTTCTCTCTTCTCCTCTTCTATTCTCTTCCCTCCTTATTGTAATGGCTATAGATGGGTACTTGAACCATGCACAGGTCAATAGGTAGTTAATAACCCTAGGGGCATGGCTGACAGACTAAGATCTTATAGAAAAACTTATCTGGGTTTTCACTGTTCTTCTGGGACCACTTTGTCTTGTTTTCTTCACTGTTTATAAGAGTGCCCTAGAGGGATTATGCTGCTGTGACCAACAGTGCTCACAGAACTGGAGAAACACTTTATTTATTTCCTTTTCTTCCTAACTCCCTTTCTTACCTGCCTTTCTCTAGCCCCAGATAAGTCATTTATTCCATGAAAATCCCAACCAAGACAGCACATAGTTCTGAGTACTAAAAAAACAAAACAAAAACAAAAACAGTAAAGGGAAAATCACTAGGTAATTGTTAAATTGAGAGAAAAAAATAACTTAAGTCTACTTCTGGATTTTGAAATGGAGAATTTAGTAAAAGGTGACAGCAATCTGGGCCTTATGCAATGGACTTTAGATGTCAAATGAGGACAAAAAATGTAGGATTTAAATACGTCAGCATTAGAAACGAACTGCAGTTTGTTTGTTTTTTTCACATTCTGTCATACAGCCATTTATATGTGACTAAAATCTTCCTTTATGTACTTAATATTTCAAACAAAATATTTCCTTGTCTTCTGACTTGGTCTTAACGTCATGTAAGTCTTCAACAACTGGAAACTTTATTTACAAATATTCAGTCCAATGTAAAATAAGAAAGAATGTTCAGACATGTAAGCATTTCTAGAAGATGAATAGTAAATAATTTTGCCCATCAGTTCCAACCTTTGCCCTCCTGATAGCAGGTCCTTATGTGTTTATATACTAACCATATGCAACACCCTCCTTGAATAAAGCAAGCATTCCTTTTGTGTTTGTATACTAACCTTGTATCACTCTCCTTGACTAAACAAAGCATCAGCTGAAGCCAAGACCAAACTAAGAAAGCAATATTATCAGGATAAGAAGCAGATGCAAGCAACTTCCTTTAATTTCAGGGATACTTGCATATAACAACATTCAAAAGCAATTGAAACATTATTCCATGAAGAATTAATTACAGCTTTAATACTTGGAATCTTTGAACCTCCCCTGATTTTAGATGATAAGAAACAAGTAGGTAACAATGTATAAGGATAGACAGTACATTTTCTCAAATCTTATGCTTTTCAGCTTTCACTGTATAGACAATGGATTGATCCTCTTACTCATGCTCCTCATCTCTAATATAAACCATAAGAAAAGATATATAAAAGTTAAGTGAAATAATGCCTGCCAGGAACTGAGGAGTGGTTAGTATTTCATATGTGCTATAACTTCATGTAGAAAAATAGTAAAGCAATTGTCTATCATATACCCTAAAAGAAAGAGTGAAAACCTATAGAGAAGAAAATTCAGGCTATTGTATTTTCAGATTTTTATTGTTAAATTTAGTTATTTATTAGTGTGTAGGTGAATGTGTATTCATCTGAGTGTGTTTGTGTGTGTGTATATGTATTTGGTTTTTGTCCAACAGCATGTAAAGATCAAAGTACAACTTGCAGGAGTAATTCTCTCCTACAACATGGGTCCCAGTGATTAAACTCAAGTCATCAGGGTTGGCTGCAAGAGCTGTTAGAGCTATGATATCTCGCCATCCCAAACCTATGTTTGTGCTGAGCACTGATAGAAAAGATATTGGGTCATTATAAAGTGTACTTCAGAATTTAAATATTGAAGTAGATATTCACAAATGTCTACTAATGATGTCAACATTATCTTCAAACTATTACCTTAAGCCTCTGAAAATAATTAACTTAACTGAGTTCAAAAGAATTAAAATGGTCATGCTTAATAATCAATTATGTGAACAGACCAAGGTTTTACATTTATAATTTTGGATTGTATATCCTTCTAAATGCTATACTGAATAATGACTCTGCGTATTTGGGAGCAATGGTAAAATACCATGGTCTGGGTCATTTATAAACAATATGACTTTATTTCTCAGTATCCAACAGGTTCAAAAATACAAGACACCTATGTCTTATGAAGGTTCACTTACTAGCTCAAGAAAAGTAGTTTTCTTGCTATCCTTACAGAATATACAATGCAGTTCTCTGGGGCTGCTTAATTAAGAGCACAAACCCCATTAGTATTGGCTATACCCTCATGATCTCATCACTTCTCAAAGGCTCCCCCACTACTATATGGGTATAAGCTTTTGATTGGGTTTGATCATATGATTTTAGGGGAAGGTAAAAGCATTCTGACCATAGAATATCATTTTAATTTCACTGAGATAGCTTCTGCTTGGACTACAGCCTCTTATTTTATAGGAAGTCATTAATTCCATTTAAAGCACTAAAAATATCTAGGGTGATTTCTGAGTCTCTTGTTCGGATGCTCAGGCAGAAGTGATACCAATATGGAGGACAGGGATCTTGAGAGAAATACCCTTCTCTCAGTTTTAACATTTTGAAGATGGAATGCCTTGAAGATATCCAGTCCAGGAAGAGTCATGTGACTATTTAATAGAAATGTTAAAATTAGAGAATTTTTATCCATCCAATTCTGTAAGGCAAAGGACAAATCAGTAGCCTACAGAAATTGAAAAGATCTTTACCAATCCTGTACCTGGTAGAGGGCCAATTTCCAAAATATAGAAAGACTCAAGAAACTAGACATCAGCAAACTAAATAATCCATTTAAAAAAATAGGGTACAAATCTAAACAGATAATTCTCAACAGAGTAATCTCAAATGGCCAAGAATCACTTAAAGAAATGTTCATCATCTTTAGACATCAGGGAAATGCAAATTAAAGGACTCTGAGATTACATCTTGCAGGATGGCTGTCAGAATAGCTAAGACCAAAAACGCATGTGACAGCTTATACTGGAGAGGATGTGGAGAAAGGGGAACACTCCCCCATTGCTGGTGAGAGTTCAAACTTGTACAGCCACTTTGGAAATCAATATGAGGGTTTCTCAGAAAATTGGGAATAGATCTAGCTCAAGACCTAGCTATACCACACCTGGGCATATACCCAAAGGACACTCCATCATACCACAAGGACACTTGATCAACTATGTTCATAGTATCTTTATTTGTAATAGCCAGAACCTAGAAACAACCCAGGTGCCCCTCAATGGAAGAATAGATAAATTGTGGAACATTTACACCATGGAGTATTACTCAGATGTTAAAAACATTGACACCATAAAATTTGCTAGCAAATGAATGGAGCTAGGAACGATCATCCTGAGTGAGGTAACCCAAACCCAGAAAGACAAACATTATATGTATGCACTTATAAGTGGATATTTGCTGCAAAGTAAAGAATAACGTGCTACAGTCCACAAACCTAGAGAAGCTAAGTAATAAAGAGGAGTATATGTGTAGGGAAGTGGGAATAGGAACGGGGAATCAGATGAAAGGAGGGCGGTGGGAGAGAGTACTGCGGGAGAAACTGGAATCAGGCAGCATCTCTGGGATGAGCTAGAAACCTAGTACAATGGGTATGCCCAAGAATCTATGAAGGTGATCCTAGTTAAGACTCCTAAGCAATGGAGGATACGGAGCCTGAACAGACCATCTCCTATAACCAGGCAAGACTCCCAGTGACAGGACCTGGACACTAACCATGCCAGGAAACCTTTTTATCTACAGTTCGCCCTGCTTAAAAGATGTGCTGGAATACAGGTAACACAGGATGGTGAGAGTGGCCTACCAAATGGCTGATCCAGCCTGAGAACCATATCATGAGAGGGTGCTCACCACTGACACTACCTTGAGGACCAGGACCAAGAACTGGGTAACCCACAGACACTGCATAGATCCAGACATCCTGGCAATTTAAAAAATTAATGTATGATGCCTAATGATACTCTGCTGTACTCATAGACTGATGCCTCTGCTAGTTGTCGTCAGAGAGGGTTCAGACCTGAACTGGCCATCTGCTAGACCAGACAAGACTTCAAGTGGAGGTAGTGGGAAATCAGCCCAGTCACATAACCTTTGATGTATAATCTGTCCTGCCTATGGGATATACTAGGGTAAGGGTGGCCTAGAGATTGTGAGACTCTTAACACTGGGAGCAGGGCCTGTCTCTGACTCTGTTTGCACGAGAACCTGTTGTCTAGATTAGTCATGGAAACAATCTCACTACGTTTGCATCAAGTTGGACCTTTCTTGATCTCATTCTGTATGGTCATAATCTACCATCATTTTTCGTAAGATTTACTATGACCGTGAACCCCTCAAAGGCATCCTTTCATTAATTAAGTAACTGAAAATCTCAAAGTGGGGATTGTTTTCTTGTTGTCTAAAATAGAAACAAGAGGTTAGTTTTCCCAACACCAACTCACTTCTTTGCAAGTGTGAGAACATAAAAACCTCATTTCTAAATTTCTATATTCTGAAGCGTATTTCTAACACAAATTTTATGTTAGAAATTCAAGGACTTTATTTCCATACTCTAATTTCTAATGTTAAGAAAAAGGCATCGTTTACTCACTGCCATTGTGGGCCTTTCCCATCACAAAGTCGAAATTAAAGTGTTGCCTGTAGGGTGCCATTTACACACAGTCGGAATACAAAGGGGGAAATGTAGAACTATTACAAAGCTGAAAAGAGGAAATAATGTCTTCGTTGTAATGGTTTTTTGATTGCCATTTGCAATATTCTTGCTTTACATTTTCCTTCTAATGTAAGTGCTACTTTCTCAATGGGACACACACATAACTGTGAGCAATAACAGTAATGTTATATCCAATAATTGCCTGACGCAAGCTCCCTGACTCGCTGAATTGAATTTCAGTTTCTAATATGACTAATGTATGCTAATATGATTTAAATTGCAGAGAACTGAAAAATGCTTGATTTTATTACACTGGAAAAACCATTGGTCTTAATTTCACCAAATGAATTATTCTTGTACTAAAAAAGAACCCTATACCTCAGGTCTCTCCATGCAGAATAGGTTTTGTTTAAGAGGCAGCTATTTAAACATAGGACTTTAAGTTGCTATTTTAAAGCATGTTTGCTGTATCTATAAAATATAATTGCTTGTGTTTTGCTGATTTATAATTTTAAGTGAGGAGTTAGGGACTTAATTCTATTTAGAAAAGCAGTTGCTTTATGTCATTGTACCCATGGCTGATATTTTCCATCTTTAAATATTAGCTTTCAAAAAATCAATGCTTATTAAATATTTATTTAAAAGTAATCCTATTTATCCTTTAAAAAGAACCCCCCTGAGCCACATCAGTAGGGAAAAGACCTTGTTCTTCAGCAGCGGCCAAATCAACTTCAGAGTCCACTGATAGCACAACCTATGATCTGATAATCCTTCTCACAGAAGTTTGGCTATTATATGGATAAATCTTTCGAGTCCCTACCTACAGGCAAGTGCCCTTGATCACCTGTGTAGAGACTGAGAAAGGTGGCCATCAATCTTCCTAACATAACCTTAAAGCACTTGAATTTCTTCACTATGTTTTTATCTAATCAATAAAAGAATCTCTTTCTCTGTGCTCCCTGCTGGGGCCTCTTAGGTTGCTCATTGTTAACACAATTAGAACACTTTCTTCATATCACCAGAAAATACTCAGCCTCAGAACATCTATGGAGGGCTGCTTTTATAACTCTTGAGAAAACTCCTAGATAGATCCAGGAATTTTAACATCAAATCATGATTTACAAAGTCTGTCTAGTTTTGTTGTAGATATTATTATTCTCTGCATCAGCACTTGTCTTTCCCTGTTAGTATCAGCTCAATTTCTTTAGAAGTCTTTTCCTAGCATGATCTTCTGGGTAGGATGGACTCTTATAAACCCTGAGTGGTTCTCAATGTGATCCAGTCAATCGCTGTCTTTTGCTCCCACTGACCTACCACTATGACTTTAAATAACTGTGGCTAGTTGATCCACCTCAGGCCAGTGACATGCAAAGATATGTTTGCTTAACACATGTTTTAAAATGTGTTTCCTCCATCTCCTGTAATGAGTCAAGAATACGTACTCTCCTTTGTTAGAGGTGTTAGATGAGAAGATTTGACGGAACCTCTCTCCTTCTAGGAGGGGAATAGCCACTCTGCAAATGATAGCTATGAAAGGAGGGTCGGTCCTGGAGGAAAGAATCCGTTGATAGGGCTGTAGTTAGATTTAGACTCACTACTGTACTGTTTTGTTATATTAGTATATACAGACTGATTTTTATATAAATTAATCATGTTACAGATTTGCATGTGTACATCAACAGTTTTACAAAAGGCACAGAAAACATATTGTTCCTGAAATATTAGTCAAATGTTTCCTGGTTTTCAGAAATATTAGATTGATAACAAGAACTGCCTTCAGACCTGAGGAAAACAAATAGATGTATTAAATGTATGATTGCTTAACAATTGCTCTATAAATGCTATTAGCACTCTAATTTTATATCATTAGAAAAGTTGTGTATTCTTTTAGCTTCACATCCTCAAAATAATTAATAATTATAATTGCATTATTTAAAGGACAAACTTTAACCCTCTAAACAAACCCATCTTAAATCACTGGATGTGCTAAAGACCATTATATGATTAGATGCAAATAAAGGAGCAATTAAGTCATCATTCATTAGTACTAATGAGAATGTTATTCAGGACTGTTGGCAAGTGAAGTAAAAAAACAAGTGACAGATCTATGAGAAAGTGTTACTACATGGCTAAAATCATAACCTCCAGTGTTTTTGTAGCACATGAAGGTGGGACCAATGGATCATAGCTTCTAAGCACTGTCAATGACCACAGTACCTCCATCAAAACCACTTTACACACTCCTTCATTTGTAAGGGAGAAAGAACTCTTGAGATTTAGACCTTTATTTTCCTAAGATGCCACATTCTTCATCACAAGATCAATACTATCTTCTTGTTTCCATTAAGATAATGCAGCATAAAAACAGCACTGTTTGATCATGAACTTTCACATTCATATTACTGCCTTCATTTTGTATAGCAATAGTGTATATTATTGATTCATATTTTATATAGTAAACATCTCTTTTGATGCAGACAATGCTTTTGCCCTGGCAAACGTAATTTGTTGCCACATAGCTCTGCTAGCAACTCATTAGTTTATATTACAAGGACATATTGCAAAGTGGCTCTGATGTGTTATGTAAAACTCAGTTGTGGGATCCTAGAATGTACTTGAATATTTTTGTGACAAATTTGAAAGGACTATGTTCAGAAGCCTTTGGAAATGGGAGGTCAGAAGATATGTTAAGGTCTGGCTCACAATTTTCAAAAGTGTATGTTTCATAATAAACATCTTGATGTTGCATGTAAAGCAATGTGATTTCTAACCTGACATTTAGACTAAATATAATAGAAAAATTGGTCCTTCAGGGGAGTATTCCATCTTTCTAGAAAGCTCATCTTTGTCTTGATAATGAAAACACCTACAACAACCACTTTCTAGTTTGACAAAAGGAGAGTGCAATATTGTTCTCAACATGGGTATTCTTTCAGTAAGTATGAATGGCAGTCACATGACACTTAAGATGAAAATGGTTTTTGACTGTTATACCTGAGAATCACAGTAAGATTTGTTGAATAAGATCTGTGTTCAGGTTTTCATGCATTTTAATAGTTGGAAGTCCATCACACCTTTCAATATTGCCCTACCCTATATTTCTGTCACTCTATTCAAAATCAAAATGAGAACATATTCCGTCCTGTGCTGCTCAAGTAATAATTCTCAGAGCTCAGAGAATCCAAGAAACAGAAAAATACCTTCACACATATTTCATATAATTGCAACATCTCAGCTATAAATAAACTTTGTCCTTTTCCTCATATGAAAAGACACCCATGAGCCTCTTTATTGAACTTTCTGGAATCATAGATCACTTTGCTTTGCATTTATGATTTTTTAAAATCAAGAGTATTTACACACTCTCATATCAAGATCCTGCAGACACTAATATCCTCCATTTCCACAGTATCCCAGAAATGTTGCACATCAATGTTAACTCACAGTCTCATTGAGCCCTCACTCTATTTGTTATGGAGTATTGTATCTGACGTATTTGTATTTGCTCATGAATTTCATAAGGTGAAATGCCTATTTTAAAATTGATGCCTATTTGACATTTTGTTGACCTCTTGCTTTTCCATATACAAGACCGTGTTTTTCTTTCTATGGTAAAATTGTTCTCTCTCTCTCTCTCTCTGGACTCTGGGCCTAATAATCTCCTTTGAAATATTTGGAGGAAAACCTGAAAGACTCATGATGTTCATAAATACAACTGAAAATAAATTTCACTATTTGCATAGCCAAGTTAACTCATGCATAGTACTAATATGTACTGTAGCCACTCATATTATTACATAATGCGCACAAAAGTGATACCTTATGTAATTATCTACATAATATCTCTTTTTAAGTTTTCATATTGTTAACATTCAATCTACCAGTAAATAACAGACCAATTCTTATTAGTTCTTAATATTTTGACTTTTAGATTATTTGGCATTCATGATTTCCAAGGATGTTTTCTTTTATTGAAAATTAAAACAGATTTGTGAGATGAATTTAAGTTGAGAATGTTAATTATAAATTGGATATCATAATTTTGTTAACTATTAGAATGCATTTGAAGACTTATGATAAAGATTTTAAACAGTTATGATTTTCTTAACTTTCTCAAATAAATGAACCTAATATTATCATGATTCTATGTAACATATAAAAGTTTTGTACAGTGAAAGAACTCTAAAAATATCAGCTTTATTCATTAAATGAACATTGAAAAAATAAGCCACCATTTTTCTGTTCAGAACATTTTTGAGTATATAATGATTGAGACTTGTAAAAGTGTATCAGTAAATAATCATATTTTGTAATATAATCCACATAAAAGCCATGAAATGCTTTAGTGCTGAATATCTTTGTTTCTTGTTTGTTTTCCCTGTAGACAGTTATCATGTTACTGAATTTATCCTCATCATTATTTCTAGCAGGCATGTTCTTGTTTAGCAGACATGCTCTGGTATTCATATTTGTGAGATATTATTTTTCTTGTAATTGTGAAGGACTAAAATTGCAACAAGCCAACGTTACCTTCGTATTCTAATCCTGAAGTCCATACAACAAGTTTTGGAAAATTTTGTACTAAATTTTGACTCCTAAGCAATCAATAAAAGATTAAAACTAAATCTCTTCTTGTTAAAGATTATAGTATCCTCCCAAATATCCACGAATGTGCCTTTGCATACTTTCTGTCGATGCCTGTGTAGAGCCAGCAAGAACAGTTCTGTTATGGAGGTAACCTCCAGTCTCCTGATTGGATTTCAGGCCTGCTCCACAATAGAAAACCCATGCTTGAACTGCAAAACTGATTAAAAATCTATGGCTGGTTGTTCATAGGCCCTATAGATGAAACTATTGATATTGTTTTACTCTATGGATATGATGTCAAACTGCCTTCCAGGTATTTATGTTTATACTCATCAGTTAGTACTACTCTTAACCTTAATCAGAGAAGCTTCCTTTTTCAATGGACAGCAGTCAGTGCAGATACTCATGACAATCCAAGTGCTAAGAATAAATGACTCTGAGTGATCACAGGACAGTTACACTAAAACTTCTTCCTGACCAAAGCACAGAGAACATCCCAATTGAGTGAGGGGAAAGAATTTAGGATAAGGGAGACAGTTGATTAGCTTGAACTATTTGGGAGGCACCCAGGCAGTTGGACTGGGACCTGTCCTTAGTGCATGAGCTGGCTGTTTGGAACCTGGGGCCTATGCAGGGACACTTTGCTCAGCCTAGGAGGAGGGGATTGGACCTGCCTGGACTGAATCTACCAGATTGAGTTGAATCCCCAGGTGAGTCCTTGCCCTGGAGGAGATGGGAATGGGGGGTGGGGCTGGAGGAGGGAGGACAGGGGAATCTGTGGCTGATATATAAAATTAAATCAAAGTATAAAATTAAAATTTTTTTTTAAAAAAAGAATGTAGGAGCCAGAAGATGGGGAGCAGTGCAATAAAATGCTGCGTTCTGATTTGTATGGTCGTTATACATACAAATTCAGGAGCTGCTGTTAACTGCATGAAACACGCAGATCAGTCAGCACTTTAGCATGGATGTGGAAGTGACTTGTCCGACCTCCTCTCTACTTGAGAACTATTTGCCAGTTGATGGATCCAGGGCGAAGAAAGATCATTTGTGGGAGTGGTGTAGCCACTGACAGGTTGCCTATACTCCACTGGACAGTCCCACCACAATGTACACACGGGCAGCATTAATCAAGGTCAGTGAGATATAAAAAAAAATTAAAGAAAAGAACATGAAGTTCAATGTGTTGTAGGGTCAGAGAAATGCTTAATAGGGAAAATAGGCAGGTGAGTATAATGTGTGTGTGTGTGTGTGTGTGTGTGTGTGTGTGTGTGTGTGTGTTGTGTGTGTGTGTGTGTGTAAAATTATTAAACAATAAATAAAAGTATCTAAAAGTGACCTTACTTTGTCATCCATTTATAAATATTGTTAATACTCACTTTTATCGATGATTATCAATTAATATTGATAACTCACTTTTAAGACTTTATGTTGAAAGATTGAGTGATGTACCTTCTCTCTGTGCCTCTCTGTATCTGTCTCTCTTTTTCTCTGTGTTTCTGTTTAGTATATGTATGAGTTCATTTGGTTATGTGCACAGGAACATGTGTGCAATTATGGATGCAGGTCAGAAGTTGATGTGGAGTGTCTTTCAGGATTTTACTATTCTCCATCTTATTTTTTGACACTGGTCTCTCAGTGACTGGCCAATGATCTTCAGGGATCTGCCTGTCTCCAAATTTCACCTCCAGCACTTGCTGTCAGAGTCACTTTTCACTGTGCCTACATTTTATTTTTGTTTAAGTGAAGATATTTACGCAAAGCATGTCGAAATCTTGCTAGTGTAGAAATACACTTTTAAGGCATTTTGCTCTTTTTATAAAGATTTAAATCTTAGGAGTTTTTATTTTATTATAGTTGTTATTATTGGGTTTATTGGGGGGGGCGTTCAAGATAGAATTTCTCTGTGTGCAGTCCTGGCTGTCCTGGAACTTACTCTGTAGACCAGGCTGCCCAGGAAATCACACAGATTCACTTGTCTCTGCATCCCAAGTGCTGAGATTAAAGGTATGTGCTACTATCACTCAGCTAAATCTTTGTTTTGATTTATCCATTTTTGTAAATATTGATGAGTTACTATGTGATAGTAAGAGTCATATATGTAATATATAATGAAAGAATCATGATAATTACCACATCTATCATATTAAAGTCAAATTACGATGAGTAGCACATCTACTTTATTAAAGTTTAATCATTTGCTTCTAGTGAAGAGATTTTAAAAATCTCTAGCAATATATATGGATTATTGTTACTTCAATTTACCATGCTATGTCACAGAATGGCAGAACTTATTCTTCCTATCAAAGTACAGCTTTGTACTCATTATAAGTAAATATTGTTCTATTACTTCAGCATTATGGTTTAAGGTATTTTCTTCTCACACACATTCAGTACATATGACATTGGAAGAAGTGCAGATATAATAATCTTGGATATAATTTATATTATTTTAAAATAAATTTTCTTTACAGTTTCCCTTAAATAGAATATACTGAATTATTATGTTGTGGTAAATTTATAGCACTCATATATTTAACTCAGATAAGAAATAATTTAGTATTACATTTTCAATATTGTAAAGGTATATTATGATAAATCTAAAAGTTACAGGAATTAAAATGACAGACATGGTAATATATGCCTATAATCTGAGCATTAGGCAGATAGATGCAGAAAGATCCTATCTGAAGGTCAGCATCAGTTCCATAGGCATTCATGAAAGTTTATAATATGTAAGATCTTGCTTCAAAAAAAAAGAGAGAATTGTGTACTTTTGCATCTTCTTAGGAAATATTTAGAAAGTTATTGTTGGGAAATGCCTTTATAAATCCAACTTGAATTTGTTTTAAAAGCATTTTATCAGTCATTTATCAGTCAATGTTTTACCAGTTTCTTCTGCCTAAATGTAGCCCATTATGGCCATCTGAGGATTAATTTTTGCTTCAGAAACCAAGTTTGGGGTGTTGAATCCAAGTGCCATGTCTAAAAATATGAAGATGCTATGATGTGGTTGAGTGGTTCAGGCCAGGCTTATTGCCTTGTTACTCAATGGCATTGCACACAGCATTACTCCAAAATGCTTATTTCATTCAGGATTAACTCTGCTCCCACTTACACACCAGCCATCAGAAGGTCCTATTGACGATACATCCCTGTTGCTGGAGTTTTCTCCAGGCTTGCCCAGGCCCGCAGCCACTCAGACCCACATAATCACACAGATGCCTATATTGTTTAAACTGTTTGGCCTAATGGCTCAGACATCTTGCTATCCACTTCTTATACCTTAAATTAACCCATTTCTATCAATCTATATTTTGCCACATAGCTTGTGGCTCGTGGCTTTGTCTCATGGGAGTGGCAGCTGACAGCATCTCCTGACTCAGCCTTCCTGTTCCCAGAATTCTCTTCTCTGCTTGTCCCACCTATACTGTATATACTTCCTGCCTGGCTACTGGCCAATCAGCATTTTATTTATCAACCAAATCAGAGCAACACATTTACAGCATACAGAGCACAGAACTTTCCCTTTTCTTTTTTTTCAAAAAGGAAGGTTTTAACTTTAACATAGTAAAATTACATATAACAAAACAATTATCAAGCAAGTATTACAGTTACAATATCTAGTCTCTTTATAATATCTAGTCTATTTGTATTTGGCAAATTTAAAGAAGATATCCTATCTATCCTATATTTGTGAGTCTAAGGTTTCATATCTAACTTATCTTTTATCATAACTAAGGAAATTATAACTATCTAGTCTTCAACTATACCGAAGACCTCAGAAGGATATAATATTACCTGAGAAATGGGAGAAGGACACAAGCAACTTTCGGGAGTCTTGTGAGAGTAGACAGAGACAGCTGGCAGCCTACCCAGTTATCCAAGGTTCCTCTGTAAAGTTGGGGCATCCTTCTTCAGCCCACAGGCCTAGAGTCTCTCAGTCACTTTTCTCTGTGTCTTGTAGAATGTCTGGCAGTTTCTTCTGCAAAGCAGGAACCTGAAGGACCATTTTTGCCAAGCAAAGTTCAGTGGTCACCTTCCTATGGGTCCTGCATGTCCAGTCAATCAAGCAGTCCAGGCAAGAACAGTTTCTTGTTCAAATGGCTATTTTTGCCAATAAGAAGATAAACTCTAAATAGAGTGTCTTCAATGCCCATCCTCCTCTCTGAAGTAAATTGGTGCTGCCAGGAGCAGACATGTCTCACTGTCCAGAAAGTCTAAATTTTTAAAACATTTTAAATGCCATATTCTGTAGGTCTTTGAAGTGTTTGAAAACTACCTATCTGTCTGAAATATATCTATACATACCTAGAAAACTAAACTAACATGACTATAAGTTTGATTATCATAGAAGACTAATTACTAATCTGTATTTCTTAATTATCCATTACAATCTAAATGTATTATGTAAACATAATACCTTAAAGAAGAGTACAAATATATATATATATATATATATATATATATATATATATGAAGAAAATCAACTCTAAATTTGTATCAATAAACTAAAATCTCTACCAATGTAAAACATTTTAAACAAATTGCTCCTTAAAAGTAGGTTCAATAATCCATCTTTTTATCCTATCATATTTATATCCTATATTTCCATATCATATTCCCCCTTCTTCCTTAGAAAGAGATTACATTTATAATCAACCTACTTTAAATAAAAATATTGGTTTTTCTCTGTCTTACACCAAAGGGCTCTTCTGATATGGGATATGGGACAGAAGAATCTCTCAACCTTTTTTTTTTTAAAGCAATATGCTTGGATTTAGAGAGTGAGTGAGCCAATTCCATCTCCAAAGACAGCTTGGTACATTTGGGAATTTGGGCGTAGCCTCTCATACTACTTCCTGCTGGATGAGGGTGCTGTATTCTTATGGGGACACAAAGAAAATTTTAGGATTATGGGGTAGTCCATGAGGCTGTATCTATAGTCTGAGCCAGTTGCCTTGAAACCATTCTGGATGTTGGATCATCTGGTCCATGGTTTCATCAGAGACCTTTCATGGGGTCTTGGCTGGTCAAACCTGATGGATCTTAATCTGGAACAAATCCATAGCCTCTTGCTTTCTGTGGAAACAAAGGTAGAGCCTCTTTTCCAAAGCAACATATCTTTAGATCCAAAGGTACTTTGAAGTCAAGGTACCTTTAAAATACATATAGTGATTTAACTGAACAGATTTTACAATTAAATGTCTTTCTGCAGTTAAAAATATCAAGACAACACAATCTAGATTCTCTGTGTAATATCCATCTTTATGTAGCTTATTTTTTATACTACCTTTACTGTCTCTTTAAAAACTTTATTTTTTAAAACTATTTCTTTATATTACTGTTTATATTCATTCTTCTCTCTTCCAAGCTTATGTACATTTTTACACATAATGTAAACCATTTAAAGTCTTGTTCCATCTGAATCTGTCTTACTGTGAATCTATTATTTTAAACTGCAGCAGCTAGCACTGAAGCAGAAGCCTTGGCTGCTAGCTCACCCAATTTAGTTTCTGAACATGGTGGAGACAATTCATCACCAGCACTGTCCACTGACTCTGGGAGGCAGTGGGTCTATGCTTCAGTCCAAGCAGCATGTAGGCCAGAAACCACTTCTTTTTGTTAACTAGCAAAGGCTAAATCCACCATGTGGCATAGTACACAGCTTGGAGACACTTCTGTGTAACATGGTGTAGCTCAAGCCCACATGTTGCGACATCTTGCTGCTGGCATGAGATACAACTAGGAAGCTGTTTTTAGCTCCATTATCAGTTGGTTACTAAATATTCTCAGGTCTGAGGTGGGAACTTGAGCCGTTGGGCACCATTTGTTGCTGGAGTTATCTCTAGTCCTGCCTGGGCCCGAAGCCTCTCAGACCCAAATAAATACACAGACACTTATATTATTTAAACTGTTTGGCCTAATGGCTCAGGCTTCTTGCTATCCAGTTCTTATATCTTAAATTAACCCATTTCTATCAAATCATACCTTGCCACATGGCTCATCACTTACTGGTACTTTACATCTTCTCATGGTAACAGCAGCTGGCAGCATCTCCTGACTCAGCCTTCCTGTTCGCAGAATTCTCTTCTCTGCTTGTCCCGCCTATACTATACTTCCTGCCTGTCTACTGGCCAATCAGCATTTTATTTATCAACCAAATCAGAGCAACACATTTATAGTATACAGAGTGATCAATATCCTCAGCACATCCCAAGTGTTTGTGGTCTCTCGGCTCTTTGCATTGACTGTATTTCCAGTCTAGAAAAGATTATGATTGAAAACAGCCTTATAGGAGTTGTACTTTCCTTACTAGTCACTTCTCATCCATTGTCTATGAAGAAGTAATAATGTCAGCTTTTCCAATTCTTCAATAATTTTTGTTTTTATGCCAAGCCCAAATCCAACTGTAGATCTTAAGATTAAAATTACATGATTTTAGCCTAACCTAGAAAATCTCATCTTGTATATTTTCTGCTCACCAGTTACAGGTCAGTCACCTGTTTGTTTCAGTTTCCTAACCTTTTAAACCCTTCTTTGGAGCCTTTGTTGCTGATAATTTCCTGTCCCTAGAAGGCTATCTCTCTTTATCTTGGTCTGTGTGGTATGTTAGGACATGCAGCCCTCAACTTCAATGTTTCCTGAAATGGGAAAGCAAATAACCCCTGCCTGTTTATGAGTCTTGCATCCACCAAATCACTCCAGAATATGTCACTCACCTGTGTACTCCTGCATTGCATGTATTGCCTTCTTATTTATTTTTGTTGTTTATTTTCTCTATCCTCCAACCATAACTGGTCTGCTTCCTGTATCATTTTAGTTTCAGCACCTAAAATCATGAATAACTTAGGAAATACACAGGACAGGAAATCAAGTAAAACTCTTGCATTTTGTACCAATGTTGCTATTTTAAAGAATGCTTTGTGTAGTAGAGATCAAATATAATGTGAGGGCAGAAATATTAGCATGAAACCCTGAGAATGGCTTTAAAAGTACTAGGTTTAAATAGCATATAGTATAAGAAAGACTCTTGCCATGACCATGATTTTTAGAATGTTAATAATGTATTTGATTTGTCTAAATATGTGAGCTAAGGTTCACCAATTCAATCCTGAAGGAAACATTTTTCAAAAGTGCAGAACCTGTAAAAACAATTAGGAACTACTGCTGTTACTTAGTACTTTAGGTCATAAAGTTTCTTTAAAGTTGTCCCACAAAGAAAAATGTATATTTTCTAACACACACAAAAAGAGAAGTTTCAAATCATCACCTTTTTCATATATAATAGCGACAAAGTAGATTTAATTTCTCTTAAAATGTTACAGGAGCACTTCTAAGCTTAATAATAGTATTTAGGTTACAAAGGCAACAGACTCCAGTTAGAAGATTCTTAAAATACTCTGCAGAAGCCCTGTATCCATTAGCATTTCACAGATGACATGAATGAGTCTCAGCAGTGACAGGCCACACTATTAATCTACATCAATGTCGTCATCTTGTCAGTGTAGGTAACAAGGCTCAAATGCAGGACACTGTCCAAACAAGTGCTCTGTCTGAAGTATTTTGAGGCTGTTCTCCTTCTGCAGAGAAATTTCTGATTGAATTGGGGTATTCAGGTATGATAAAGTAAAAATCCAAGTAAATTGTATGTTAAAACTTCAACTCATGGCACAAAATGAAGGGAAACCAGCCCCTGCAGACAGTTTCAGTTCAGCGCCATATTTGTTCCTAAGAAGAGCTAAGAGGACCAGAAGATAATTTCCATGTGACTGAAGCATCTGAACAGTATAGAGAGAATAAGCAATAATGATGAGCGATTTTTTCCAATTGTTTTAATAATAAGTTATATTTTATGAAAGACAAGCATAGCTGAAGCTCGAGTTATTGCTTGTGTGTCTTCACACAACTTATGGGATGATTCTGTGAGAGTAGAGGTCTGTGCATAAAGTGCATCAGCCTGCTAATGGCTCATTATAAATGACTTGGGGTTCTGTTAAAAGCCTTCTGTAAGTTTCAGGAGTTTGGAATGTTCTTAATGACTCTATCTTCCTGTGACTCATCCTTTAGCTGCATGATTCCTCAAAGTCAGGTTTCTGTTCCTTCATTTTATATCAACTCGATTTAGGGAAATGAAACCAAACTCCCAAATGAATGCCTGAATGAAACATATTTCACCACTATACACACCACCCTATGCATAATGGATAGTCTGCATAATACATATTCATTTACACACTACTTAATAAATAAGTAAAGTAATAACTGAATGTGAAAATTTCTAAAATCAGCATCAAAACTGAAAAGGCCTCAGAGTGTCATCATTGTAGCTGTCTCTACAAAGTTCCTTCATCAAATTCTTGTTTTGAAGATGTACTATTATAAAGTTATAAATAAAGCATGGCAGACATTGACAGCATAATTTCATAACTGTTTAATGCAAAAACCAAATTGCCAGTTAGCACTAATGAAATACCTAGGAAGAAAGATTGTCAGGGTGAAAGTCAGCACCACTCTGCCATATTGTGTCTAAGATGCTGAGGTTGTTTACAGGCTGCAAATTATAACAGAGAATGCCTGTTACTATGGCCCCAATACTACCATTCCTGTGAAATATCTTCCGTTCACCCAGAAAGAGAGAAAAACAGAGTGTTTTGTTTGACTACCACATTACAAGTGGTTAGGTCTCTTGATTTGTTCCATTACCCACACATAACTTATTTCACAACTATTTTATTTCTTTCTGGGTATTAGTGATACAAAGGTTGATGCTCTACAGAAATATCGACTTCTTACCCTGGGATACATGTGTGTGGGAAAGCACAAATCAGATTCTGACATCCAGAAAAGGAGACTGTCATCCCTCGACAAGATACCCAAATTGTTGCAGTTCAGTCTGAGAAAATAATCCATAGAAAAGATTATCAGAATCAATTTTTGTATAATTTTTAGATAATTACAAAACCAAAGTGCTCTTTTATTCCTAGATAATACACTTAAAACCTTTATAAAGTCTCAATGAAAATACTGTAGATACTGCTACATTAGTTTTTTAAACCACAGTCAGTATTTTCATATCTGATAAGGATGTTTCTCAAGCACTGTGTAGGTATGCTGTATCATCTACTTTTTGTGCCTTTATGTGGCATAGCATTGAAGGAAGCAGTCTTCTCTCCAGCCTGGGAAGCAGGCAGGTTTACTGTGAATCTTTACCTCTTCCTCCTATGCTATTTCCCTAGTCTTATCGCCAACTCTGTAGCACGTCACATGGTTTGGCCTCTCCTTCTCTGATCCAAGCTTCAGTGGATCACAGTGATTTTTCCCTCAAACTTCTTTCCCCCAGTCTAGCTGTTATCCCATGCTTCCAGCAGGCATTACCTGGAAACCTTCCAGTCAAGCCTGCCAGAGAATCAAGTAGGCTAGCAAAGCAGGTAGGTCAGCTTCAGACCTTCACTTTCTCTCCACTCCTCCACATGCAATCCCACTTTCTTTTTAAAAAAATAAAATCACTTATTTATTTATATATTTCACATTCTAGACACAGTTTTCCCTCCCTCCTCTGCTCCAAGTCCCTGCCCCCAGCAACCGTCTGTTCCCAACCCCCAATACAGATGTAAGATGTTATATCAGAGATGTTTTGATTTGCATTCCCTTGATGGCTAAGGATGTTGAATAGTTCTCTAAATATCAGAGATTCCTCATTCAGAATTCTATGTTTAGATCTGTACTCCATTTTTAAATTAGATTATATAGTTGTTGATGTCTAAGATCTTGAGTTCTTTATATATTTTTGAAATCAGTCCTCTGTCAGATGTGGGGTTGGTGAAGATCTTTTCCAATTCTGTAGTCTGCCGTTTTGTCCCATTGATAGTGTCCTTTGTCTTACAGAAACTTTTCAGTTTCGTGAGGCCTCTTTCATTATCAGTTTTAGTGCCTGTTCTAGCAGTGTTCTGTTCAGAAAGATGTCTCCTGTGCCAATGTGTTCAGTCTTATTTCCCAGATTTTCTTCTATCAGGTTTAGTGTATCTGGATTTATGTAGAAGATTCTTTAGACTGGAGTTTTGTACAGGGTGATAGATATGGATCTATTTGCATTCTTCTATATGCTGACATCCAGTAGAACCAGCACCATTTATCCAAGATATTTTCTTTTCTTCATTGTATAGTTTTGGCTTCTTTGTTGAAAATCAGGTATTCATATGTGTTTTGATTTACATCTGTGTCTTCAATTAAGTTCCCATGATCCACCTGTTTGTTTTTATGCCAGTACTATGTGTTTTTTATTACTATACCTCTGTAGTAGAGCTTAAGTCAGAGATGATGATACCTCCAAAAGTTCTTTTATTGTACAAGATTATTTTAGCTATCCTAGCTTTTTCTTTTCCATGTGAATGTGTGCATTGTTCTTTCAAGGATGTAAAAAATTATGTTGGGATTTTAATGAGGCAATCCCACTTTCTTACCCCCAACACTGTAGAAGACCTGTTGTAGCCTCTCCTCACTCTTTGCATCTATTTCCAGGGAGCTAAGCAGATCCATGGAGAACACCCTGCTTTCCTCCTTCCAATGGACCTCCTCATAACACTCTTCTTGGTCATTCTCCTGTCCTTTCAGCCCCCTATACATAAAAACACATTTAAACTCAGACCTCAGGGGTCACACCTAGCAGGATTGCTGAAGAATTCCCTGCTAGGCATCCCACGGCTAACACACTATCCTAAGAGCCAGAGGTGAAAATAAAAACTGATAGGAATAAAACAACCACCAAACAAAGATCAGCACCTAGAAATACAGTCTTCTCAAAACCAGATGACTAGATGCCAGAAAAAAAAAAAAAACACAGTCAATAATAACCATGGCAATGTACTTTCACTAGAGCCCAGCAACTCTACCACAGTAGACCCTGAGAATTGCAACCTACCTAAGGCACAAGACAAAGACCTTAAAATAGCATGTATTGATGTAATAGAAGTCCTGAAATAGGAAATGAATAAATAAATAACATACCAAAACACAAACCAAGAGTGGAAAGAAATCAATAAAAATGTGTAAAAATGGAAATAGAATCAATGAGGAAAACCCAAACTGAGGGAAGTTTGGGAATGAAAAATTTTGGAACTTGGACAGGAAGCACAGAGGCAAGCCTTACCAACAGACTACAAGAATTGGATGAGAGAATCTCAGGCATTAGAGACAAAGCAAAGAAAAAGAAAAGAAATGGATACTTTGGTTAATGAAAATGTTAAATATGAAGAACATCCAGGAAATCTGGAACACTATGGAAAGACCAATCTAAGAATAATGTGACTATAGTAAGGCAAACACTTCCAGGTATAAGTCACAGAAAATATATTCAATATAAACTCATAGAAGAAAATTTCCCTAACCTAAAGAAGGAGATGACTATCAAGGTATAAGACTCACAGAGAATATCAAATAGACTGGATCGGAAAGGAAAGGCCCCTGGGTACATAATCAAAACAATAAAAACAGAATAAAGAAAGAATAATAAATGGTGGAAAGACAAATACTAAGGAACATAACAAAGTAGACCTATTAAAATAACATCTGACTTAAATTTGGACACTCAGAGCCAGAAAGGGTTGGATAGATGTGCTGCAAACACTCAAGGACAGATGCCAGTCAAAACTACGGTTCCCCCAAATTTTTCAATGAAAAATAGATGGAGAAGATAACACATTCCATGGTAAAGTAAAACTGAAACAACTATCTACAAATCTAGTAATACAGAAGGTTCTAGAAGGAAAACTCCAACCTAATGAGGTTAATCACACCCGAGCAAACACATGGAATAAATAATTCCAGAACAAATCAATAGAGGAGAAATCTCTCTCTCTCTCTCTCTCTCTCTCTCTCTCTCTCTCTCTCTCTCTCTCTCTCTCAACACACACACACACACACACACACACACACACACACACACACACAGAGAGAGAGAGAGAGAGAGAGAGAGAGAGAGAGAGAGAGAGAAGGAGAGAGAGAGAATATAATAGCAAAATAACAGGAATCAATAAACTAAACACTGCTCATTTATATCTCTCAATACCTATGGTCTTGGTACAAAAAACAAAACAAAACAAACAAAAACAAAAGACAAGGACTAACAGAATGGAGGTGAAAACACAATCCATCCTTCTGCTGTATCCAAAAAACACACCTTAGCAAGGATAGACATCACCTCCAGGAAAAAGGATGAACAAAGATATTCCAAGGAAATAGACCTAAGAAAAAAGCTGGTGTAGCCACTTTAATATCCAGAAAAAAAATTATATTTCAAATCAAAACAAACCATCAGTATGCATCAAAAGAAAAGTACAACAAGATGACATTACAATTTTTAACATCTATGCACCAAATACTAGGGCACCCAAGTTCATAAAAGAAACACCACTACAGCTTAAATCACATGTTGCCCATTACATACTTATAGTGGGAGACTTCAATACCCTACTGTCACCAATAGACAGGGCATTCTCACAAAAGCCATGCAGAGAAATGGAACAGTTAATTGACATTATAAGCCAAATAGACCTGACAGATATAGAACATTTCACCCCCAGCCACCAAAAAAAAATAGAGAATATACTTTATTCTCAGAATCTTATGAAACTTTCTCAAAAATTAACCACAAACTCAGAAACAAAGCAAGTCTCAACAGCTTCAAGAAAATTGCAATAGCATTCAGCATCCTTTCTAACTATCACAGATTAAACCTGGATATTAACAACAACAAAAACAAGATAAAGCATGAAAACTGTACAACTCATTACTGAATGGAAAAGTAGGTGAAGAGAGAAATTAAGTAAGATTTTAGAGTTTCTATAATTTAATGAAAATAAATATACAGCATACCCTTATGGGACATAATGCAAGAGGGTTTAAGAGGAAAGTTCATAGCAGTAATTGCCTACATTAAAATAATAATGATAGTAATAATAATAATAATAATAGGAAAGATCTCATACTAGCAATTTAACAACATACCAGAAAGCTCTAGAACAAAAAGAAGAATCACACACAAAGGGTGTAGATGGGAAGAAATAATTAAACATAGAGTTTAAAACAATAATTTGAAACAAACAAATAAAAAACAATATAAAAAAATTAATGAAACAAAGAGTTGTTTCTTTGAGAAAATCAATAAGAATGAGCTACTCTTATTTAAATTCACTAAAAGGAAGAGAGAGAAGATCCAAATTAGAGATTTAGGGATGAAAAGGGAGGTGTAAAAACAGACACCAAGAAAATTCTGATAATTATATGTACAGATTTAAACAAATACTCCAATAAATTAAAAAATCTAAAAGACACAAATAGTTTTCTAAATCTCTAATATGTAACACTTATTAAGTTAAATGGAGATCAGATAAGCAGTTTCAACAGACCTATAACCCTACTGAAGTTGAGGAAGTCATTAAAAGTCTACAAGAAAAAAAGAAGTAGAAGAAAAACAAAAAAAAAACTAACAGGGATAGACAATTTCAGCACAAAATTCTACCAGAACTTCAGAGAACAGTTAATGCCAATATTCCTCAAATTATTTCACAAAATAGAAACATAAGAAAAAAATTGTCCAATTCATTTTATAAGGCCACAGTTACCCTAATATGCAAATCACATACAAACTCAACAAAGAGAGACATTTATAGAACAATTTCTTTCATGATCATATATGGAAACCTACTCAATAAAATGCTTTCAAATCAAATCCAAGAACATATCAAAAAGATTATCCAGGATGATTAAGAAGGCTTCATCTCGGTGATCCAGAGATGATTCAACATAGGTAAATCAGTAATTGTAATCCATTATAGAAACAAAATGAAAAACAAAATCCACATATTCGTCTCATTAAATGTAGAAAGGTCCTTTGAAAAAACCCAGTACCCCTTCATGAAAGAAGTTCTGAAGAGATTGTGGATACAAGATACATACCTCTGTGATGATACTTTATTTGTGCAGAAATGTGATATTTTATTTGTATGTTAATAAAGTTTGCCTGGAAATCAGAGGCCATAGCAAGCCATAAAACAGAATTCAGGTAGTGGTAGCACACGCTCTTAATCTGATCACATGGCAAGCAGAGTCTCTGGTCAAGGAAACAGTCAAGAGAGGTGACAAGCCTTTAATCCCAGTACCAAGCATAGAGACCTGGAGATCTTTATAGACAGGCAGTGATGAGGAAGTGATGTGGCTGGGTTTAAAGCCAATGAGAAGGCAGAACAGGAAGGCAATAAAAGCACAGTTTAGACAGGAAGAAGCTCTCTCTCTGGGCAAGCTAAGGCTAGTCGTGGCTATTTGCTATTTCTCTGATCTCTTCAGCTATTTGGCTGTATTAGGCTCTGTGTTTCTTATTTAATAAGACTGTTTAGAAATTCATCTACATACCTCAACATAATAAAGGCAGTTTATAGCTAACCCATGGCCAATGTTAAAATGAAATGGAGAGAAAAGCTCAAAGCAATTACATTGAATTGAAGAACAAAGCAAAGTTGTTGACTCTCTCCATACCTATTCCATATAGTACTTGAAATAAGTCTTAGCTAGAGCAAGAAGAGAGCTGAAAGAGATCAAGGGTTACAAATTGGAAAGGAAGAAGTCAGCTATCTTTATTTGCAGATGATATGATATGATAGTATATATTGGTGACCTTAAAAATTCCACCAAGACATTTGTACAGTTGATAAACACTTTCAGCAAAGTAGTAGTATACACAATAAGCTCAAACAAACAAACAAAAACAGTAGCCTTCTTATGTACAAACAGCAAAGTAACTGAGGATCAGGGAAATAACATCTTTCATAATGTCCTCAAATAATATAAAATATCTTGGGGGTAAATCTAATCAAGCAAGTGAAATACTTGTATGATAAAATTTTTAAGTATTGAAGAATTAAATAGAAGAAATAATGAAAGGATCTTCCATGCCTATAGATCAGTAGAATTTGTATAGTAAAAATGGCAGCCCTACTAAAAGCAATCTACAGATTCAATGCAACCAAAATTCCAGCATAATTCTTCAAAGACATTGAAAGGACAATTTCCAGCTTCATATGGAAACACACAGACACACATACACACACAAAAAACAACAACAACAACCCTAGAATACCTAAAACAATCCTGAATAATAAAAGAACTGCTGAGGGTATCATCATTCCCAAACTTAAACTGTACTACAGAGCTATAATAATTTTAAAAAGCATGGTATTAAACAAAAACAGATACACTGATCAATGGAATCAAGTTGAAGTTCCAGACATAAATGCGAACACTTATGAACTCCTGATTGTTTATAGCTAAACAAAAATATATAGTGAAAAAAAGACAGCAACTTCAACAAACGGTGCTTGTCAAATTGGATGGCTGTATGTAGAAGAATCCAAATAATTCCTGCTCTTTTTCCCCTTAATTTTTAAGTTAATAATTATTTTTTTCAAGTACTATCATAGTTTTCTCTCCCTATGTCCTTTCCTCCCAGGCTCTCCCCTAACCTCCCCTACACCACCCTAATCCACTCTTCCTCCTTTCTCTTCAGAAAAGGACAGGTCTCCCATATATATCAGCCAGCCATGGCATATCAAGTTACGCTAAGACTAGGTACCCCCTCTCCTATTAGGGCATGACAAAGCAACCCAGTGGGAGGAACTGTTCCAAAAGCAGATCACAGTGTCAGAGAACCACTATTAGTCCCACAAGAAGACGAAGCTGTACAACTGTAGCATATGTACAGAGGGCCTGTGTCAGTCTCATACAAGTGTTCTGGTTAGCGGTTAGTCTATGTGAGCACCTATGAGCTCAGGTTAGTTGATTCTGTGGGTTTTCTTGTGCTGTCCCTCAACTCCTCTGGCTCACATAATCCTTTCTCTCTCTCTCTCTTTCTTATGATTCCTCAAAAGTTCCAACTAATGTTTGGTTGTTGATCTTTGCATCTGTTTCCATCAGTTTCTGGTGAGAATTGGGTGGGGCACCAATCCATGAGGATAGCAGAATATCATTAGGAATCATTTCATTGACTTTAGTTTTTATTGCCAGTCGTGTTTAGTTCTATCCTAAATCTCTGGGCTGCCCAGCCTCCGGGCCCTGGCCCTCCTCCAGGCAGTGTCAAGAGTCAGATATCTCTCATGGTATGGGTCTCATGGACCAGTCATTGGTTAGATACTCCCATAATTTCTGCACCAGCTTTACCCACAGCACATGATTTAGGCAGGGCAAATTGTTGTTCAAAGGTTATATGGCTGGATTGGGGTCCAAATCCCTCCACTAGAAGTCTTGCCTGGTTATAGGAGATGGCCAGTTCAGGCTTCATGTCTCCTATTGACAGGAGTCTTAGATAGGACCACCCTCATAGATTAGGTAGAAACACCCTAGTAGTTTCCACTACACTAGGTTTCTAACTCTGTTCCAGAGATGCCTCTGTTCCAGTCGTCTCTCCCAGAACCCTCTCCCTCCATCTTCCTTCCACCTGATCCCTCCTGTTCACATGCCCAAACTCTGACTAAGATACCTATCGGTCCCCCTCCCCACCCATCCAACTATGATATCTATTCTATTTCCCTTCACAATGTGATTCTTGTGCTCTTCCTTGAGTCCTCCTTGTTACTGAGTTTCTTTGGGTCTGTGGATTGTAGTATAGTTATCCTTTACTTTACAGCTAATATCCACCCATAAGTGAGTATATACCATATTTATCTTTCTGGGTCTGGGTTACCTCATTCAGTATATTTTCTAGCTCTATCTCTTTGCCAGCAAAATTTATGAAGTCATTTTCTTTTTTAGCATCTGAGTAATACTCTATTGTGTATATGAACCACATTTTCTTTATCCATTCTTCAGTTGTGGGACATCCAAGTTGTTTCCAGTTTCTGACTATTATGAATAAAGCTGCTATGAACATAGTTGAGCAAGCATTCCTCACGTATGGTAAAGCATCCTTTGGGTATATGCCTACGAATGGTAGAGCTGGGTATTGAGGAAGGCCAGTTTCCAATTTTCTGAAGAACCAATATATTGATTTCCAAAGTAGCTGAACAAGTTTGAACTCCCACCAGCAATGGAGGAGTGTTCCCTTGCTCCATATCCTCTCCAGCAAGAGCTGCCACTTGTATTTTTTATCTTAGCCTTTCTAATAGGTATAAGACGAATCTTAGAGTCATTTTGATTTGCATTTCCCTAATGGCTAAGGATGCTGAACATATCTTTAAGTGTTTCTCCACTATTTGAGATTCCTCTGTTGAGAATTCCCTGTTTAGATTTGTACCCAATTTTTATTTGGATTATTTGGTTTTTTGATGTCTAGTTTCTTGAGTTCTTTATATACTTTAGAAATCAATACTCGGTCAGATGAGGGGTTGGCGAAGATCTTTTCCATTCTTTAGACTGCCATTTTTTTCCTTTTGATAGTGCTCTTTGCCTTATAGAGCTTTTCATTTTCAGGAGGTCCTATTTACTAATTGTTGATTGTATTGCTTGAGCTATTGGTGTTCTGCACAGAAAGCTGTCTTCTGTGCCAATGTGTTCAAGGCTAGTCCTCACTTTCTTTCCTATCAACTTAGTGTATCCAGTTTTATGTTGAGGTCTTTGAACCACTTGGACTAGATTTTTGTGCAGGGTAATATGTATTCCTTTGAATTCTTCTACAAGCTGACATCCAGTTAGACCAGTGCATTTGTTGAAGATGGTTTCTTTTTTGCATTGTATAATTCTGGCTTCTACATAAAAAAGTCAGGTGAACATATGTGTTTTGATTTACTTCTGGGTCTTCAATTCAGTTCATTGATCAACCTGTCCGCTTTTGTGTCATTAGAGTGCAGATTTTATTACTAATACTCTGTTGTACAATTTGAAATCATGGATAGTGATACCTTCAGAAGTGCTTTTACTGTACAGTATTATTTTAGCTATCCTGCCATTTTTTCTTTTTCCATACAAAGTTGAGTATTGTTTTTCAAGGTCTGTAAAGAATTGTGTTGGAATTTTGGTGAGGATTGCATTGAATCTTTGGAGTGTGTTTGATAAGATGACCATTTTCACTATGTTAACCTAATCAATCCATAAGCTTGGGAATCTTTCCATCTTCTTATGCTTTCTTCAATTTCTTACTTAAAAGACTAAGTTCCTGCTGTATGTGTGTTTCACTTGCTTGTTAGAGTTATATTAAGATATTTTTATATAATTTGTGGCTATTATGAAGCGTGTTGTTTCCCTAATTTCTTTCTCATCCCATTTATCATTTGTATATAGGAGGACTAATGATTTTTTTTTTTAGTTAATTTTGTTTCCAACTACATGTATTTGGGATATAGATGTTCAGAATTGAGACATCATCTTGGTGGATTTGTCCTTTGATGAATATGAAATGTCCTCCATCTCTTTTGAATAATTTTTATTGGAAGTCTATTTTGTAAGATAGTAGAATAGCTACACCAGCTTGCTTCTTAAATCTTTTTCCAACCCTTTACTCTTAGGTAATATCTATTTTTGGTGTGTGGTATATTTCTTGTATGCAGCAGAAGAACAGATTCAGTTTTTTTTTTATCATTCTGTTAGCCTGTGTCTTTTCTTATTGGAGAATTGAGAGAGAGATTAATGACCAATGATTATTAATTCCTGTTATTTTGGTGGTGGTGGTGGTGGTGGTGGTGGTGGTGGTGGTGGTGGTGGTAACGTGTGTGTGTGTGTGTGTGTATGTGTGTGTGTGTGTGTGTGTGTGTGTGTGTTTCCCTTCTTTGGTTTTGTTGGTGTGAGATTATTTATTCCTGTGTTTTTGTGAGTGTACTTGCCCTCCCTGAGTTGGATATTTCTTTCTAATACTTTCTGTAGGGCTGGATTGTGTATAGATATTTTAAAATTTGACTTTGATATAAAATATTTTGCTTTTTCCATCTATGGTGATTGAAAGTTTTGCTGGGTGTAGTAGTCTGAGCTTGCATCCACAGTCCCTTAGATTATGCAAGATATCTGTCAGGTCCTTCTGGCCTTGAGAGTCTCCTTGAGAAGTTGGGTGTAATTCTAATAGGTCTGCCTTTATACATTACTTGGCTCTTTCCTTTGCAGCTTCAATATTCTTTTGTTCTGTATGGTTAGTGTTTTGATTGTTATATTGTGCAGGAACTTTTCATTTCTGGTCCAAACTATTTGGGTGTTCTGTAAGCTTCTTGTACCTTTATAGGCATGTCTTTCTTTTGGTTAAGAAAATTTTCTTCTATGATTTTATATAATATATTTTCTGGGCCTTTGAGCTGGAATTTTTCTCCTTCTTCTATTCCTATTATTCTTATATTTAGCAAAATATCTATACACAATCCAGCCCTACAGAAAGTATTAGAAAGAAATATCCAACTCAGGGAGGGCAAGTATACCCACAAAAACACAGGAATAAATAATCTCACACCAACAAAACCAAAGAAAGGAAACACACACACACAAACACACACACACACACACACACACACACACACACATACACACACACATGCTACCACCACCACCACCACCACCAAAATAACAGGAATTAATAATCATTGGTCATTAATCTCTCTCTCAATATATAGTGTACCAGATTTCCTGGATGTCTTGTGTTAGGAATTTTTTTAATTTAACATATTCTTTGACAGATGAATCTATTTCCTCTATCGTGTCTTTAATGCCTGAGATTCTCCCTTCCATCTCTTGTATTCTCTTGGTGTTGCTTGCATTTGTAGTTCCTGTTTGTTTATCAAGATTTTCCATTTCCAGATTTCCTACCCTTTGTGTTTTCTTGTTTCTTTTTCAATTTTCTAGTCTTAATCAGTTTACTTTACCTGATTGTCTGTTTTTTCTTGCCTTCTTGATATTCTTTAAGGGATTTTTTTATTTCTTCCAATTTTTTGTTTGTCTTTTCCTCAATTTCTTTAAGGGATTTTCACATTTCCTCTTTAAGACCTTTATCTTCTCCATAGACTGGATTTTAAGGTCATTTTTTAGTGCTTAAGCCATGCAGAAATATTTGTGTCTTGTTGTTGTAGGACATCAGGGCTTTGGGCTCTGGTGGTGCCATATTGCCCTTTCTGCTGTTGATTGTTTTCTTACCCTGGCATTAAGGCATCTGGGGTTGGGATGCCTATAGATATAGGTGTTGATTCCTGAATTTGTGTTTGTTGGTGGTTGTTTTGATCCTTGGTTCATGTCTCCTCTTGGTCTTCAGACCTAAGTGACCTGAGGTTCTGGTGACAAATGAGTCTTCAAATTCTGTAGAGTGTCTCCACTGGGGATTTTGTAGTCTGTAAGACCTCTGGGGTTTAGATAGATGTGGAGGAGACTCAATCGGGAGAGTAAAGTAGGGAAAGATAGGGAAGAGGGAGGAGGGAGGGACTATGGCAAGAGACAGCTAAGATTAAGTTTCATTTGAGGGGTCATATGAAGGCAACTAAATGAAATGGACAAATAATAGGGAAGACAGAGCCCCCACTGAACACCACTTATTATCAAATGAAGCTTTCAGTCCCAGGATTGGGTTACATATAATTGTGTTGCTAGCCAAAGAGGTCCCATGGGAACCCCCAAACAACCCAGGTTGTTACCAAGACTCTAGGTTGTTCTCCACAAACTGAAGACAGAATCGCGTTGCTGATGACAGCACTTACACAATTCATTGAATGTGGACAAGTCAAGGTGGTGCCTATATTAAGTCTACAAACCTATGTGCTGTCCCCTTTGGTATAGGAAAGTACTCTGCACCCTCTCACAGGAGAAATGTAAACATCAAAACACATAAAAAGCCTTTGACCTGCAATGCTATCCTGCCTATGGAATATCCTAGTGCAATGGTTTCACAAAGCTTGTGGGAATAACCAACCAATATCTGATTTTACTTGAGGTGCACTCTGTGAGATGGAACCCATCACTAGATGGATTAGATAACCTAGAGCCCTATGGTCAAATCAATTTAAACAGTCACATACATTCCAATCAAATGACTCCTGATGATATTCTGCTATGTCCACAGGTTAGTATCTTGCTCAAGCATCATCAGAGAAGTGTCCTCCTACTATAGATGAAAACAAATACAAATACCCACAGTCAGACATTACGCCAATAATGAGAGAACTTGAAACACTAAGACCTAAATGGGATGATTCCATCATCAAATTCCTCAGGTGTAGAGTGTAAGAACGAACAGAGATGGAAGAAACCAAGAAAACAAAGCCCTCTAAATCAACATAATTAATGAACATATGAACTCACAGAAACTGAGGCAGCAAGCACATGGCCTGCATAAGTCTGTAACAGATAGTTTCCTAGAGATGAAATGAGAACTGAACATGTCCCCATTCCTCATCTGGAAGCTATCTCTAATTGATAGCCATTTGCAAATAAATATTTAGTTTTCTTAAGGAAGACTAACTAGGGAAACTGCTCTTAAGAGTAGACTGCATGCCCAGTGCTAGATGGCCAGCAGGAAGTGATCTCAATGATGTCTTTGGAGGACCTTTGTCTTATAATGTATTGTTAGTGCTTTTTAAAAAAAATTATCTTATTTTTTCATTATATATATAATTTTTTTCTCTCTCTTTTTACCTTGTAGGTCCTTTGTGTGTGTATTATGGCTTCTAGCTTAGTAATTTTGTAGAATTACTGAATGTGAAAATTGGTGGGTCTCTGTGTCTATATTTGCTCCTTGTCCCTGCCCCCAGGCTTTCCCTTCTGTTGGTTTTATCTGATTCTGATATGTTAGTTTTTGTGTTAACTTACTATATTTTATTTTGTTTTGCTATTATCCCTTAAAGCCTGTTTGTTTTCTAGTGAGAGACATAAAGGGGGGATCCTATCCTCCAGATAGGAGGAGAGATGGGAAAAAAACTGGGAGGAATAAGGAGATGGGAAATATAACCAGTATATATTGTGTGAGGAAAAAAATTAAATAAAATGAAAATAAAAAGTCTTAGAAAGAAACATAATTTGCTAAAGAATTTGTCAATGAGAAATGTAGATTTTCTTCCAAACCCCTTTCATGTCATAATACAAAAGGAGCTTTGCTCTTCACTGATCATATGTTTAAAACCCTGATAAACTTGCCTTAGTTTACATAGTGATAGAAAGAGACACAAAGTGACTTTCTCCACTTTCCATCATTGCCGGATAATGCTAATAGGTAATTATTATGTTTCCTCAAGGACATGAGTAATTTTTATGATATTTTGCTATGAATTTGAATAAACAAAAGATTCATACGAACATCCTCACTGTGGATGGATCAGCTGGCCTGACCTACTCAAGGACAGACTAAACACCTAGGTCTCCCTTCCACGGATCCTATGACTTTTCTTGTTCTCTAAGCTAACCCTTTATCAGGTTTTTAGATAATGTGGGTCTATGACCTGATTTCCTACTTACTGGGTTCATACAAAATCAAGGTTTATTTTATATACCACTTTGCACTTCAGAAGATTCAAGGTAAATCAATATGTAGGATTCATTCCATAGAAGTAATTAGATGCCCTCCAGCATGAAAGAATAGCAGACTTGAAAACCATGTTGTTCAAATCAAATGACTTATCACTGAGCCTGGTCTAGTAATACAACTATGGTGATTTTATCTAGAGCTAGATTCCACCAATACAGATAAAAAGAACTAGTAAAAATATCCCAGTTTTTAACTTATATTGTTTAATGCTATTCTAGATGATCAGAAAAATAAAAGCAATAAAAGAATATCTGGATTATGAAGTTAAACTTGCTTTATATACCCAGAGTAATATCAAAGCTTTGTTAAGATTGAACTGTGAAATAGAATGTCAGTGTTTAAATGCCTTTCAACTAGAATGACCATAATATTATTTGCTATCCCTGGTGCCACCTCAGAAGAACCAAAAGAAAATTGATACATTTTTGAGAAGTAACTTTGAGAACATTTCAGACTCTATAAATATAATCAGGTCAAATTTGAGAGAATAAATGAAGCAAGTGTATCTCTGGCATGAATAAGATACACAAATCATATCCCTGTTGCATGCTGTCACAGGAGAGTGTCCACTGCTAGCTTTGGATAGCTACAGCCCAACCTTCAACTGATGTGTAGTTCCCAAAATGATGCCAAATCCTACATTTGCCTTTATTTCACCATTATTCAACCATGCATGGTTTGGATCTAGACAATTTTGGAATTGGCTTCAGAGTTAACATTCAGAACCAAGTATGCTCCTACTGCTGTGAAATAATGCTTGTGAACACTGGTTTAATAAAATGCTGATTGGCCAGTAGCCAGGCAGGAAGTATAGGTGGGATAAGCACACAAGGAGAATTCTGGGAAGAGGAAGACTGAGTCAGGAGACTCCAGCCCACTGTCCAGGGAGCAGCATGTAATGGCACAAAGGTAAAGCCATGGAAAACATGGCAACATATAGATTAGCAGAAATGGGCTGAGTTTAAGTATAAGAGCTAGTCAGTAGTAAGCCTGAGCTTATGGCCGAGTAGTTTTAATTTATATTAGCCTGTGTGTGTTTATTTGGGTCTCAGTAGCTGCGGGGCTGGCAGGTGAGAGAGATTTGTCCTGACCACAGGCTAGGCAAGGGACACAAGAAACTTTCAGCTACAAATGTTGCCCAAAGTAGGGCTCGAACCCATGACTCTGGGATTAAGAGCCCCATGCTTTACCAACTGAGCTAGCCACTTCCTTTCATTTCTGTAACTCTGGGAATGTTTTTCTTTGTGTCTATTTTTAATTTTTTATTTATTCTGTTACTTAATTGTAGTAACAATTTTCCTTGTCAAGAAATTCAGAAAAGAAACTCAATAAGAGGTGTTAAGTGTGTAAGTTTGAAAGACTTCATAAAATAGTTTTCTGTTGGTAATACAAGATAGGATAGAAAGTGAATTAGGTACATTATGGACTCACCAAAATAGTATAGATAATAGAATATTTTCTCAGAATTTGCCAATGCAAATGGACTAGACATTGTTGATATGTTTATTGCTTGTATATATTGTATATAGCTATACTTATTGTATACAGTTTTTCTTATACTAGGTATAACTTTTTAAAAAAATTTTAAAAAATTTTATTAGACAAAAAAGGGGAAATGTGGTGATATTTTATTTGTATGTTAATAAATAAATTTTGCCTGGATACCAGAGGAAATAGCAAGCCATTTTAAGTAAACACTAAAGTCAGGCAGTGGTAGCACACGCCCTTAATCCAATCACTTGGCAGGAAGGGTCTCTGTGTGCTCAAGGCCAAGCGTAGTGACACATACCTTTAATCCCAGTACCAACCATAGAGGCCTGGAGGTCTGTACAGACAGGCAGTGACAAGGAAGTGAGGTAGCTGGGCTAAGAGCTAATGAGAGGGCAGAACAGCAAGGCAATAAAGGCATGGGTAGACAGAAAGTAGCTCACTTTGGAAGCTGTGGCATGCTGAGGTAAGGTTAGCTGGTGGCTATTCCTATCTCCCTGATCTCTAAGACTTTCACCCCTATATTTGGCTCCGTGTTTTTTATTTAATAAGACTGCTTAGAAATTCATCTACACTCTTACCCTCATCATTTTCAGTTCCTATGAGGGTCCATATACATCCCCATGAAAAACAGAATTCCATTCTTCTTTTGTGAATGAGTACTATTCCACTGAGTAAATCTACCATGTTTTTCCTTGACTCATCAACTCATAAACAACTTAGTTTGTTTCTATTTCTGGGCTACTGTGAATGGTGCTAGAATAAATGCTGGAAGGCAAGTGTCCCTTTCACGTTCTGATTATATACCCTGATGTGGCATAGATGGATCATGTAGCAGTATTACTTTTTAAAAAAGGACATACCATAATATTTCTAGTGACAACATTGCCGTAAGCAGTGAGTCAGTGTGCTACTTCCTTCACATCCTCACTAGCTAGCACTACTTAGGCTTAGGACTTGGTTGATAGCCATTCTCACTAGAGTAAGCTAACATCCCATTGTGATTTGACTTGCCTTTTCCTAATAAGTGGCAATACTAGACATTTTCTCATACGGCAACCTATTGGTCATTAGTATAGCTTCTTTTTAGAAATCACATTTAACACTATTGTTTCTTTAATGAATATATTTTATACTATCCATTGATATCTTTTTCAGTGTGGAAAGCTTAAGAACTTACTCTTCTTTAATTTTTTTAATTTAGGGAAACATAGTAAGATGTGCAATGGATTGTTAATTACAGTTGTACGTATTCTCTAGAGGGAACTCATTGATAAACTGAACTTCAAGAACTATATAGGCACAGGAAGTAAGGAAAAAGAAAGAATATCTCAGAGCAAGGATATGAGGGGATTTATAGTTCTTCATTTACTGTATTATCAACCCAACATTTTCTAATTAGTAAGAAAGAACTTTTAATTCCTTGGGATTATTGATTTAATGATAGGGAGATGATTCTATTGGTGGTTTACTTCTTTTAAGTCACTGCTTGATTTGAATTCAGTGGGAAAAGGGGGTATATTTATCTAGTAAAATACATTAGAAAAAAAGGATGACTAAAAGACAAAGACTCAAAAACATTCATGTTAGAAAAATTATTCCAAACTCATATTGTAAATTATGAAAATTATATCCTTAAAACATTACATATTTTGATTCAAAGGAGAATAACTTTGGAAGATGATATGAAGTTCCCTTTACCAGACAGTGGTAAGGATTTATAATTACTGAAGGAAATTATAGAAACTTCACTCTCTTATATGCATAGGTATATGGAGAAAGACACTGTAGTGATGAACAGGTAGTATTGCTGCAGATGGAGCTGATGTGGTTCTTCATTAGCTTCACAACTAGCAGTTATAGTAGCAGGGTCTAAGAATCTTTGGCCTTTGTTAAAAACATCATAGAAACTAAGTTGTGACTCTTTATCATATAGAGTGTCTTTTGAGTTTTTCTTATATTAGCACTATTATTTATAGTAAACAATCATATACACAAATTATTTTATTCAAATGTTAATTTTTCCCATACACTGATAGAGTTAAATCACAAAGAAAAAAACCATAAAACTATAGTTTTAGATTTTTAACTTACTAAACTTAAAATCTGTGGAATATCTGAAGATAGTATCTATAAAATGCTTATAAGAAAAGGCATAATACTAAAGTTTCTGTGATAAGCTACATCAACTTCCATGCATAAATCAGGATGGAAGATATTCTCTCTCTCTCTCTCTCTCTCTCTCTCTCTCTCTCTCTCTCTCTCTCTCTCTCTCTCTCTCTCTCTCTCTGTTACTGATTCAGGATTTTCATCCATGTCTGTCCCTGATATCTCTGCATTATATATTAAACCAAAGGAAAGAAGAACAAAGGCAGAGGACAGCTAATACCAGGCATCCAGTTAGATGGTTTAGTAGTCCAGTTCAATCTCCCAGATCCTTATGGTAGGCTGGGAAAGCTGAGTCCTGCATGTTGTCCTCTGGTCTACAAAGGCAAAATAGCACATGTATACACACACACACACACACACACACACACACACACACACACACACACACACACAGGCAAATGAGTGTATTCACTTTAGAATCTAAATGCAAAGCAATAAATGATCCCATAGACAAAATGTTTCCTCTTTCTGAGGCAGTCTTACTCCTGCTCAGCTTGGATTTATCAGTGAAGAAAGTTTGCTAGAGAAAGGATTTTTAGAGAACAGAGAAGTTTGCTAGGAGAATCATTTGTTAAAATGAGACTGTTGGGGATTTATTATCTTTGTCTGTTATGTGACTTTTCCTGACAAAATATGAACAAATGTATATTTACCCCAGATGCAACAGAGACAACAGACAAAAAAAAAATAATTCCATGGAAGTCTAACTTAGTAAAAGGGCAAGTTTACTTGGAGGTTTCTTACAGGACTCAATGGGGCATGTACCACAGAAAATCACCTGAGTTTAGGTGATGACTGTAGAAAGCTTCATTCCCCAACTCTGCACAACTTGCAGGCACTCCATCAAAGACTTTCCTCTACTACCAGCGATTGCTTGTTGCTTTTATCAGCTTGGTTAGGGGCCTTGTGTGTTTTACTATGTTCTGAGCTTGCTGAGTCCTATAAGATTCCTTAACTTCCCATGGCTTGTGCATTTTCTACCTGTCTCCTCCCACTTCCTCCCTCCAAGGGGGAAAGTTTCAATCTAGGGGTTATAACTACACAGTACTCCCCCTATAGTTTCTTATCCACCTTCTTTAATGTTCTCTCTTCTCTTGCCCTTTTTTCCAGGATGCCTTTTCATTGAGGGTCATTTATGTTAAAAGCTTTCACAGCAGGGACTATAGTGTAGAAGAGTTGACCATTGCATGTGAGTTCCAAAATTCAGTCTTAACGTAATAGAGTCTTATTATGCCTCAATACTTCTGAAAAGGAAAGAAAAAACTAAATCAAATTTTATGATCAAGAAAATTATCATTGTATAAAGAAAAAAATCAGACACCAAAACAGTATTGAAAATAACACAACAAAATCTAACAGTAGTTTCATCTTGCAGTAAAGTGTCAAATGGGCCCATGGTGCACAGGACTTGTTGAATACCTTCCCAATATGAATGAATTTCAGTTTCCATGGTTCAGTTCAATAAAAGATGTCTATCAACAATGTGAATCAAATCTCAATTTTCAAACTGCATTAACTGAAAGTACATGACGTTTAAATTTTGCTGCTTTTATTCAATCCAATAGTTATCATATAAATAACATCAAACTTTCTGATCAATCACCAATTAGCATCATTTCTCTGAGAGGCTTTTGCTGAATGGTCATGATAGTTATTCAGCTCACATCTAGGTAATAAATCAAAGAGTTGCCTAGCTTCTTCAGGCCTCATGACCAACTGATATAATAACCTTCAACAATGGGTAGTTGAGATCATCTGGAAAAGCTATACTCCTAGTAAAGTCTCTGTAGCCTTTGGCTATCACCTTGCTATAGCATCTAGAAAGTACCATTTTATTTTTGTATCTCTTAATTTTGTTCCTTAGATTCTATGCATATGTAATGATATCTGGTTTTTGTATCCTTGTATTTGGGCCATTTCACAGGTGATCATATTTTCCAATTCCATCTATGCTGTCACAAATGAAAGAGTTTCTTCCTTACTCAATACTATGTAATATGTGTATATACACTATATTTTTATTTATCTATCATCTCTTTATTGATACTGATTTTAGAAGGACATTAAGCAACAAAATGAAATTATTCAAAGAAAGATAAAGTGATAGTGATGGAAATAAAAGTCATAAAAATAAACTTGTAAACTTGCAGATGAAGTTGCTGACTGTAGGAACAATAATGCTCTTGCCTTTGGAGATACTTGAAACATGCAAGCATATAGAAATTCAATATTGAAACAGTTGTCACACACATACACACACACACACACAAACTAGATGAAGATTTGCAGGGAAAGGGATGCCAGCAAGTCATTAACTTTAGCAACTCTTGGCTGTTTTTTAAGGCATTGGAAATATACCATTTTATGTTGGGTGCTATTTAACATTTAGAAAGAGTTACAATAATTTATGAATGCTTAGAGAAAGAGTTTACTCCATATTTTAAGTTGCATGGGAAGTAAGGAGTGGTTTTCAACTCACCATGACACAATTAAAATAAAAAGAAGTAGGACACACTAGTACTCAGTATTTTATGTGTTTTAAGATACATTTTCTATTTATGTTCCCCTTTTTTTGGTTTCACAAACAAAAATAAGAGAAGTTTATACATTGGTGAATATTCATATGGAACTATTACATTTTTCCTATTGATTGCTAAGAATGCTTTTAATGGGATTTTTTTAGGTCACTAGCTACTGCACAAAGTGAGGACTTCCTGCTCTTATTCTCCAAAGTTTAATATATTCAATAGGTAATTTAATATATTTTAATATGCTAATATATTAAAATATTAATGTATTTTAGTGTATGAATATTTTATTTCATAACTTAAAAGATAAAACTAAAGATTAATTTCAAAATTTTAAGATCATAACTCAAATTTGAGTTTTTACTGGACATCTCACATAAAATTGCTTATTCTACATAAAGAATTTGTTATATTATGTCTTTCTAAAAGTTATATTGTATAAATCTAGGATTAAAGGTAAAAATGTCTGTCTAGATTATTACACAAAACATTTACTGTGTTTTAAACATTGCCAAATTTCTTAAACATTCACACATACTAAAATTTTCTTTCTTGACAGCAGAATGCTAAGACATATAGGGTGATGTAGGGCCCCATAAAATGCAAAATGATGCTTCATGAAAATTCATTGACTCCAAGACTCTAGATTTTTGACTTTGATTCATAGAAAAAGACACAGCAACTATGCTTCCGAATTACAGAGAAAAAAAAATAATTCATTTTTCATCTTGGATCCTTTTCTTGACTGAAGGCAAATGCAAACCTTGGGAAGGAAATCTTGTTTAGTAAATGCTGCTGGAAATCTTACTGATTTACAGGTGGAGCTAGGTCAGAAAGCACATCCTACACAAGCTGTATACTAAGTTCCTGGTGCTTTCATCCTTGTTACTCCTCTAACACCTGTGTTCCCCACTCCCCTTTCCTGTGTCAAGAGCAAGGAGGCTCATTCTTGTAGACTCTAGGCGTCTGATTTAGTTCTTTTTGTCTCCTGGGACCCAACACCTAGAATATGTAGGATATCTTTTCCTCTGATTTCCATTGCCACATGCACCTGCAGTGAATGATTAAGTATCACCTGATATGTCCCTTAACCTCTGTTCAGCTGTCACTGTTATAGGGAGGCATTTCTCGGCTTGTCTAATGAGAGCTAGCGTCAGTCAGGCTTCCTGGTGTTGTTCCTGGTTATTTGAATATCTCATTCCAGTTCCAACCACCTTCATTATCAAAGCATCTTATAGATTCTCCCCCCCCCCTTTTTTTTTCTTACCAAGATGTTTAGAAAAGTGGAGAAGGGTGCCTGGAAACCTGAAAAAAGAATCTATTTTGTTTTGAGATTTACAAACATACATACATATATACACATATGTATACACATACACACAAACATGCACATATTCTTCCAGAGGGAAAATGTGCCAGAGTACAAAATAAAGTCTGCTCCCCTAGATCTTTGCATCTCTGTCTACTGCCAGAAGTTCATCAATTTCTTTGACAAAATGAGCAGCACATTGAGAGCAGGAAAACCCCTGATTAACAAAGGTTTCATGCTGATCTTTATAATGTTGTTCATGCTTCCCTCCTAGCTCTCATGTCACTTGCCTGAGATTCCAAAAGCATTCTGTAGGGCTGTCTACACCTCAGTCCATGTAAGAGGAATGGGTTGTCAAGACAGCATCTATCCAGAGCCAAATCTTTGCAAAGCAATTTACTGCCACAAGAGAACCAATTCTTCACACACACAGTAAGGGTTTGTCAACCAACCAAGAGAAAAATCAATGACTAAGTACTTATATGCCGTGAAGGAGGCAAATGTGACGAAACCAAGTGCCTTCTAAGAAAGCCACATTTGATGGATACCAGGAAGGCATTTGTGCTCCTCAAGGAACACACACAAGGGATTCCACCATCTAGAAAGCTAGAAGAGACTTATAGTCCTGGGGATTTCCCCAATTGTCAGATACAATGAACATTACTAGACTTTGGGAGTTAACACTACAAAATTAGTGGAGGGGGTGAAGCACAGATCAACGGTACAGAACTTGGCAAGCAGACCTGTAACCTGTAACTGATAAATAAATCATAATTGATAGATTAATGATGGAGGAGGTGATGCAGTGATGTAATTATAAAAATCTCCCTTTGCCTTCACATTCATCAAATCATTTTCATTTATATTCAAGTGTGAAATAGAAAAAGCAGAGTTGAAAATTCTGTGTATTTTACTTTCTAGTCCTAGAATATTATGGCAGAATTATCACTAGCTACAAAACTAATACTCCAACAATGTTTTTAAAAGCAAACTTTAGGACAGGTTTGCATGACTGTTACCTGTCTGAAATAACTTTTAAAATTGTCTTTGAACCTAACAAAAACTTCACAAATGTCTCAGAAATTTCTCTGCTTATTCTTAACAATAAATGATACCATTATTAAAGTTATTTTAAAATTTCTTATATTTATATATTCATAATTATTGTTTTTAGCATTATTATAGATATAAACGAAACTTAGAAAATTATTTCTAAAGGCAATTTGTCTTGATGGGAAAGTGGGAAAAAGAAAGAAGCTTTTAGGAACAAATCCAAACTATATCAATAATAAAAGAAAAATAACAGTTCTATATTGATGGAATTTAAAAATGATTACACAGTATGAAAAATTAATCAATATAAAATACAAACAATTACATCTTAAAAATACATAACTGTAATTTGAGGCAATATCATTTATTTATAACAGAGACATTCCATTTTCATTTACAAATTTCAGGTACATTTTGAGCTATAAATATAAGAAAATACCTTTAAAGTTTTTGTATTTACTTTGAAAGTACCTAAGCACATATGACAGTTTGCTACATGTACTGTGAAAATCACTGCAATTTTCTGCTACGATGCAATGGTAAAGGACAAAGGAAAATGTCTACTCCATGTTTCATAATAAAATAGTTTTTCAATGTGCTTCAGGATATAGTCATTTTGCCACATGAATTAGACACAAGAAATCTTAACCCATTGTTTCTTTCCTCTTTCCAAAGGCTTGTTTTTGGTGATAAATCCAAACACCCTCTAAGATCTCCTGAGAGTTTGCTTTAGCATTGCTGTTACTATAAGTCAATGACCTATCACTCTGTGAATTTGAAAATTCTGTGAATTAATAATATTTGCTGTAGTAATATTGTTTGTAAAGTGTACAGTGTACATAGTTTTAACTGAACAGAATGTAATACCCATACTATCAACTATATCTGTGTGTGTATAAACATACAAATATATATGTATATATTTATATACATGTTCTTGTTTTATTTCTGCTTATGTGACAAATATCTGACAAAAAAAGGACCTTAGGAAGAAAGGACTTATTTGACTTACAATTTTGTGTTAAAGTCCATTATTCCATTATTGAAGGTAGGAACTTAAAGCATCACAACCTGAGTCAAGAGCAGAGAGAGAATAAAAACATGGCTCCTTGCTTGCCCTGTGTGTGTGTGTGTGTGTGTGTGTGTGAGAGAGAGAGAGAGAGAGAGAGAGAGAGAGAGAGAGAGAGAGAGAGAGAGAGAGAGAGAGAGAACATGTGCATACTGTGGGATGGTCTTTCTGTATGCTGTGAATATGTGTTGCTACCATTGCTTAGTAAAGAACCTACTTTGACCTATGGCAAGACTGGTTACAGCCAAGCAGGAAACCCAAGCAGAAAGACATGGAGAAGAAGGGTGGAGTCAGGGGGATGCCAGCCTGCCACCCAAGGAACAACATGCCAGCAGACTGGTAATGCACGGCCACATGACAAAATATAGATTAATAGAAATGGGTTAATTTAAGATGTAATAGCTAGCTAGCAATAAGCCTGAACCATAGACCAAACAGCCTATAATTAATAGGAAGCCTCTGTGTGTTTGTTTGGGACCAAGCAGCTGTGGGACATAGGAAAACTTCCGTGTGTGTGTGTGTGTGTGTGTGTGTGTGTGTGTGTGTGTGTGTGTGTTGGTGGTGTTTTGTTTTGTTTTGTTTTGTTTTGTTTTGTTTTGTTTTTCTCTGATAGTTTTCTTCACTGTACAGTTTCAGGTCAAGCCTAGGGAATGGTGTTAACCCACAGGCTGGGCTGACTCCCCAGGGGAGACGTTGCCTTGGAGGAGGTGGAAATGGGGGGTGAATTGGGGGGGAGGGCTGGGAGTGGGAGGAGGGAGGACAGGGGAATCCATGGCTGATATGAGAAATTAAGTTAATTATAAAATAAAAAAATATATATTAAAAAAAGAAAAATTAAGGTAATCACCCACAGACAAGCCACTCTGATTTAGGTAATTCCTCATTAAGACTCTCTTCCATCAAGGTGATTCTATGTTATAGGAAGTTAACTCAGATTGTGTGTGTGTGAAACAAAGGCTTTATTGGAGTTGCTTACAGGAGCATGGTGACTGAATGGCAGCTTTAACACCAAAATGTCCACCTGGATATGGGCAATCACTCATGAAAATGCCGAGTTGGAGCTCCCTGCAGAACTTGCAGGAGGTTCCTATCTACCATCGATTATTCAAGACTTACATAAATTTGTGACTTTCCCAACTCTTGTAAGTTTCATGAGATTCCTGAATCTAGTAAATATTTCATTAGCTTCCTGAGCCTCATGAACTTCCTCCTTTAGAGAAGAATTTTTCAGAATGGAGGAGATAGCGACACAGTTGTTATTTTTTTCTCCAGTATTTTGTCATAATAGCAGAAAGCTTACTCACAGGCTCAGAAAACACTTCAAATCTGCTTCGAGATAATAATAGGGTAGCTGATGGCTAGGAAGGCAGCTCACTGCACAAGTATGAAGCCCTGAGTCAGATCCCCAGAGAACCTGTTAAACTGGGTGCTGCAGTGCATATCTGTAATCCAGTGTTCCTAGGATAAGAAGGGGAGTTAGCGTAGGAGGGTCTCTGGGAGCCTACATGCCAGCTAACCTAGGGTACACAGTGGTCAACCCAAAAAGAGGCTCTGTCCCAAAACAAGGTGAAAGGTGAGAACCAAGATCTGAAGTTGTCCTCAGACATCTATACACACACACACACACACACACACACACACACACACAGAGAGAGAGAGAGAGAGAGAGAGAGAGAGAGAGAGAGAGAGAGAACATAATAGTTGAGCATAAACACTGTGTAGGAGAAATGATGTCATTAAGAAGGAATGATTAAATTTTTAGCTTTTCTTAAAGGAGAATAATAAAATAAGATTTGAAAAGGAGAAAAAAAAAAAACCTGACACAGTGGAGTTAGGCAAGACAACCAAGAGAAGCAAAACAACCCGAGAGAAGGCACAAGAATCAGAGACTCAATAATTCACACATTTAGAAATTCCATAAAAACCACTAAAATTAAGCCATAATATATACGTGGAGGACCTGGTACAGACCTGTGAAGGCCCTGTCTACCCTGCTTCAATCCTAGGGAGTTCATATGAGAGGACATTGTTTTTGGTGCCCTCCATCCACTCTGGCTCTGACACTGTCTGCCTCCTCTTCTGAGAGACTCCAAGAGCCTTAACATGAAGGATTTGTCAGAGCCATGCCTTTTAGAGCTGAATGTTCCAATGTCATTCAGTCTGCATGTCTGGCTGTGAGACTCTGTATTTGTTCCCAGCTGCTGCAGGAGGAAGCTTCTCTAACGAAGACTAAGAAAGGTATTGATCTATGACTTGAATATAGCAGAGTGTCATAAGGAGTAATTTTGTGGCTATAGTGTGTGTGTGTGTGTGTGTGTGTGTGTGTGTGTGCGCACACGTACGCACACGCGTGTGTGTTTGGTTTTTGATTTTAAGCAGTAGTATTTAGTTTTATCCTAGATTCTTGGGCTATCTCTTCTTTGGTTTTTGGTCACCCAAGTAGTGTTAGGTTTGTGTTCCGTCTTGTGGAGTGGGCCTTAAGTCAAATCAGATATTAATTGGTTACTCTCATAAGCATTATGTCTCCATTGACCTGGCATATCTTGCAAGCAGGACATCATTGTAGATTAAAAGGTTTATGGTGGAGTTGGTGTTTATGATCCCTTTTTGGTAGTTTGCAGAGTATTTTTCTATACCAAAGATGCTAGGACATTGGGGTGAGGTTCTTTACAGGCACCAGATCAACTTCTCTGTGTTCAATGAGTTGTGTTCATGTTGTCTTCAGCATGGGGCCTTGCAATCAGATAGTCTTAGCAACAATAGTCTTGGCAACAGCCTGGATTGTTTGGGGATTCTCATGGAATCCATTTGGTCAACACCTCAATTAGATGTAAATCATTCCCAGGACTGGAAGCTTCATTTGGCAACAAGAGATGACAAGTTGGGGATCTGTCTCCTCCATTATTTGGGGATTTCGTTTAGATCACATTCATATATGTACATATTTTAGGAAGGTTCTAATTATTTGGTTTCCACACTACCCCTCAACTGGCCATTAATTTTAGCTGTCTCTCCCAATATTCCCTTCCTCATTCTGTACTCCCTTCTCCCTCCCACTGGAATTTCCAGTTCTAGTCCCCCTCATCCTTCTATATCTATCTACTCTATTTCCCTTTTTTAATGAGATCTCTGTGTCCCTCCCTAGTTTCTTACTCTGTACCCAACATCTGTATTTCTGGGGAAATTGCCTTAGTTATCATTGACTTAACAGTTAATATCCACATATGTCACAAATACATACAATATTTGTCTTACTGTATCTTGGATACCTCACTAAGGGTATGCATTCACCAGAGGATGTCATCTTTTTAACAGCTGTGTAATACTCCATTATATAAACATACCACAATTTCTCTATCAATTATTCTATTAAGGGACATTTAGGTTGTTTCCAATTTATACCTACTATGAATAAGTCTGCAATGAGCATGGTTGAACAAATGTCTCTGTGGTAAAAAAAAAAAAAATTATACATCTTTTGGGTGTAGTCAAAGAGTGGTATAGCTGGATCTTGGGGTAGATCAATTCCCATCTTGACAAGGAACTGCCACACTGATTCCTGAAGTGTTTGTAAAAGTCTTTACTCCCTCCAGCAATTGATGAGTGTCCCCTTGCTGCACATTCTTGCTGTATAAGTGTAGCACGAGCTGTCACTTATTTTATTGACCATAGCACATCTAACAGGTATATAAAATCTAAAAGTAGATTTGATTTAAAATTCCCTACTAAGCATGTTGAGCAATTCTTTAAGTGTTTCTGAGGCATTTGAATTTCCTCTTTTGAGAATTATCTGTTAAATCTGTACCCCATTTTTCAATTTGTCTTCTTGATATCTAGTTCTGTTGATTGTTTGGGTATTTTTGGATATTAGCCCACTATTGGATGTGGCAGTCATTAAAAATCTTTTTTCATCCTGAAGGCTGTCTCTTTGTCAAAATAATGGTTGCATTTGCCATGCAGAAGCTTTAAAGTTTCCCAAGGTCCCATTTATTAATTGTTCATCTTAGTGCCTCTCCTAATGGTGTTGTGATTAGAGTATCTTTTCCTGTGCCAACAAGTTAATGTTATTCCTGACTTTCTCATTATCAGGTTCAGTGTATATGGTTTTATATTGAGGTCTTTGATCCATTTGGAGTTGCATTTTATGCAGGGTGTCTTAGTCAGTGTTCCACTGCTGTGAAGAGACACCAGGACCACAACAACTGTTATACATAAAAGTATTTAATTGGAGCTAGCTTATAGTTTCAGAGGTTCAGTGTACTATCAGCATGGCAGAAAGCATAACAGCATGCAGGGAAATGTGCTAGAGAAGGAAATGAGAGTTATATAAATGGATCTTCAGGCAGCAGGAAAAGAGAGCTCCTGGGCTTGGCTTGAGTTTTTGAAATCTGAAACTCTTCCTCCAGTGAAAAACTTCCTCCCACAAGGCCAAACCTCCTATTCATTACAAATAGTGCCACTTGTTATTCATTTAAATCTATGAGCCATTATGAGGCCATTCTTATTTAAATGACCACACAGAGTAATAAGTACGGATTTATTTGGATCTTCTACATGTAGTCATCCAGTTTGACCAGGACCATTTGTTGAAGATGTTGTCTTTTTTACAGTGTGTATTTCTGGCTTCTTTATAAGAATCAGAGGTCCATAGGTGTGTGGATTCATGTCTGACTCTTCAATTCAGTTTCATTCATCACAGTGTCTGTTTTTATGCCAATACTATGTGGTTTTATCACTATAGCTCTGTAGTACAACTTGAAATCAGGCAAGGTGATGCTTCTAGAAGGTTTTTTTGGTATTTTTTTTTTGTTTTTTTTTTTTTTTTTTTTTTTTTTTGTTGTTGTTTTGTTTTTTTTTGTCCAGGATTGTTTTAACTATCCTGGGATTTTTGGGTTTTTTTCTACATGAAGTTGAGAATTGGGATTTTAATGAGGATTACACTGAATCTGTAGATTACTTTTGGTAGGATAGCCATTGTTACTATTAATCCTATTGATGCATGAGCCTGAGAGATCTTTCCATCTTCTGAAATATTTTTTTTAAATCTTTTGTCAAAGACTTGAAGTTTTTATCATACAAGTCTTTCACTTGCTTGGTTAGAGTTATCCCAAGGTATTTTATAGTATTTGAGGCTCTTGTGAAAGGTAGTTTCCCTGATTTCTTTGTCAGTCTACTTGCCATTTGTATTTAGGAGGGCTACTGATTTTTGTGAGTTAATCTTACATCTAGGCATTTCACTGAAAGTGATTGTAAACTGTAGGAGTTTCTTGGTGAAATTTTTAGAGTCACTTATGTATACTATAATGTCATCTGCAAATAATGATACTTTGACTTCTACTTTTCCAATTTATATCTTCTCCTTCATTTGCCTTATTGCTCTAGCTAAGATGTCAAGTTTCATATTGAATAGATACGGAGACAGTGCAAGACCTTGTTTTATTCCTGATTTTAGTGGAAGTGCTTAGAATTTCTCCCCATTTAAGTTCATGCTTGCTATGGGCTTGCTATAAACTGCCTTTATTATGTTTAGGTATATCCTGTCTTCCCCAAATCTCTCTATAACTTTTATCATGAAAATGTGTTAAATTTTGTTAAAGGCCTTTCCTGTACCTAATGAGATGATTATGTGGTATATGTCATTAAATTTGTTTATATGATGGATTATATTTATCAATTAATGCTTGTTGAATCATCCACAAATCTCTGAGAGGAAGTCTACTTGATCTTGGAGGATGATTTTTTGATGTGTTCTTTGATTCAGTTTGTAAGTACTTTATTGAGTTTTTTTGCATCTATGTTTATAAGAGAAATGGTCTGTAATTCTCTTTCTTTGTTGTGTCTTTATATGGGTTGAATATCAATGTAACTGAAGCCTGGAAAAAATGGGCAGTGTTCCTTCTGTTTCGATTTTGTGGAATAATTTGAGGAGTATTGACATTAAATCTTCTTTGAAAGTCTAGTAGGATTCAGAACAAAAATCATATGGCCCTCTGGTTTTTATTGAGGGCAGAAGGCTTTTAATGACTGCTTCTATTTTATTAGGTTTTGTATGTCTGTTTAAAGTGTTTATATGATCTTAATTTAACTTTGACTATTGGTATGTATCAAGAATATAATCCATTTCTTTTAGATTTTCGATTTTTGTGGAATATTTCTTTTTAAAGTATGTCCTGTTGATTCTATGGATTTCCTCAGTGTCTGTTGTTATATCCCCCTTTTTCTTCCTGATATTGTTAATTTGGGTATTTTCTCTATGTGTTTGTGTTAAATCGGATAAAAGTTTGTCAGTATTATTGATTTTCTCAAAGAACTGTCTCTTCCTTTTATTGATTCTTTGTATCTTTTTTCTGTTTTATTGATTTTGGCTAAGAGTTGGATTATTTTTGTTGTATATTCCTTTTAGGTGTCATTTCTTCTTTTTTGTCCTAGAGCTGTTAGGTTTTACATTTAATTTACAAGTATCAGATCTCTCCAAAATTTTGGACCCACTTAATGCTATAAAATTACCTCTTAGAACTCCCTTCATTGTACAACATAAATTTGTCTATGTTGATTATTCATTTTTGTTAAATTATAGAGAATATTTAATTTCTTTCTAAATTTCTGTCTTGACACATTTTTCACTTAATAGTGAGTTGTTCGTTTTCCATGAGTTTGTAAGCTTTTTGTTGTTTCTGTTGATGTTATTACCCAGCTTCAAACATGGCAGATGAGATGCAGGGCTGTAGTGTTAAGTTTTCTCTAGTCCCACCCAGCCCACAGTCCCACAGCCCCTTGGACCCAAGTAAACACACAGAGGTTTATATTATCTATAAACTGTATGTTTTATGGCAGGCTTCTCACTAGCTAGCTCATACAACTTAACCCATTTCTATTAATCTGTAAGTTGCCACGTGGCCATGACTTACCAGTACTTTCACATCTTGCTTCTCCTGGTAGTGCTGGTGTCTCTCTCCAGACTCTGCCTTTTTCTTTCCTGTCTCTCTCCTTCAATTTCCCACCTGCCTCTAAGCTGCCTTGCCATGGCCAAAGCAGCTTAGTTATTAACCACTGGGGACAACATATATTCACAGCATACAAAAAGATATCCCCCAGCACTTCCCTTTTTCTATCTAATCAAAAAGGAAGGTTTTAGTTTAATATAATAATTACATATAATAGGACAGTTGTCAAGCAGAAATTACAGTTACAATATTTAGTCTATTTATATTTGGCAAAACTCAAGAAAATATTTTGTCATCTATCCTATATTTGTGAGTGTAAAGTTTCATATCTAATTTATCTTTTATCATAACCAAGGAAAATTACAATTATAACTATCTAGTCTTCAACTACATCAAAGCCTCCAGAAGCATATAATATCACCTAAGTAAACAGGAAGTGCATTGTAAACAACTTCCGAAACTTCTAGAATGACGGAGACAACTGGCTGCCTGGACGGTCACCAAAAGTTCCTCTGCAACGTTGGCACATTCATTTTCAACCTATAGTCTATAGTCTCTCAGTCATTTTTTCCTGTGTATTGTAGAATGTCTTTCAGTCTCCTCTTCAAAGCAGGAACCTGAAAGATTATCTCATCTTACAAAGTTCAGTGGTCACCTTCCTATGGGTCCTTCATGTCCAGTTTATACAACATACTGTCAATCAATTGACACAAGGTCACTTTTTTGCCCAGTGGCTAACTTATGCCACAAAGAAAGCAAACTCAATAATGAGTTTAGCTGGGCAGTGGTGGCACACACCTTTAATCCCAGCCCTCGGGAGGCAGAGGCGGGCGGATCTCTGTAAGTTCGAAGCCAGCCTGGTCTCCAAAGCAAGTTCTAGGAAAGGCGCAAAGCTACACAGAGAAACCTTGTCTCAAAAAAAGAAAATAATAATGAGTTTCTTCAATGCTCATCATCCTCCTTGAAGTAATTGGTGCTGCCAGGAGCAGACATGTCTTCTTGTTCAGAAAAGTCTAAGTTTTTAAAACATTTTAAATGCCATATTCTGTAGGTCTTTGAATTATTTGAAGATTACCTACCTAATTGAAATGTATCTATGTATAACTGGAAAACTTAACTAACATGACTATAAGTTTGATTATCGTAGATGACTAAATCTGTATTTCTTAGTTACACATTACAATTTTAAATGAGTTGCATAAATGTAATATCTTAAAAAAGGAGAGAAATATGCATACAGTATAACAAAATTAACTTCAAATTTGTATCAATAAACTAAAATCCAGAGCAATGTAAAATATTTTAAACAAGTTATTACTCTTTAAAAGTAAATTCAATATTCTATTCTTTTATCCTATTATATCTATACTATCCCCTTTTCTTTTTAGAAAGAGATTCCATTTATAATCAACCCCCTTTAAATAAAAATAAACATTTATGAACAATATTTTGGAAATGTGGGCATAGCTTCTCATACTACTTCCTTCTGGTTAGGGGTACTAGTAATCTTATGGGGATCCTGAGAAAAATAAGAATTATACTTAAATCTTGGCTGTAGTCTGTGAGGATGGATCATCTCAGCTAGTTGCTTTGAAACTGATTTTCGATGTTGGATCTTCTGGGCCATGGTGTCATTGGGGACCTTCCAGGGGGTTTTGGTTGATCAAACCATATTAACCTGGAATCAGTCCACAGGTTCTCATCTTCCATGGAAACAAAACCAGAACCTTTTTTCCAAAGCTACATATCCTTAGACATAAATTTTGAAGTCAAGATACATATATATATATATATATATATATATATATATATATATATATATGTATGTATGTTTAACTCAGCAGCCTTTATAATCAAAAGTCTTTCTGCAGTTGAACATCCCAAAGACAATATAATCTAGACTCTCTGTGTAATTTCCATCTTTAAATGACTTATTTTTAAATTACGTTTACTGTCTCTTTAAAGATTTTATTTTTTAAAACTATTTCTTTATATAATTGCAAGTATTCTTTTTTCTCTCTCTTCCAAGCCTACGTACATTTTTAAACACACTATAAATTGTTTAGAGTTTTATTTCATCTGAATCTGTCTTATTGTGAATCTATTGCTTTAAATTGCAGATAGCAAAATTTCCTTGAGGTGCAGAGAAGAAGTCATATTCTTTTAAGTTTGGGTAAAATGTTCTGTAAATACCTGCTAGGTTCATTTTGTTTATTACATCAGTTAACTCAATAAGCTCTCTGTTTAGTTTGAGTTTAGCTGTATCAGGAATCTTTAAAGTTCTTATTAATAAAATCAAACCTGGAGCCAGGTATTGGGGTGAATGCTGGAAGATCAGAGAAGCAGAACAAGCCACAGCTACCTCACCTCACCAGTTCCTCAGCTGATCCTGTTTCCTCAGACTGGAAGCTTCTCCGTCCTCATCCAGAATGGGTCTCAGCTGAACTGTTGCTCAGAGCCTAAAAGCTTAACTAGGCCAAAAAGCTTCTAGTTCCTGGTTTTCATGCCTTATATACCTTTCTGCTTTCTGACATCACTTCTGAGATTAAAGGCTCACTTCCTGGGATTAAAGGCGTGAGTCCCCATGCTTGGCTGTTTCCAGTGTGGCCTTAAACTCACAGAGATCCAGATGGATCTCTGCCTTCCAAGTGATAGCATTAAAGGCATGTGTGCCACCATTTTCTGGACTCTATGTCTATCTAGTGGCTGTTCTGTCCTGTGACCCCCAGATAAGTTTATTAGGGTGCACAATATTTTGGGGAGCACAATACCACCATATAGCTGATCTGTCTATTGTCAAGAGTTGGGTAGTGAAGTCTCCCAGTATCAGTTTGTGAGGATATGTAATTAAAATGTGTGGTATAAACTGTAGTATTGTTTATGAACTTCAGCGACCTTTTCTTTGATGTACAGATGTTAAGAATTGCAATGTCCTTTTCTTGAACTTTTCCTTTGATGAGTATGAAGTGTCCCTTCCCTATCTGTTCTGACTAGTTATGATTTGAAAACTATTTTCTCTGATACATAATAGATATACAGCTTTCTTTTTAGGTACATTTGTTTGAAATATATTTTTTCACCCTTTTATCCTGAGTTTGTGTCTATCCTTGATGGTAAGACACATGTTTTGGATGCAGCAGAAGGATGGATCCTGTTTTTGTATACATTCTTTTTGTCTGTGTCTTTTTATTGGGGAATTGAGACCATTGATGTTGAGAGATATCAAAGATTAATGTTTGCTTATTCCTTTTATTTTCTTTTTGTTGATGATGGTGGTGGTGGTTGTGCTTGTAGTTGTATGTGTATATGTGTGTGTGTGTGTGAGAGAGAGAGAGAGAGAGAAAGAGAGAGAGAGAGAGAGAGAGAAAGAGAGAGAGAGATTTGATTTATTTATTCTCTTATTTTCTTGAATGTGTTTAACTTCATCTTGAAATATTTCTCCTATCATCCTCTATAGAGATGAATTTGTAGACATATATTGTTTAAATTTTGTTTTCTTGTAATGTCTTATTTTCTTCACCTGTTATAATGGAAAATTTTGCTAAGTATAGTAATCTGGGGTGGTACCTAAGAGTCTGGAGAACATCTGTCAAGGTTCTTCTGCCATTTAGAGTTTCCAATATGAAGCCAGATGTCATTCTAATAGGTCTGCCTTTATATGTTACTTGTTTTTTTTTCTCCCTTGAAGGCTTTAATATTATTTCTTAGTTCTATACATTTACTGTTTTGATTATAATGTGATGGAGGGAACTATTTTTTTCTGGTCTAATCTAATTTTGTGTTCTACATGCTTCTATCAAAAATAGCCACCTTCATCTTTAGATGTTGGAAAATTTCTTCAATGATATTGTTGAAAATGTTTTCTGTGCTTCCCCTGGGTTTGCTTGCCTTTCTTTATTCCTACAAGTCTTAGATTTGGTCTTTTCATTAGGGTCCCAGCTTCCCTGGATGTCTTATGCCAGGATTTTTTTTACATTTAATATTTTATATAATTGAGATATCATTTCTTCTATTGTCTCTTCGATGCCTGACATTCTCTCTTCCATCTCTTGTGATCTGTTGATGAAGCTCGCCTCTGAGGTTCTATTCAAGTTTCTAAATTATTTATTTCCAGATCCCTAAGTTTGGGTGTTCTTTCTTGATTCTATTTCCACTTTCAAGTCTTGAAATGTTTTATTCATTTCCTTCCATTGTTGGTTTTTGTTTTCACATGTTTATTTAAGGGATTTACTTGTTTTCTCCTTAAAGACCTCTATCATGTTTATAAAGGCGATTTTAAGGCCTTTGTCTTGTGCTTCAGCTATATTGTAATGCTCAGGACCTGCTATGGTAGGGTTGCTGCGTGCTAGTGGAGACATGTTGTCCTAGCTATTATTGATTATGTTTTTATGCTAGTGTCTAGGCATCTGGTTTGGGGAATATTGTAATTCAAGGTGCTGATATCTAGTCTTGTCTTTGTTAGGTGGCTGTTTTTTCCCTTGATTTCTCTTTCCCTCTTCAGTTCTTAGGACAGTGTGGTACCTGTTTGTTGCCTCGTAGGAATTCTTCTGGAATCCTGACAGGTATGACCACTAGGGGTTCCAAGCAAAATATGGGTTTATAGGTATTGGAAGGTGACACTTAGGAATGGGTATGACCTGAGGATGTCCACAGGAGGGAAGACAGCATAATATCACCCCAGAATCTACTCAGTCCCTTGAGAATTGGGATAGTGAGTGAGGAGAGGCCTGCTGTGGAATGTCTTTTCGTATGCTGTGAATATCTGTTGCTCCCATTGGCTAATAAATAAAGGTGCATTGGCCTGTGGTAGAACAAGATGGAGCCATGCAGGAAAATCCAAGTGAGAGAAAAAGAAGAAAGGCAGAGGCAGAGGAAACACCAAATCATCTTCCAAGGAGCAACATGTAATGGGGCACAGGTAAAACCACAGAACACGTGGCAATACATAGATTAATAGTTATGGGCTGAGGTAAGTTATAAGATCTAGCTAGCAAGAAGTCTGAGCCATAGGTCATATAATTTACAATTAATATTAAGCCTCTGAGTGATTATTTTTTAAGTGTCTACGGGATCACAGGGCCAGGAAGGACTGGAGAAACAGGGAACCACGGGGCCAGGTAGGACCAGAGAAGATTATGACTACAGAGGTCAGAGCAGAAGATCTGCTACAGAGCTGGGAATGAGACTGGGGGAATAGATTCAGAGGAATGTGTGGAGAGGAGAAGATTTGTAGCTAGCTTAATTATTTCCCTGGTCAGAGTATACTGTGGGTTTCCAGGGAATGCCTGCTGGAGTTGTGGCCTGGGACAAGGCAATGAATTGGAGAATAGAAGTTAGAAGGAGACGATATGTGAGATCAACTGGAGATAGGAGTCAGCTGGCCAAGAGAGGCTGCATCAGGTGTTCTGCTGCAGAACTGTAGATGAGACTGGGAGATTGGATTTGGAGAAGCATAGAGAGAGAGAGATGAAGATCCACAATTAGCCTACCTGCTTCAGTGGCTGGAGTGGCCTGAACATGTTGGCATTTTAAAACCAACTGACATTCTATGTTTTGTATATGTGTGTGTGTCCATTCAATTATGTGAAGAAATAGATATCATTCCCATTTTTCATAGTGATATCAAGAGGATCATAGGAGCTAAAGGATGCTCATAAATTCCTTCCTCTGATAAAGAATTACTCTTTGACACCACGGCCTACATACCACCACATTTACTGCCCCGATGTATTAGAAGCTGACCTCATAAAACTGAGACAGAAATTTCTGCAGTGTTATTTCACTTCTAAAATAATTTTTATTAGAAAGATAAAAGTAAAATATCTGAGTCTTGAGGTAATATTTGTGTCTTGAGATAGAAAATAAAGGTAAATCCTCCAGAACATTTTGTATTTGGCTTGTGTTAAGAGTAGGACATGTATGAAGAGACAAAAGACAAGGAACTTGTGCTTCAGTGTGAATAAGGGGATCAGGAAGCTTAACATGTTAATTTCAGTGTTCCCTTCAGCCAATGTCACTTGTGTCTAGTCCTTCATAAAAAAAGATTGTCAGTTTTCCCAGAGAACTTTCCTGGTGCAGACAGTTGGGATAAGAACTCACATGATTAACAATCAGTGGTCATTAATATCCCTTAGTATCAATGGACTCAATTTGCCAATAAAAAGACACAGGCTAACAGAATGAATATGAAAACAGGATCCATCCTTCTACTATGATTAAGAAATAAACCTCAACTTCAAAGAAAGAGTAAAAGGTTAGGAAGAGACTTTCAAATCAAATGGATTTAAGAAGCAAGATGGTGTAGCTATTCTAATATCTACTAAAATAGACTTCAAATTAAAATCAATCAAAGGAGATCAGGAAGGATATTAGATATTTATCACAGGAAAAATCCACCAAGATGAAGTCTCAATTCCAAACATTTATGCCCCCAAATACAAGGGCACCAACATATATAAAATAAATAATACTAAAACTTAAATTGCACATCAAACCCCACCCATTAATAGTGGGAGACTTCAATACCCCACTCTTACCAACCGACAAGTCTGCCAGACAGAAACTTAACAGAGAAATAAGGGAACTAACAGATGTTTTAACGCAAATGGACTTAATAGATATCTATATGACACTCCACCCTAACAAACGAAAATATACCTTCTTCTCAGCACCCCATGGAACCTTCTCTAAAACTGACCTCATGCTTGGTCACAAAGCAAATCTCAACAGCTATAAAAATATTGGAATAACCCCTGTATCTTGTTGGACCACCAGGGCTTAAAGTTAAAATTCAACAACAACACAAATTATAGAAAGCCTACTCATGAAAACTGAATAATGTTCAACTGAATCATCACTGGGTCAAGGAGGAAATAAAGAAATTAAAGACTTCCTAGAATTCAATGAAAATGAATGTACAACATACCCAAACTTATGAGACACTATGAAAGCAGTACTGAGTTCATAGCACTAAATACCTACATAAAGAATTTGGAGAAATCTCACAACTAATGACTTAAAAGCACACCTGAAAGCCAAGAACAAAAAGAAGCAAAATTATACAGGAGGAATGGACACCAGGAAATAATCAAATTGGGGGCTGAAATCAATAAAATAGAAACAAACAGAACAATAGAAAAATCAATGAAACAAAGAGTTAATTCTTTAAGAAAATCAACAAGATAGAAAAGCCTTTATCTAAACTAACCAAAAGGAAGAGAGAGAACATCCAAATTAACAAAATCAGAAATGAAAAGAGAGACATAACAACAGACTATAAAAAAATTCAGAGAATCATCAGGTCATACTTCAAAAACCTGTACTCCACAGAATTGGAAAATCTAAAAGAAATGGATAATTTTCTGGATAAATACTATATACCAAAATTTAATCAAGACCAGATAAACAATTTAAATTTCCTATAACACCTAAAAGAATAGAAGCAGTCATTAAAAGTCTTCCAAAATAAAAAATATAAAACCAGGACAAGATGGTTACAACATAGAATTCTAGCAGATTTTCAAAGAAGAACTAATAGCAACACTCTCCCAATTATTCCACACAATAGAAACAGAAGGAATTTTACCAAACTCCTTTTATGAAGCCTCAGTTACTCTGATGCCCAAAACCACACAAAAATGAAACAAAGAAAGAGAATTATAGACCAATCTCCCTCATGAACATTAATGCAAAAATACTCAATAAAATATTGGCAAACTGATTAAAGAACACATCAAAAAATCATGCACCATGACCAAGTAAGCTTCATCCCAGAGATGCAAGGATGATTCAACATGTGAAAATCTGTCAATATAACACACCATATAAACAAACTGAAAGGAAAAACAAAAAAACCACATGATCATCTCATTAGATGCTGAAAAAGCCTTTGACAAAATCCAATACTCATTCATGATAAAGGTCTTGGAGAGATCAGGAATGCAAGGAACATACCTAAACATAATAAAGGCAATTTACAGCAAGCCAACAGCCAACATCAAATTAAAAGGAGAGAAACTCAAAGTGATTCCACTAAAATCACGAACAAGACAAGACTGTCCACTCTCCCTATATTTATTCAATATGTACTTGAAATACTAGCTAGAGCAATAAAACAACAAAAGAAGATCAAGGGGATACAAATTGGAAAGGAAGAAGTCAAACTTTCACTGTTTGTACATAATATGATAGTATACATAAGTGACCCCAAAAATGCTACCAGGGAACTCCTACAGCTGATAAACACCTTCAGTAATGTGGCAGAATACAAGATTACCTCAAAAAATCAGTAGCTCTCCTCTATACAAATGATAATATAAAATACCTTAGGGTAACTCTAACTAAGCAAGTGCAAGACCTATATGACAAGAACTTTAAGTCTCTGAAGAAAGAAATTGAAGATATCAGAAAATGGAAAGATCTCACATGCTTACAGAGAGGTAGGATAAACATAGTAAAATGACAATCTTACCAAAAGTAATCTACAGATTCAATGCAATCTGCATCAAAACTGCAAAAAAAAATTGTCACAGACCTGAAAAGAACAATCCTCAGCATTATATGGAAAAACAAAACGCCAGGATAGCTAAAAGAATCCTGTATAATAAAGCAACTTCTGAAGGTATCACCATCCCTAACCCCAGGCTCTACTATAAAGCTATAGGAATAAAAACAGGTTGCTATTGGCATAAATCCAACATGTGGAACAATGGAATCAAACTGAAGACCCTGACATTAATCCACACACTGATGAATACCTGATTATTGACAAAGAAGTCAAAACTGTACAATGGAAAAAAGAAAGCATCTTCAACAAATGGTGATGGAATAACTTGATGTCAACATGTAGAAAATTGCAAATAGATCCATATCTATCACCATACACAAAACTCAAGTCCAAGTGTGTCAAAGATCTCAACTTAAATCTAGTTACACTGAACCTGACAGAAGAGAAAGTAGGAAGTAGCATTGAATTCATTGGCACAGAAAACTACTTCCTGAATATAACACCAGTAGCACAGACACTAAGAACAACAATTAATAAATTGGACCTTCTGAAATAGAGACGCTTCTGTAAGGCAAGGGACATGGTAAATTAGATAAAATGACAGCTTACAGAATGGGAAAAGACCTTCACCAACCCCATATCTGACAGAGGGCTGATCTCCAAAATATATAAAGAACTCACAAAACTAGACATCAATATACTAAACAATGCAGTTAAAAAATGGGCTACAGAGCTAAACAGAGAATTCTCAACAGAAGAATCTCAAATGGCTGAAAGACATTTAAGGAATTGTTCAACATCCTTAGTCATCAGGGAAATGCAAATCAAAATGACTCTGAGATACCATCTTATACCTGTCAGAATGGCTAAGATCAAAAACACTGATGACAGCTTATGTTGAAGAGGATGTGGAGCAGGGGGAACACTCCTCCACTGTTGGTGAGAGTGAAAACTTTTACAGCCACTTTAGAAATCAGTATGGTGTTTTCTCAGAGAAATGGGAATCAATCTACCTCAAGACCCAATGATACTACTCTTGGACATATACCCAAGAAATGCTCAATCATATAACAAGGACACATGCTCAGCTATGTTCATATCAGCACTATTTATAGTAGCCAGAACCTGGAAGCAACCTAGATGCCCCGCGACTGAAGAATGGACAAAGAAAATGTGGTAAATGTACACAATGGAGTGCTACTCAGCAGTAAAACAATGACATCATGAAATCTACAAGCAAATGGATGGAACAAGAAAATATCATCCTAGTGGGGTAACCCAGACTCAGAAGGACAAACATGGTATGTACCCACTCATAAGTAGATACTAGATGTAAAGCAAATCATAATCAGGCTACAACTCACAGCTCTAGGGAAGCTAGCTAACAAGGAGGACCCTAAGAGGGATACACGGATCGCCCTGGGAAGGGGAAATAGATGAGATCTTCATGAGTAAACTGGGGATGAGAGATGGACAATAGAGGGTAGGGGATGGGGGATGAGAACATGAGGGTATGGGATAATTGCGCTGGAAGAGGGATGGAGTGGGAGAGCAATGAAGAGATATCTTGATGGAGAGAGACATCATGGGGATAGACAGAAACCTGGAGCCAGGGAAGTTGCCAGGAATCCCCAAAGATGACCCCATATTAGACTACTAACAATAGTGGAGAGGGTGCCTGAGCTGACTCACCCTAGTAATCAGATCGGTGAATACCCTACCTATAATCATAGAGTCTTCATCCAGTAACTGATGGAAGCAGATGTGGAGATCCACAACCAAGCACCAGGCCATGCTCTAGGAGTTCAGTAAAAGAGAAGGAAGAGGGATTCTATGAGCAAGGAGTATCGAGATCATGATGGGAAAACTTACAGAGACAACCAAACCAAGCTAACGGGAACTCATGAACTTTAGACCAATACCTGTGGAGCCTCGGCAGAAATGGACTAGGCCCTCTACATAAGCAAGACAGTTGTATAACTTAATCTGCTTTAGGGGCCCCCTGGCGGTAGGATCAGGTTTCTTCCCTGATGCATGAGCTGGCTTTTTGGAGCTCACTATCTATGGTGGGACACCTTGCACAGCCTTGATGCATGGGGAGGGGCTTGGACCTGCCTCAAATGAATGTATCAGGCTTTGCTGACTCCCCAAGATAAGCCTTACCTTTTTGAAAGAGTGAATTAGGGGAGGGGAAGCTGGGGGGTGGAAAGAAGGAGGGAAGAGAGGGGGATCTGTAGTTGGTATGTAAAATTGATAAAAAAATTTCTTAATAAAGTTAAAAAGAAAATTACAAAAAATAGAACTCACATGAATAAGATATGAAGAGAACAAATGACTGATGGGATAGAGATGACCCAGTGGTCAATAGCACTTATTGTTCTTGGAGAACACCCTGGTTCAGGTCCAAGGACACACATGGTGGCCCTCAACCATCTATAACTTCCAGAATATACGATGCTTTCTTTCAGCCCCAGAGGTCACTTGTATACGTACAGTACATATAGATTCATGTAAGCAGGCACGTGCCCATAAATAAAAAGAAATAAATAAAAGACACCAAGTGATTAACATTAATATACATTATGTAATCTCAATGAAGCAGTTCAAGAAAATTAGAATATCTCACATTTAATAGCTTGATTTTTTTTTTTTTTTTTGCAAAACCTTAGCACTGAGCCCTGTTGTCCCATCTCATTAATGTTTTGGTAGTCCTAATTTGGAAAGCAGTGTTCCTCGTTACAATATCTCTAACATATATCCTGTATACCTCTGAAGTGGGGCTCATTTTACCTGGCCCCTTTATGAGGTTTGTGGCACCAGAATAACATCCCAGCTGATTAAGAAGGTTTTACAGAAGCAGAACTAGAGGAAAAGTGAACCATCACAGCTGTGCCTATAAATATGGTGTGCGGTGACGGCCTTTCAGAAGTGTGTGTTAAATGAAAAATGGTTTTTTCACCCCAAGGACTGTATTTCAGCAACAGCCCCCTGAGCTCTCTGGCAATACCCTTTCACACATATAATTGTCACAGGGAAGGTATACACAGGCCAGCCAAGGCACCTTCATCACAATGAGGCTTTATCCTTAAAACTTTGCAGCAAACTCTGAATCGATGACATATTTGTAGCAGGAGCTTGGGTTTCACTCCCAATAATCACTTTGATCTTTAGTGCTTAAGGGAGAAAAGAGAAGGCAAAGGGCAGTCTACAAGTTCCATGACCCATTTCATGGTGTGCTCAACCCAGACAGATGACCCAATTTACTTCCTCTCCCCCAAAGTCAGTCAGCTTATTCTGACAGTGCTTTCTGGTGCTGTGGCTCTTTGAGTCTATTTGCTGAAAGAGAACTGTGCTAGTTTTCACAAATTTAAAATTGCCTATATTCAAAGATTTTCAGTTGATGAAAGCAGGATCATAACTCAAACCCTCTAAAATGCTAAGAGAGGTGTGCTTAAGGCAACTTTCTAAACTGCCAAAGCAGCATGGCAAAGAATGCAAGCCACTTTTCTTCATGTTTTTCCATCCAATCAACACTGTATTTTATACTTGAACTTTTACTTACCTCTTCTTTTGATTTGGGCAACTATCTATACATAACTTTGCCATTTATTTAATTTAAAAAAAGATTCCTCTCTCATGTAATACTTGCCCACCACAGTTTCCTCTCCCTCCTCTGCTCCCATCTCTCCGCCTCCCCAATCTCCCAGATCCACTACTCCTCCATTTCCTTTCAGAAAGAAACTGGCTTCCAAAAACAACAACCAAACACAGCAAAACAAGATATAATAAGACAAGGCAAAAGCCCTCATATCAAGGCTGGACAAGGCAACCCAATAAGAGGAAATGATTTCCAAAAACAGGCAAAAGAGTCAGAGAAACATTCACTCTCAATTGTTAGGACTCTCACAAAAACAGCAAGCTAGCAGCAACAATATATACACAGAAGACCTAGTGTATACCCATGCAGGCCCAATGCTTAAAGCTTCAGTCTCTGTGAGCCCATATGCACCCCACTTAGTTGATGTCTGTGGGCCATGTTCTCCTGGTGTCCTCCATCCCCTCTGATTCCTACAATCTTTCTTACCCCTCTTCTGTGGGGTTTCTGTAGCAACCCGATAGAGACCTCAATGCTCTCTCTGCATAATATCTGGCTGCAGGTCTCTGCATCTGCCCCCATCTGCTGCATCAGAGGAAGCCATTCTGATGATGACCCAGAAAAGCCTCTCTGATGACGGTCTCTGAACATAGCAGAATGTCATTAGGAATCATTTCGTTGATTTTTTTTTTCCAGTCTTATTTGGTTCTACCCAAGCTCGTCAACTTTGAGTCATAGATTATAGTACAAGACCTTTCTTTAATATTTATTTGCACACAACAGTTATTTAAACTTTATTTAAAAGCAGAGCAAACAACAACAAAAACAGTGCACCTGGAAGTAAGAATAATGGCTCAACTGCTAGAGCATTTGCCTTGCACACATGACTATTGAGTTTATTGCCCAGAACAGAAGTCTAAAGCTGGACGTGATGGCATGTCCTTGTAACCCAAGCGTTTGGGAAGTTACAGACAGGAGGAATCTCAGGCTTGTTGACCAGTCATCCTTAGCCTACGTGATGAGCTCTCACCATCCATTGAGACACCTAGTCTAAAACACAAAGGGTGGGAAGTCTCTGTAGAATGATACACAAGGATTTATCTTTTAGCCTACACACACACACACACACACACACACACACACACACACACACACACACACGGTCCTATATTGTATTGGTTTTTTTTTTGTTTGTTTTTCGAGACAGGGTTTCTCTGTGTAGTTTTGGTGCCTCTCCTGGAACTCTCTTGGTAGCCCAGGCTGGCCTCGAACTCACAGACATCCACCTGGCTCTGCCTCCCGAGTGCTGGGATTAAAGGCGTGCGCCACCACCGCCCGGCCCTATATTGTATTGGAACAGCTCTGAAATATCCTTCCAATCAACAATCAGTAATAAGCAAACAAATGTTTTAAAAAGAAATAGATATTCATCATCTCACATTTGTGGTGGGTGCAATTCTAAATAACAGATGTGAAGGATCACTCTCTCTTTGAAACCCAGAAGGTTGATTAATCAGTCCATTCTTCCCACTGGAATGCAGAAATGCTGTGGGATGTTCTGTATGTTAAATGTGTTGCTCTGATTGGTTAATTAATAAAACACTGATTAGCCAGTAGCCAGACAGAAAGTATAGGTGAGTCAAGGAGAAAGGAAAATTCTGGAAACAGGAAGGCTGAGACAAAAAACGCTGCCAGCCACCGCCATGGAAAGATATTAAGATACTGGTAAGCCACGAGCCACGTAGCAACTTATAGACTAATAGAAATAGATTAATTTAAGATATAAGAACTAGATAACAAAAAGCCTGCTGCGGCCATACAGATTGTAAACAATATAAGTCTCTGTGTGTTTACTCAGTTGGGTCTGAGCAGCTGAGGGACTAGCAGGTAAGACAGATTTGTCCTGACCGTGGGCCAGACAGGACTGGAGAAAACTCTAGCTACAGCAGAAATCCTTTATGTAAATTGCAACTGCCATACTTAAATCTCTGCCTCTGTCCCCTGGACCTTCTCTGTTATACTCAACTGTCCCTATGTCCTTCCTCCTCTTTTTATGACACCAGTCATACTGGATTGAATGATCACTTTGTATAGTGTGATATCATTTTAACCAGGTATTCCTGCAAACACCCTATTTTCAAGTGAAATTACATTCTGAGCTTTGTATTCAATGACCACAAACACACAAGCTGGGTTAGCATTTCATTATATCTTTTCAGGGTTACGTGTGTCATAATTTCATCTTTATATGAGGTATCTATATTTTCTAAGAAACTAATATTTTCTAAGAAAAAGGATTAGATTTTTGGAGAAACTTTATAAATTAATTGCATTTGTAGTTCTGTTTCTACTAAGATAAAATTGAGCTAAACTACATTAAGAAAATATGTTTTCACTAATACTCCAACACTTTGTAGTGTGCATGGTGTGTGTGTGTGTGTGTGTGTGTGTGTGTGTGTGTTAGCAGTACTCAAACTCATACCCAGAACTTCACATACAGTAAACATGCACTCTATCACTGAGTTATACTGGCAGATCAGCATCATTAAATTTTATTTCCTTAAGAAGTAAATCAGACACTTAAGGGTGTTTATATTAGCTATTTTGTGTCACCTGCACTGCCATTCAGCCTGGTTTTATAGAGTTCATAGTTCAAAACAGCATGAGGTGACCTACATTTTTTTCCTAATGGTTTATTTTTAAATATATGAATCAAATGGCCATGCTACTACTTCCTTATTCTTAGCTTTTGAAACTCTGCTTCTATGATTATGGTACACAACTAAATTACACCCCCCCCAGAAATGTGGGACATACACCTTAAGATGAACTCAAGCAATGGGTAGGCTCTCTTCTTATCACACTGAGCACAATTTATACCCTTTCTGACACAGACACACAAGAAGATTTATGTTATTTGTACTGACAGCAGAATATTCAAGATGAAAGTGTTTCCTTCCATTTAAGGTAAGTGTGTGTGTGTGTGTGTGTGTGTGTAAGAGAGAGAGAGTGAGAGGGGAAAGAGAGAATGAGGACATGCAAACCATGTAACATTTTGCCAAACATTCATTTCTTCAGATTTTGGAAAATAAATAATCAAAGAGAAAGAGTTTTGGAGACTGGAAGACTGTGGGGAAAGAGAAAAATGGAAGGAAGAAAGAGAGAAGAGAAAAAAAGCAGGATGGAAGAGAAAAGAGAAAAAAGGAGGATGGGAGAAAGGAAATGAGAGAAAGCAGTAGAAATATTAAAAGCAGGTAAATTAACTGACTTTTACAACTTTTCAGTCTTCACAAGTATCAGAAAATGTATTCATATGTATCTTTTAATAATCCTGAAAAATAAAATTGAAATTATCCTAATGCTTTGAACATGAATAATATCATTTCTGCCTCAGGCTTCTCATCTTTCTGTCAGTTCTTCTCTTTCTCTTCCATAGAATGCTTTCACATGATCATTGAGCCCTAGCGTGGGCTCACTGGGTTTTCAAATCGTAATTCAAATCCTAAGGCAAGGTGGTCTCTATCTGTCTCGGCCCAGTTTCTGGAGAAGCCAGTGCTTGACACATTGTTCAGTGGGTGATTAATCCAGGCACTGATGTAGAAGTGCTGCCTCATCTCTGATCCTGGAATTCCATGATGGGGTCCTTGTTTTCACGTTTGCGTTATTACAACTAAATCATTGAACTTTTATTTATCTCATCATTTCTTAAAGATTTAAAAAAAATGTGTGTGTATGTGTATGTGTGTGTGTGTGTGTGTGTGTGTGTGTGTGTTAGGTTTGTGTACATGAATGCAGGTGCTCACAGAGACTAGAAAATACTATTTCATCCCTTGGAGCTGAAATTACAGTGGTTATGAGCTGGCCAACCTGGGACCAGGGAACAGAACTTAGACCCTATGCAAGAAAAGTATGTAATTTTAACAGCTGCGCCATCTCCTCAACCCTTCACCTATTTATTTCTGTAGACTTGGATTTGCAAGATTAACATTGCTTTATTTTAGTCATTATTAACTTTGGGGTACTGATGTATTAGAGCTTCTACTTACAGAAAGATAACCACTGTTGAGCTGATCTTATATGCCCGACCATGCGTACGGAAGAATACTGAAGAGAACTGAAATTGAAAGGTTATTGGAGTTTTTATCTAGAAGTAATTTTTCCTTTAATGAACAAATTTGTTGTTTATGTTCTCAAACTATTCTATCATTGGCTAAAAAAATTACATAGTGTTAACCCTACCTTCCAACTTCCTTCACTTTACTGTTTTATGCAAACCTGAAAATTATCTATTACTGTCGAATGGTCCTGAGTTGCTATCATACTATGTTGTTTTGCCTTCACTCTTATTTACATTTTATTCTCCCAGTCATGTCTAGGAAGGAGTGACATTCTGTTGGCCAGTGAGCGTCAGGCTTTATCTTTCTAGAATGCTTTCACTTTCCTCTCATCTGTGTTTCAACAGCTTTATAACAGAAACACTTCCCTTGATTAAATTGGATATCAGGAAGCAGAGGGCATTGTGTAAAGAACTGTTTATTTTTCTGTAAAAATTAGAAAGTTAGTGTGCCTTTCTGGGCCCATATTAAATAAAAGGATAAAAAGGTCTCTGGAATGAGCACTGGCTGTGTGCTGTCAGCACTATGATCCGCTTAACCTGTCACCTCTCATTACCCAACAGAAGATGGAAAATAACTCTGAATGGCAAGACGAGGGTAGCAATTTTGTATCTGTGGATGCACACACTCCAAGAATTTAAGCTGGCATTATTTTTTTGCACAATTCTTAACTAAAGACATCACTGTTCACTTCTAGTCCATCCAAAGTTCAAATGAACCATGACTTACGAGCCATTTGATTTTCAGGACACTAGAACATATGTACAATGATAAAACCTGGAACTGTTCTCAGGCAGTGTTGTATCACGTGTGGTCATAAAAAGATGTCCTGGATCAGATCAGGCTAGATGGAATTCTCTTCTGCATGTGGTCAGCCTTGAAACCATTTACACATCAACAACAACTGATACAGAAGACTCTATATATGTGTGTGTGTGTGTGTGTGTGTGTGTGTGTGTGTGTGTGTGTGTGTGTGTATAACAAATATAACTAAGAAAAAGAGGCTATCAATTTGATAGTGTGAGCATGAGGGGGTATGAAGGAGGGTAGCTGAGAGGTGCTGTCAGAGAAAAGTGAAGGAAAGTGATGTAGTTCTGTTTCAATTAAAAAGATTTAAAAATGTATTTTAAAAATTAAAATGTACCATGAGATGAACTTATCTTCTTTAACAACTCCTCGGAGTCTGAGGTGCAACATCCATGAATATGTAGAAACCTATTTGTTGTAATATATAATTCACTCCAAATTTGCTGGATCTAGGAGTGTTTCTCAATCTAATTTGAAAATCATTTTAATAAAACTACTTACATATTTTCGTAGGTACTCCACTGTCCCTGTTAATTTTTAATGAAAGTATAGCAATAAATATTGGTATATGATTTGATCATATATTTGTAAGATATTGGTTCTTCAAACACACTTAACTTTTTTAGTTTTAATAAGAATGTCTTTATTTTTCTACCTTTTTTCATGATTTTGTTAATATTGTTAAAACGTAAATCATCTTTTTGATATTGGAGGCCAGATAAACTTAGATGAATGTAACTATTATTTCCATAGGTCCAGTATCTGAGCACTGTCAGTGTTTAGTAACTGTTCACAGGAGAGGCAGGCCGCTTTGCTGAGCACTAGCTATTTAGGAATGTAAGGTTTAATATTTTAGAGCAAAGATACAACTTTTCTTTTATGACTCCTGAGGCAGTACTATTTAAAATTACTCAGACTGTTAGTTTAAAATATTGGTTACTTTAACTTTTACCATCAACATAAATATATGCCTTGATTATATCAGCATTCAAAGAAAAAATATTCCTTTGCCTTAACATTAGTATCTGTTCCTGGCTTGCTCAGCCCCTCTGAAGGTGATTGTGCTTGCAAATGAGACACACAGAGTGTTGTAGAAGACAAATCATTTAATGGTGGGCCATTGAGAGAGGGCTATTTTCTGTCTGATCATTAGGCTGCATCTGTTATTGTTTTTTTTTGTTATGATACAATAGTACTTTATTTAATTTTTAAATTTATTTTATATACTAAACATAGTTTTTGCTCCTTCCTCTCATCCAGCTCTCTCTCCCCATCTCCTTTACAATCCATCCCCAACCCACTCCTCAGAAAGGGTAAGGGGTCTCATGAGAGTCAACAAAGCATGCCATACCAAGTTGAGGCAGGACCAAGGTCCTCCACCCTGTATTAAGGCTGAGTGATGCATCACACCATAGGGAATAGGTTCCAAAAAGCCAGCTCATGCACCAGGGGCAGATCTTGGTCCCCTTGCTGGGAGCCACAAACAGACCAAGCTACACAACTGTCACACACGTGCAGAGTGTTTAGGTGGTCCCATATAGGCTCTCTAGCTGTTGGTCTAGAGTCCATGATCTCTGATGAACTAGGGTCAGCTGTCTCTGTAGGTTTCATCATCATCATCTTGATGCCCCCTTGCTCATATAATCCCTCCTCCCTCTCTTCAACTTGCCTCCTGTAGCTCTTCCCAGTGCTTGGCTATGGATCTCTGCTTTCATCAATTACTGGATGAAGATTCTATGATGACAATTATGGTAGTCATCAATCTGATTACAGGAGAAGGCCAGTTAAGGCACCCTCTCCACTATTGCTAGGAGTCTTAGCAGGGGTCATCCTTGTGGATTCCTGGGAGTTTCCCTGGCACCAGGTTTCTCCCTTACCCCATAATGGCCGGCCATATCAAGAGCTTGGGGAGGGACAGAGAGGGAGAGCAATGAAAGGTGCTATTGTTTTTTAAGCAAATTAGTTATTCACAGGCCTCATTCTCAAGTCAAGATAAGATATTCTATCCTATTTTAACAATGCAGATCACATATGCATGAAACAGAAGATGAATTATTTTTATTTAGTATTTCAATGCCCAAAAGACCTCAGCATTTTGACCTAAAGCAAACATCCCAATAATTACATTTTGTCATTTGGTGAATTAGGAAGATTTTAGATTATCTGTCTCTTGACATATGATAATTTACTAGGTGTTTTTTGAAGATTTGATACATTTTTTTCCACATATTCATTCAAAAAACATTTATTGATACTTTCCTGGGAAAAATCTCTCCCATGTGCTGTGCAGAAAGGAACAGTCAATACAATGTTAATGCTCACAGTGTTTGAGAGAGAACAACCAATGTAAATAACATTTAAATTTCATGAAAGATTTTGCAATACTACATGATAAGGAGCTACAGATACTGCTGGGGGACACCTGAGAAGGTGGTCACATGGGAAAGCACATGAACAAGATAGCAACAAATGTCATTTCTGAGACTTCGTTAGAATTGCGCATCAGGGTGTATTATTAAGTCCTTATTTATGTATCACTATAATAGAGCAACTAGCAAAGGTTTAACAACTCCCATGACAGATAACATACAAAAAATGTATTGATCATTTTAAGATGCACAGATTTGTGGGTTGTGACGGATTTGCTACATGTATTCTTTATCTGCCAGAAGTCTATTCTGAAGATGATGTTGACTTTTATTGAGCTCAAAATACAGAACCCCTCCATATTCCTGTACTTGTCATAGCAGCTGATTTCCCTTGGTGAACTGTTTCTCTAACAGCCATACATAACCTAAAAGGCATACAAATAAGTTTATGTTATGAGTTGTAACACAGAAAGAAGGCTCATTTCCTGAAATGTCCATTATTGATTGTATCACATCATTCTACTAGATGTTACTCAACTTTGGATATTTTTGTGTGTTTAGATGACAATAACTGAGTAACATTAAATATTATTAAATAAAACTTTTATACTTTTTTCATTTTTTTTACTCCTTAGCAGTTAAATTTCATCTATTAGTAGTATGATATGTGCATATGAGTATGGGCATGGGAAGGACCACAGTGAGGGTGGGAGGTCAGAGGTTAACTTTGGGAGGTGGTTCTTTCCTTTCATCCTGGGTTCTGGGACTTGAACTCAGGTCATCAGGCTTGTGGAGGCTCCCATTCCGATGAGTCATCTTAACGGCCCTCATCTGTACTTTGTGGCTGGTTGTAAGATGAAGCTCTTCACAACCAGGAACAGCCTGACTAATAGAGCAGCAGACTGAGACTCTGGGAGGAAAAGAAACATAATTCAAAGAGAAAGAAGATGGGTGGTTCATTGCCTGTCACCTCAGCACGGAGAAGATGGAAAGGGAGACCCACAGCTTTGATGCCAGCCAGGTTTACCTTCCTATCTCAAATACAGGGAGGCAAAGAGGATGGATTACAAACAGCATTTGTGATGTCTAACTGAACAGTGCAAGTGAGTTGTGAAATTTTGTCTGTATTTTGCCATTGTCTGGTTGTTTCATCACAAAATATTTATGAAAATTCCCTTCTCCAACATTAAATTCAGCTCAGAATTCCCTCTTTGAGGAAGTCTTCTCTGACTTCTCTGACCTCTTTATGAGATCGTTTTGTCCCCATTGATCTTCACAGCAATGCCATACTTCCTCTTTTAAAAGATCAGTTCCCCTTCCTATAAGACTCTTAGCCCATCAAAGATAGAGCTGTGCACCATCTACATTTTCATTTCTTATAACTAACATACTGCCTGGTAACTACAAGGTCTTTGAATTAATATTTGTACAATGAATAAATGATTTGTAAATGTTTGCCATTGGCCTATGGCATTGTTGTGACTTTTTATTTTGATACTCACCCTTTCTTCCTCATTTGTAATCCTATGTACAAGCTTCCACCCAATACTCCTTCTCCCTGAATCTAGATGCATTAATAATCTTTGTTCTGCAAGGAGGTTCCAATTGCTCTACTGGACATTAAAATGCAATTGTGTCAAAGGGGTCAGAAATTCAACCAAATTACTACACAATTTATCTGAAAAAATATTAATAACTCTCATTTACTTTCCTCAGTTTTATTTATATACTGTAAAATGTTTCCTCCTAATCTAACCTTGCCTAAAAAGGAAGCCTGGTCTCTTTAAAGTGTCACCAATATATTTAATAGAGTGATATTAAATATTTTTGTGGAAGAAGCTTTGACAATGTGAGCAAAATCCATCTAGCATTAGTCCTGAAAATTTTCTTCCTAAAAATAAAAGCACTATTGGTGACAGCCAGTGTGGTTACATAGTCATAAAATGTAACTTCCATTGAGAAATAGGATCAAAGATTGTTTTCATCCTAAACTCTTCTACTATGACAGATCTACTGCATTACATTGAAATTTTTTCAACTTAGATACTTACATTTCCTGGAATATTAACCTACTATGGATTTTCTCACACTCTGGCATCATTGCCAACTTTCTTCATATCGCCATTCAGTTAATTCATCTCTTAACCATTCTGTGGCAGGGCCATTATTAAGTAGATTCAGGGATGTGATACAGTTCAACTCAAGTTAACCTTGCTTCACAATAGTGACACGAGTTAATTTAATTCCTGTCACCGGACTTCACAAGGGTATATTGCACATTACCTCTCGTTATTGCAGCCACAAGTCATTATCTCCAAATCGCCCCCTCTAAAACCTATCTGTGGCCCCTCTTACATGTGCTCCATACTGATAAGGACAGACAACATAGTCACATGTCTATTCAGAGAAACTCATAGAACTTTCCTTACAGACACATAAAAACTTTAGATAGTAAATTCTATACCATTTTTCCCTTTCTTCTTTCCTTTCTCGCCTTATTCCTTCACACAATGTTAGGTACTATTCTTGAAATAATAATGTACTACCATAAAACTGAACAAGGGGCCTGCAAGATGGCTCATCGTATAAAGATACTTATTGTGCAAGCCATGCAAAGTGACTTCAAGCCTCACATCCCATAGTTGAAAGAAACAACTGACTCCTAAAAGTTGTCCTCTAACCTCATACTCAACATCATGGCATATAAAACACACACACACACACACACACACACACACACACACACACACACACACTGATAATAATATAACTAATTCATTTTCAAAACAAAATAAAAAAATTCCTACATAATCTGGCTTCATCATTTCTCCATTGCCCATTGTATTCCATATTGGAAATATTCATTGAATGCCTATGTGCACAGAACTTAAGAGTCATTCGAAAACTTTGGTCTCATTTTTTGATTTATGTATTTAATTATGCACATATTTGTTTTGGTATGTGCATGTGAGTACATGCACCCATTAAATCAATAAGAGAGGGTCAGATACCCTGAAGGTAGAGCTACTGGTGGGTGCTGGGAATCTGGGTCCTCTGCAACAACAGTAAGGACTCTTAACCATTGAGCCATCTCTCCAACCCCATACCATAACATCTTATCATCAATTTTTTTTGGGCAACCAAGAGCAATGTCAATAACTTGCATTATCTTGGGAGTCTTTCCTACCATTTTTACCCACAAGTTAAAGATACCCCACACAAAGCATTAGGTTTTCTATTTGACAACCTATGGATTCTGGGAGAAGCATTAGTCTCTGTTAATGCAGCTCTCAGTCCTTTTCAGAGGAGTCTTTGTATAGTGTGTTGTGGTTAATATAGAGACTGAATTGATCAAGTTCAGAGAACAAATGTCTGTGAAATGCTCAACTACAAGTGTAACAAACATGTTATATACATCCTCCCACAAAAACTCAAGGTTCATGGTAGAAGAGGAGACAGAAAGATTCTGAGGGCCAGAAGTCTGGGAAGACTGCTGTAAAATATAACGGGACCATTGCATTCATAAACTCATGACATCTGTGGTTGTGCAAGACATCAACAAGATCAAGCTAGTCAACATTTAAGAATGGAGAGGGTAAAGGTTTCCGGGGTGATTTAAAGGATGAAATCTATATACAAAGTATAAAATTATCAAAGAATAAATTGAAAATATTATGTTAAAACAGTCTCAACAAAATATCTTGATAAACTTATTAATGAGGATGTGCACATTTCAAAATAAAGATGTTATAAATATGATTTTATTTGGAGAATGAAAATTTTAAAACACAAATTCACAGAGAATTCAAGAGAGAAATACTTTGAGAAAATCAAGGTGTTTCTTTCTTATGGACTCCAGTGTCCTAACTTAAAAGCAATGATTGAAGATGTGGGGAATGTCAGTGAGTTAATATAAAAAGGTGTAAGTGAAAAGAAATAGTCTCTAAAAACTCTATACCCTGCTCTTCATTATCCTCCTTGCATTCCTCATAAAATATTCCATGGTTCTCAAACATCCTGTGAGAGATAAAGTCCCTTAGAAAAGATTATCTCTGCTTTATCTAAGTAAAAAACAATATATGTTACAAAAATAGTTCCTCCCCAACAACATTTATTCAAATTGGCATAGTCACTATGTAGCCTAATAACTTTTCATTCTTTTCTTTTAGGCAACCAACATATTCACTCCTTATTGAATCTGCATGATCAAGCACTGAACACAGAAAAATTTACAGTTCACTGAACATGGGACGGCATCTTGAAATCTTTTTCTATATTGCTTCTATTGTTCTCATCTATACCAGTGATTCTCAACCTATAGGTTATGACCCCTTTGGAGTTGAATAACCCTTTCTCAGGGGTTACCTAAGACCATCAGAAAACACATATATTTACATTATGATTCATAACAGTAGCAAAATTACAGTTATGAAGTAGCAACAAAAATAATTTTATGGTTTGGGGTCACCACAACATGAAGAAGTGCATTAAAAGGTCTCATCATCAGGAAAGTTGAGAACCACTCTATACCTCTGTTTTGTATCTGTTCATGTCTCCTAAAGTATAGTTATTCTAGTAGGTAGAAGAATGAGAGCATGTTCAATGTAGAAAGACAAATGTAAATCAAGTGAGACTAGTGGCAGAGTTTGCATCACAAATCCCTGTCACTGCCCTAGTGCGTGCGTGCCTGTGGATACTACAATGAGATTGTAGTATTGAGAGTCAACAGAAATCCTTTCTCAATGAATAGCGAGTGATACCACATTTCTACTAATGGTTTGTGAAGAGCTTAATTTCCTAGAACTAAAAAAGAAAGCTTCTTTTCCACCCATACTATGGGTACTGGCTACCTTTATGTAGACTTGACACAAGCTATAGCCACCTGAAAGGAAGGGACTGCATTGTCAAAAAGGCCTCCATAAATACAAGCTGGAGGCCAACCCATTGGGGCATTTTTAAAATCAGTGATAGAAGTGGGAGGTTCTAGACAATTGGGAGTGGTTCTAACCCCAGGATGTAGGAAAGCTGGGTGAGAAAGCCACACGGAGCAAGCCAGTAAGCAACACTGCTCCATGAACTCTGTATCAGCTCCTGCCTCCAGGTTCCTGTCATGATTGAGTTCTTGCCCTCGCTGCCTCTGATGAACAGAGATACGGAAGTACAAGCAAAATAAACCATTTCCTCTCTAACTTTCTTTTGGTCATGATGTGTCAAACAGCAATAGTAATCCTAACTAAGATATTATCTTACATTTAAGATACTAAAAATCTCTACCAAAAGCAAAACACAAGAGTATTATTTCTATTGTGTTTATACCTCTGTTCTTTTCACGATCATATATCTGTTGCTGGTGCATATGTGTGATTTTCTAGGATAAAGGTATAGAATTTGTCACATCCCATGTTACATAATAGTTACTGGTGTTTGCTTTGACAAGGTTGTACTGTCTAAGACCATATCCCAGCAATGTTCTGCTTGGATTTGTGCATCATATCCATGAGGTTACTTACACAAAATTTCACCATTAATCCTCATTGTAAACCATCCATTGAAATGACCTTTCACTGGGGGCTGTAGAGATAGCTCAGCAGTTAAGAGCAACAATTAATCTTACAGAGGACTAGGATTCAGTTCTCAGTACTCACATGGCAGCTCACAACTGTCTATAACTCCAGTTCCAGGAGACAGAAGGCCCATGGCAGAACACCAATACACATAAAATAAATAAATAATAAATTAAAGAAATGACCTTTCACCATATCTTCCCACTTAATTGTCTTCTAAATTTTGACTGTTTTTCAGAGTATTGATCTATGTGATTTGTTTCTTCTTTGTCATAATTTTCTCAGGGTAAGAACTGTGATATCCCATATTAATTCCTTAGATTAATCAGATTATTGAAATAAATGTGATAGCTAACAGATCTGCTTCCACTGAACTCCATCACCCCCTTATTCTTCTGACTGACTTATTTCCATATTCTAAGATACTGTTCTTAAAATGGTGGTATACTGCCACAGTAATAAGCAGAACCAATGAGTAATTGAGTTTTGACTTTTCCACACTGTTTATTATCTTCAGTAACAGAAATATTTGCCCAGAGTTTATTTATAGAAGTTGCCTACTCACCCTTGACTCCCATACTGAGTTTTGCTTTTTGCTTCTTAGAATAAGTTCATTCTGGAAATAGATGAGATCTGCTTCTCCATTTTCTTCATCCATTTTTATATCCCAGCATTCTGCCTGGGCTAGTCTTTGGGAGCACTTAGACGTAACTTGGAGTTTCTAGATTCTCTTCATCTTTAATTTTTTTGACAATTTAACTTATGCACCTTTTAATATTTTGTTATTGATAATGATTCTCATTTTGTTGTATATACTTCTAGGGAAAAAGATTATAAAAATGTTTCATCCATTTAACTAAATAAAAACAAATAAAAGCCACATTAAGCCTTTATCTAGACCCTTTTTGTCAGGGTCTTTTATCTTTCCACTTCAGAGTGTTTGCCTAACAGGAAGCACTCACCAAAAGTTGTGCTGAATTTGGACCCACGTGGCTCAGGGCTCAGAATTCACACATTGCTCCCATTTCTGATATTCTCTGGACTTGCATTCTGATTGACTAACTTCTACATAGAGTTCTGTAACCTGCAATTAGATGCTCCTGAAGAGGCTGTTCTTACAAAGACATCTGAGACTGGGGCTCAAGAATAGTGCTAATAAGTTTCTTCAGGTAGAAAATGAGATGTGCTCAAGATTAGACACAACAAATGCTTAGCCATTGAATTTTTAAAAATTTTAATTACATGTGGGTTTAAACCACAGTGCTCTCTCTCATTAGTACCTGAAGTTGATATCAAGGCATCAGGAACTCTCAGTGTGCTCCCACTGCTTATGCTCCTGGTCACTTCCCATGCCACAGATTCCAACCCACAGGACAAGCAATGTTTAATGATGTCCACATCTATCTTCTTCTCCAAGGGATTTTGAGAAAGTTTTTTCCATAATGCTAATGAGTTATTCCCATCAATATCTTCTTTTGCATCCAATCAATACAGTAATGTCAACTTTCTCAGTTCAGTCTAAATCTCTGACAGTGAAAAGACTGATCACCTAAGTGGAATGAGACTGCTTTCTTCTCTCCACAAGAACACCGATCACTTATCCTCTCTTAACGGTGACATAAAAAAGACAATTGTAAAGTCAAACTTAAGAGAAAATCATATCCTTCTAATGCATTGATTGTGGCTTGAAAGCATCAAAAGCCACCCTATCTAGAAAAATGTTATTCTGCATTTACACTATTTTAATCTCTGAATGGAATTTTATAAAAGAATAGCTTTTCAAAGTTTTTTTCAAACACTGAAACTTGCATTGGAGCATCATCAACAAACAAATAACCTTTTCGAAGTCATTCATAGCCAGCATTTACTCTGGCCATGATTGATGATGCAGTCGTGTTTGTAATTACAGACCCAGTATTAAATGCATGGTATTAAGGAACAGAAGAGCAAGAAAATCTATTCTGTGTTACTACCATATAGAGTCCTGACACTATGAGTAATAACTGTATAGCTGCATTATTCACATAGTAAGAGTTATGAAATTAACTATGCATGCCGCATTTCATGTAAAGAATGCAAAGAGATGCTGGATGAACCTGGAGAGAAATACTTAATTCTTTTCTTTCTAGGAAAGTTCTTCATTGGACTGAGAATAAATAGGTTTGTAAGTTGAACTGAACGTATTATTCTAAATAATCACTATTACATTGTAGCACACTCACTTCACTTGTGCATTGTATATTGCATATTTAATTATTTTATGTAGTTAGGGAAAGCAAAAAAAATCCACCAAGTCTCTACATGTTAGAAATACCTCGAACAAAAATAATAGCTCCATTTCTATTCTCTTACCCAGCCATATCTCCATAATCAAATTAATTGTACTTTACTGCTTGCAATGCAACATCAATTGGCACCAGCTGATGTGTGTGGGGAAGGCTAGAGAGGCTGAGTTAAATGGTTGATATAACCAAGTAGTGACCAGGTAGGTGTGGAGATACAGTGTGATTTACTGAGATGAATACAGAATGTAAGAAGGAAGCTCATTCCAAAAGAGAACTTGTAAACTACTGTTATAAGAATGTTGAGCCTTTGAAAAGGGGTGGACATAGATAGATGTCCTATCTGAGAGACTACTCACACTTGCTTATTTTCAGAACTTTTTCTTAAATTTAGGATAACTTCTAGTTCTTGAAACTGTCACTTACAAATTGTTTCCAAATCATATGTACATGTGTATATATCTCAGACAGTCATCTCATCATGGTTAAAATATTAAATCATGTTCACCAGTGAAATGGTTAATATTACATAAATAATTTTTTTTTACAGAAAAATCTCTCCAGCAAAATCTGAGCTGGTTAATTTTAACACCAAACTTGATTTTTTTTTCCTCAAAAGACACCTAGAAATCTCTGGAGCAATTGTGTCTACTTTTAATTTTGAGAAAGTAAATAATGTAATCATTATTTTGATTTGAATGGTTAGAAAGCAAATATTAATGACCAAACCATATTTAAGAAAATGAAAGCATTTATTTAATTTAAATAAGAATATTTCCCCTTGTAATTTCTGTTAAATTCTGATAGCTTATAGGAACTTGTATTGGGTGAGCTTTGTTCTTTTCATTTTACATATGGTTCTAAGCACCACCATAGTTATAACATTTAATACTTAAGAAGATAGTGTGTGTCCTACAGATAAGTAATCTGAAGTTTGATAGTCTCATAAAAACGAGAAAATCCCACTGATAGCAAATGTCAGACCTATGAGCTTATCTGCTTCTAACATATATTATGGTAGTCATTACTCTATTATTAAATTTCTGGATTCTTCTAAAATGCAAAGAATAGAGAAAAATCACTACTTAAAAATGAGAATATATTTACTTTCTCCCTGTGAACATTTATAAAGCAAAGACCATGACAGAGAAAATGTTCAGGGATATACAGTGTTTTAGGAAAATGAATATAGACAATATCTATTTGAAAATTAAGGTGTCAGTTTAGAAGTTAATAGCCACAAAGTATTGCTAGAGTTCAAGTATTTGAAATGAGGTATAGAAATATCTGATTATTTGAGCTCACAAAGTTCCTCTAATTTCTAATAAGCACTGTTCTTAAAGATGCAGTTAGGAGAATGTCTCTCTGCCTGTCTCTGTATGTCTCTCTCTGTCTCTCTGTCTCTGTCTCTCTCTGTCTTTCTGTCTCTCTGTCTCTGCCTGTCTCTGTCTGTCTCTGTCTCTCTGTCTCTCTCTGTCTCTCTGTCTCTCTCTCTCTCTCTCTCTCTCTCTCTCTCTCTCTCTCTCTCTCTCTCTCTCGTATGATTAGGAAATAGGGAGAGCAGAATATTCCGGGTAAAGAGTGTCTTAGTCTTTATGAGAGGATGAGAGGAAACATTCATAAATATTATAAAGATAAAACATGTAGTCATTCATCAAGGGAATTATTAGATCATATAGTTCATTTTATTGGAAGCTAGAATTTACAGCCATCATTCATTTTAAACAAAATATGGGCTATTGCCTTCCTTCATCACAGTTACTAGATACTAGAAATGGATTTCAGAACTATAGTTCCATAAGTGTTCTAATCCTTAATGAGATGGTGTGAACACGCTTTCACACCAATAAAGGACATTGTGTTCATTGAGTGGCATTTGATAGCTTTAGAACTTTAGACTCTCAATTCAATTACCTCTGAGAAAGTGGAAGGAATGGAAATCATACCAAGAATATTGTCCTTCTATCTCCACTTTACTCCATTTTACTTGAAATTCATTTATTGCCTCAAATCAGTTTCTAATTGAACACATTCCTAATGCTAGGATCTCCCAGGGCTTTGAATGCAGGAGAAAATCATGGGCTTTTCATATTCCTTACTCACAAATGGCCTCAGATTATACAACATTTAAAAAAATGTTGGTTTTAAAAAAATAAAATCTAAAAGATTCCAAAGAAATCTGTTGTTTTAAGACAAACAAATTAGTCATGCAGCAAATCCAAATGGACATCACCACATTTAGAAACTATTTCCTATCAGTGATGGTCACATTTTTTTTTCACCTTAAATTACTCTAAAAGCTATGGTATATTTCATAAGTTGATATTTTCAGTCTTTTGATCACTAGATTCTGGGATTGCTTCAACCCCAACAAAGTTCATTTCTATTCTATGCACACCAGGCACTTTCAGGTTCAGAGATGTCTTATCTTCCTTACAGAAACAAATAAAACTCTACGATGTACATGTCCTTGCTTTATTCCTATTACAGACTTCACTGTCTCATCTTTTTTTTTCTTTTCTAGTCAAATGTCATTAAACTAAGGCCATGGACATTGTGCTAAAATTTTTCTCTGTTCATAAATGTTTGCCTGTACTGTACTCAATGTTTTGCCACTACCAGACTGTTAAATTTCTTTCATCAAGGTCACCAGTATATGAAAAAGCCTTATGTGGAATCTCTGTCTTTTTTCCTGAAAGCAACTAAATTAAATTAGACCTACGTGCTACCACAGAACTTAGAGAACGTTTAAATTAGCGAAACAATCTCTTTTTCCCCACTCTAACAGAGCAGAAATCCTAGTGGAGAAGAAAAATAACAAAAAGTAAATATATGCCAGTAAAACATTAATGACCTAGATGAGTACCTTATACTCAAAGATTCATCTTTGGCTAAAAGTAGTCGGGGCATAAGCACCCTCAACAACAACTGCAAATTTTGATGTTTAAAATTGGAGTTCAAAACTGTGGCGGCTTGGATGAGAATGACCCCCATGTACTTATATGATGTCACACTTAGTTCCCTAGTTTGTGGAACTCTTAGAGAGGTATTAGGAGGTGTGGCCTTGTTGGAGGAAGTGTGACTCAAAAGCCCATACCATTACCAGTTAGCCCTCTCTGTCTCAAATTTATCAGCTCTCAGCTGCTGCTCTGGAGTCATGCCTGTCTACCTACTGTCATGCTTTTCACCATGATGGTCATGGACTCTAACCCTCTAAATCTGTAAGCCCCAAAGAAACTTTCTTCCATAAGTTGCCATGGTCATGGCATCTTACTGCAGGGACAGAAAAGCAATTAAGATAATACCCTGGAAAAGTTGGCTCATGAAACTCTTGAGGAATGAGTCCAGCAATATGTGTTTTAAGAAGCAAGAAGACCATCCTCCTTTTAGTTAATTATTTTTTATTAGATTTTTTCATATAATATATTTTGATCATATTCTTTCCCCTCATCCAACTTCTCCCAGATTTACCTTCCTCCTTACCCACATAACTTCATGTTTTTTTTTCTCTCTCTCATTCTCAAAAAAAAAAAAAAGAATCAAAGCAAACACACTAATAAAATGGAGACAAAAAAATTGCAAAACAAAACAAAAACACACAAAATAAGATCCAAAATTACTTCTCTCGGGCATATATCCAAAGGATTCCATTTATATAATGGAATATTATTCAACTGCTAAGAAAAATGAAATTATATGGAATTTGCAAGTAAATGGACGGAAGTAGAAACAATGATCTTAAATGAAGTACCCCAGATCCCAAAAGATAAATATTGCATATTTTCTGTTGTGTGAGGATATTAGCTTTCACTCTTTAGATATGTATGCTTCAATGCAAATAACCACAGGAGTTAGATAGATATTATGAAACCAGGGGAGAGGAAGGGATCTTTCAAGGAAAAGTGAACAGAATCTAGTTTGTAAAAGATGAATATGGGGAATGACAACCAACAAAACCATTCTGATGTGCAATGACTTATGAACCACTTGGTGTTTATATGCTGACATGCTTATCTACCAATCCCTTAGTTAAATAAATTGGTAAAAAATATGTACATGGAGGCATCTACCTATCTATATCAGCAGTTCTTGCTTCCAGTCCTAACATATGGATGGTAGAGAAAGGAAGATAAGGAGTTCAAGGCTAGCTTGGATTGTATAACACATTTCACATCAGCTTGTTAGATAAGCCTGTATCTCACAATATGTTTTTATCGATATAATTTATTTATTGTTGACAAATTGAACAAACCATTATTTATGTCAAGAAACCTTGATGTTCAAAGTTTTCCAAGTCAAGAATTATAGCCTGTAGAAATTTGAATATGCCTCCCCCACTTAGTGTCTGGTGTTCAAATGCTTGTTTCCCAGTTGAAGGCCCTGTTTGGGGAAGCCTAGGAACTGTGACCCTGCTGGAGAGGAAGTGTGTCACTAGGGATGGCATTGAATTTCAAAATTCATATGTCATTCCCAGGAACCCTCTCTGCTTCCTATTTGCCGCTTGAGATGTAGGCTCTCAGCTACTGCAATGTCTGCCACCTGCTGGCTTCCTGTTCTCATCATTTGGACCCTTTTAAACCAAAAGCCTCAAACATAGTCTTCCTAATAGAAGTTGCCTTGATCAAGACTGTGCAAGGCATCCCACCATAGGTAATAGGCTTCAAAAAGTCAGTTCATGCGGGGGGTAGACTGGGGAGGAAGTCTGGGGGAGCTGGAGAAGGGATGAGACAGGAGATCTCTGGTTGGTATGTAAAATGAATACAAAATTCTTAATATAATAATAATAATAATAATAATAATAATAATAAATAAAATATATTTTAAAAATCAGGGAAAAAAAAGTTGCCTTCATCATGGGCTTCTTATCACAGCAATACAGAAGTAACTAAGGCATATGCTAGAATAAAAGCAAACTTTATTGTAACAGCCTCATTGTAACATATAATATATTCAATATGCAAAATGAAACTTAAGTTTTCAAATGCAGGCCCTTGTGAGGAAGGGTTTATCCTAATGTCTGTAAGTTCTAGGGCACGGAAAGTTACTGATAAATGTCTATTTATTTTTATTTGGGGAACCAATTAGCTCAAAAGTAAAAAATTCACTGAAATTATAATTGGTAATACTGTTTTTATGAGATCTAAATGTATGCATTTAACATTACAGTAACAGTGTACATATGAATATATTAATCAAATCTATCATATTTTCAAAACAATACCCCTCATCTACCATAGTATATTATAATCTTACATGATCATATGTATCTGTGTGTATGTATATAAGTATATATATATATATGTGTGTGTGTATATATGTATGCCATAGTAAATTATAATCTTACATGCTCATATATATGTATATATGTATATGTGTGTATATATATATGTGTGTGTGTGTATATATATATATATATATATTATACATCTAAAAATAATGTTTGGTATGGATTTACATTTTCATATTGATTCTTCTCAAATATGATATCTGCTTATATTTATTTGACTATGATTTATTGATTTTAAATCAGTTAATTTTTCATTTCATGGTCTATATTTACATTCTTAACCATTTTTGATCTCCAAATTTAGAGTGTATACTCCACAAATTTTCAACTCTATGCAGGCAAATCTATTTGTCCTTAAGACAAGTCACAAATACTTTCTCTGTCATAGTCTTTCTGAACTTTTCAATGAAATTTGTGTCTCATTTCATTAACCTCTTTGTACCTTTGTGCTTCCTCAATATCATCCACTTATTTCTAATCAAAATGGCTGGAATAGACTCAATATTATCCTATAAACTTGTCCCCTAAAATGCACCAGAAAGTGACTTTTGCATGAAGACAGTTAATAACATTTGTATTTATTTATTCTCAACTTTTCTTCAAACTCAGTTTGAGAGCTATTTCACCAAACTGTTTAGCTTAATTGAACTAAATTGAGAATAAATTATTAGGCATAGTAATTTATTCTCTTTAAAAAATTATAATTGCTTTTACAAATACACTAAAAATATAAATGATCATGAATCAAATTGTACTTAATAGTAATAATTTAAATTCAAAATTTGATAATCTCTTTTGTCATTTTAAATTTACAGAAATTTATTCCCTTTAAACAAAGATTTAGTTAGACATATTAACTAATCTCTGGATAAATTTGCTATAAATCTCAATAAAAAGAGAATTCAGCTGTTAGCATTCATACTAATTAAACACTATTGTCATAATTCCACAGTGCCAAGAGGAAGAAAAGCATCAATTGGTCCATATACATGAGTATTATGAAAAAAATCATTACTATGAACTGACTTCTGTGCAGATAGATCCAAGACATAGTGATGGACCTGTCCAACATTGCTCAAGTTTCATAATTAAACCTTAATCAAAATGTAACAATTTTAATAAAACTGAGTAGACTATGGTATTTTAATAAGTATTTCAAAGGTCATTATGTTTTTAGCAGCATATGGAGTATATGGTACATTAAGTTTCTTGAAGCTTTTCTTATGCATCTTGAATTAAAATTAAGAAAATGATATTTTCATTCTTATTTAATTCCTTTTTTATCATTTAGTTTATTGTTAGTGTGTTTATTTGTGGGCATGATGTGTAAGGTGCAAAATGTGTGCCATGACATCAGTGTACATGTCAGAGGGTAACTATGTGGAATCAATCCACTCCTTCCACATTAACATGGGTTCTGGGGCACAAACACAGGTATCCAGGCTTATTTGGAAAGTGTCTTTACCTGCTGCTTCATCTCAAAGGCCATGAGTCATCTAATTTTATGCTAACAAACCAATTTCAGACCTAACAGTAACTGTATGCATTACATAATTATTTTCAATTGTATGCGAATGATGTAATTGTTGCTTATCTATTACAAGTTAGTTAAGAGGCTACTTGCATGATTAAATTAAATGTTAATTTGTAAAGAAACTTATAAGAACATTTGTTTTATCGAGCACTGGGAGGAGAAATGGCACCCAGATCTGCACATGCAGATCCAAATTGGTCTTTTGTGTAGACTTTCTTTATAAACAATATAAGGCTCTTAGAGTTCAGCTCTTAGATAAAAGCCAAAATGGTGTGAAGAGATTGAATATAAATAAATAGGTTTATACCATATTTTCACATAATGTCTTTTGCATATCTTCATTAGGAAAGTCATTATAGTTTTTAACATTTGTCAACTTTTTCAAAGATTTCCCCAATGCTATAATGCTTCCTGGGACACATAGACTTTTAGAGAAGAGCTGAAACTTGAACTGAAAGACAGCCTATGATTACACACACCATTATCCAAAAGTAACAATTTTCCCACCACCTTCCAAATGTTGCCTAAAGTCATTAAACTGATCATGTGCTCTGGAGAGGGGAGGAAGACCTGACTGAATGTGCATGGTTGGCATGAGTATGAACATGTCAAGGTTCCCAGTGCCTCAGACCCATGTGAATGACAAAGTTGTCTGTGGGTCAGGCATAGGAAATGGGCAAAACTTTCTTCTGGTACAAGTATAAGTGTTTATAAATGACTAGTCAGTATGTTCAAAAACCTAGCAGCCACAACTTGCTTCTCCCAGTGACTATAATCCAAGACTCTTCCCATAGAGAGATCCCATTGAGACTAGCCTATACTTCCTTCTTGTGTTATACACGATAAATGTGCTGAGTGCTTTCCATTACTAGGAGCACCTTCCACCTGATCACAGCTTTTCTGTACGAATGTCTGTGGATGGCTGTCTATCTGCTCTTCCTTCATTCCTGCATCACCCCAGTGAATCTTCCAGGATCAAACTATGCAAGACATAGCACTGTGTACCTCAAATGAAAAACAGACTATCTAAACCATATATGCTTCACTTTTCCTCTGAAAAATTTTTCTCTGTATTCCTTTTCTTAGCACATTCAAAATAGCACTCATTAAACTATTTATTCAAATTTAAATTTAGTCATTCAAACCACTGATAGTTCAGCTTTGTACTCACCAACCATACTACCAAGTGTCTTAGGTAGGGTTTCTATTGCTGTGAAAAGACGCTATGACCATGGCAACACTTATAGAGAAAACATTTAATTGGGTGTTTCACATACAGTTTCAGAGTTTCAGTCCATTATCATTATGGTAGGGAGCGTGTCGGTGTTCAGGCAGACATGTTACTGGATAGGTAGCTGAGTATCCTATATCTTGCAGGCAACAAAAAGTTGATGGAGATACTGAGCAGTATCCTAAACATAGAAAACTTCAAAACCCACCTCCACTGTAACACACTTCCTTCAACAAGGCTCTACCCACTCCAAAAAAGCCACACCTTCAAGTAATCTAATAGTGCCACTCCTTATAAGATTATGGGGATCAATTACATTCAAGCTACCATATTCCACTCTTTGGCCCCCATAAGCTTATAACAATATAATAATGTGAAATGCATTTAGTGAAATTTCAGAAGTCCCCATAGTCTATCACAATCTCAACAATGTTTAAAAGTCCAAAGTTCAAGGTCTCTTCAGAGATTCATGCAATCTTTCAACTATAATCCCCTATAAAATCAAAATCGAAACACAGATCACATACTTCTAACATATAATCACACAGGATATACATTATCATTCCAAAACATGGGGAAGGGAACATAGTAAGGAAATACTGGACAAAACCAAGACCAAAAACCAGTTAGGCAAACTCCAAACTCTGCATCTCCATGTCTGATGTCAAATGCTCTTCAGATCTCCAACCCTGTTCAGCTTTATTGACTGCAACCCACTTCTTTCACTTGGGCTGGTTCCACTCTCTGTTCAAAGCTCTCCTTGGTAGGTATCCCATGACATTGTTATCTCTAATACCATGGGCTCTCCAAGGCAATACAAGCTTCAACTTTACAGCTTCAAGCAATGGCATCTCTACTAGACCTCTATTCAGGGACACCCCTGATACATGCCTGACCTCATTGGCTTTCTTTAGACATGGAGGCAAATTCCATAACCCATTTCTTCTATCCTTATCTTTAAAGCCAGAACCTTGTGGTTGAGGCTGGCAACTTCTGCTATTGCTGGGGCTGGAACATGGGCCCCTTGTTAAATTACATCTTCTCCAGTTTTCTGTCTTTCACTGCTTAAGCCTGACTGTCCTGACACTTGCTCTGTAAACCAGGCTGTCCTATTTCTGCCAGCTTCTGTCTTCCCAGTGCTGGAATTAAAGGTGTGCCCCAACACACCTAGCTATAAGCTTTCCTTAGTTTCTTTTCACAAGTGGGAAACTTAGCTGGGTTGGATTTTGCCCTTTGATCACCAATCCCTGTATTCCATTTCTTAATCTGTTTCTCTCCTTGAACAAAGGATTTAGTTCCATTCCACTTTCTGATGTTCTTTTTCTCCTCAAAATTTACATTTTATAATTTACCCTGTTCAGTTTGCTCCTTTTCATTATAAATTTTCCATAGAGTTAGCACTAATATCCACACAATGGAGTTTACACTAGGCTGTTTTGAGCTTCTTCTGCCAAAGTGATTAATCTAAATCTCTTCACTTTTGCCTCAAGTAGACTCTTCGAACAAAGCAAAAGGTAGCCACTTTCTTCAGCAAAATTTCACAAGAATGATCTCAAGGCTACATACTAACATTCTTCTCTTCTGAAATCTCTTGATCCCCACAGTTCATTAAATCACACTCAGCATCACTGTCTTTCATGCTCCAATTAGTACGGTCCAGTAGGCAGTACTTAAAACATTCCACTGCTTTCCTAACTCAAACTCCCAAAGTCCATATTGCTCTAAACAAGCCTATCAGAGCAATATCCCAGTCCCTGGTTACAAACTTCTGTCTTAGTTAGAGTCTCTATTGTTGTGAAGAGACACCATGACAACAGCAACCCTAATAATGAAAATATTAATTTGGAGTAGCTCACTTGCCATTTTAGAGGTTCAGTCCATTATCATCATGGTGGGGAACATGGTGGTTTGCAAGTAGACATGGTGCTGGAGAGATAGCTGAGAGTCCTACACGTTTTAGGCAACAAGAAGTCACTGGGCAGTATCCTAAACATAGGAAACTTCAAAACCCACCACCACAGTAATACACTTCCTCCAGCAAGACCATACCCACTCTAACATAGCCATACCTCCTTATAGTTCCACGCTCTATGAGGGCCAATTCCATTCAAACTCCCACACCTAGGATGTTATTCTATCACACCCTGGAATCCTCTTTCCATATGATACTTACCCATCTCTATTCCATCTAGGCCCAAAACAGTCTTCATAGACATTTCTTCCTTTGATCTCAGGGGAATGTATCTATACCTTATTAAATAACTTAAAAATATTAGTCAAAGAGACTTGAAAACGTTCTATGAAAATTTGTTTTTCAAATATTAAAATCTTCTCCACCTCCATCCTCTTGGGATTCAGCCTTCTGGTGCAGATCCAGCATCACACCCCTAGTTCTTCCCTGCCACTCATTTCAACTGTTCCTTCTTGACTGTTTTCATCCCTTTGTTACTACCTGCCGACTCTCAGAACAGATCTCTAGCAGGGACCCCACAGCTATTACACTTGTCTAGAACTGAGGATAAGGCAATAACAACCAAGGAGCAGAACATTCAACCAACAAATGAAACCTTCACTGTCTGAAGACAAGGATCTGTTACTGAGGACACCACTTGCTTATTTTACCAAACAAAGAGAAATTGAACTCATGCTGAACTAGAAGCTTCACTCATACTAACTAAAGTGTTGGAAGATACTCTGTATGCTACCAGAGGATAAAGATAAACACCAATATCACCTAGCTACTGACCCTGTGGCCTATAATATTGACATGCCTGCAAGATCTACTGGTACAATAATAGCATGGATGTTATGGGAGTAACCAACCACTCTTTACATGGGCTTAAGGTGTATTCCATGTGTTGGAACCCATACCTGATACTGCTAAAGTGTTCAAGAACTTGAGACTAGATAAGCAATGGCTCCTAGGAGAAAACTTACTACTATGAGTTAATTAAAAGAACATGTCAAAACACATGCTTCCCAATGACATACTGCTATATCCAAGATCAATGAATTGCTCACCCACCATCACTTCTTCATTAACACAGAGACCAAAAACTGGATAATACAGAAGGGATGATTTTAGAGTGCTCAACTCTAAATAAGATGTCCTTATCGAACCCTTCCCCTCAGTGCTCATGGTTCAATAATGACAAGGAGACAGAAAAAATATAAAAGCCAGAGGTAGAGGATGACTCCAAAGAAATAGCATCCTCCAGACACAACAGGACTGATGCACGTAGGAACTCCCAAAACCTGTGACAGCACACAAAAAAATCTACACAAGTTCAAACCAGACAAAATTCCAGCACTGAGAGGGGAGCTGAACACAAATTCCCACATCTAACCAAGAAGCTATATAGTAGTTTATACCTGCTGAGAAAGAGAAAATCACCTTTCTCAAATGTAGTAACAGTGTGTACATCACACTCTAAGGTAGGCCCTATGCCCAACACAAAACAGTCTCCATGTTTTGCTACAGTTTTCATTTTTTGAGTTTTTATTGATGTTGTTACTTTTTGTCATGTTGGATTTTTTGTTTGTTTTAATTTTTTTAGAGAGAGAGAAAAAACATGAAATTGGATGAGTAAAGAGGTGGGGAGAATCTCAGAGGAATGGAAAGAATAAAATAAAAAAATTATTCTATGAAAAAAATTAAATTATAAAAAGTGACTGTGCAATGTAGGATTTCTTTAAAAGTACAAGTTTAATTTTTTAATTTAAAAAGTATTAAAATCTCTCATTTAGAAAGCATCTTTATAAATGAGGCATAATACAAAAAAATTTGATTACCATTCTAGGGGACTGTAATTGAATTATTGTAATTCTTAGATTCATTCATAAATTAGAGAGCATCTGCCATGAAAATGTAGGCATTATCATTTACAGCTCTCAGTATTTGCCTGCACTTCATCAGCTTAATTTAACAGGAAAGGAGCAAAGCATGTTGGCTTGCAGGGTCTCTGTACCACCAAAGCCAAACAGGTGAGGCAACATGAGATGAAAATCCTATGAGAAGAAAAACAATTAAGTCAAAATTGTGTGTCGATAAATGCAGCACATCACAATGATTTTTTCATTAATCAAAACTTCTTTGTAATGAAAAATAATCCCCACTGTCTCCAAATCAATATTGCCACTAGCCTTCGAGTTGACAGTCTACTTCAGTGAGAATTTGGTGTCATCTCTTTCTGGTCTGATGCATCACCTGTGAATGAAGAGAAGCTGTGCAGATATCAATAACACACATGTGACGTTAACACCTACAAAAGCTCTAATCCCTGGGGTATGCTCAGTATCATTGTGACAGGAAGAATTCTAGATGAGGAAGGGAACATAGCGTTGAACGCTTTCCAGCTTCTGCACTTAGCCCTTGATTTCACAAGCACCCTTCCGTATTTGGATTTCTGTCTGTTTTTTGCTATTCCCCTTGCATCTGCTTATTTGTTGGCTTTTTCCCACTTAGGAATTCAATTCATAGGAACTCAGAAAAATACAAAAAAAAAATGATTATATCTAAAGTTTTGAGAAGTGCAATCCACTCCTGATGAAGCATATTGAATGGAAAAGTGGTTAAATATTTGTCAATGTACTCCTAGGAATAAAATCATTATTGAGGAAACTTCCATATGAACTTTAATATTTTAACTCAAAATAGTGCTACTACAGTATGGTATTTGGAAAGAAACACATTCTAGAGCATAGGGAGAGGGTTTCATGAATAAAAATCCTTGTAGTGCAGAGGTGAAGGCTGGCATTTGAAACTCGAGCACTCACATAAAAACCTGGATGTCCCATGTGCTGGCAACCATGGTGCTGGGTGTAAAAGGGGAGATAGAAGAATCTCTGAGGCTTCTTGGCTGCCAGCCTAGCTCCAGGTTCAGTGAGACCCTTTCTCAAGGGAATACGAGTAAGACAGAGATTGATAAAGCAGAACACATTCTTCACTATTTTCTTAACACGTATGTGCACATACATTACATGCACACACATAAACTCACATATGCATATACATATACAAAAAATTTAGAAACACCTTTTTTTCTAATTTCAAGATCCTCTAAATTACTAAAATTTTGATACAATATTGTAAAAGACACAGGACATAAAAGTAATTTTATTATCTCTATAATGATTTAATGCCATTCAAACATCAATATCTTAATTCTAGGAAATTATTTGTGAATTTATTCAATTCACCTGCTTGAAAGGGATGAGATTCTAATAGTAATTTTTATTGATATACATACTCTGTATAAGATGAGAGTTTATTTAAGATATCTTATTGACTTTGGTGTTTTCCTTTCAGATTCTTTCTTGATAACAGTTCAGCTAAATGTGTATAGAGGTATACTACACATGGGAGAGTATGAACTTCTTTTTATGGAAGGAATCCAAGTTCAAGCAATCCCTTGCTTCTTACAAAGCATCCTGCAGAAAATCAGAGAAGCCATGAAAGGTGGGTTACGTTTGATGGCCAGCAGAATAAATAACAAAATTTTAAAAATAGAACTTCTTCGTTTCTGCCTGCATTACTGTAATATATTCTCTTTATTTGAGCTAATTCTGTGTCTTAAATTACGAATGAGTTGTAAAATCACCATAACCCTTTTCCATACTGGACAGTGTCATTAATGTGATTTTACCAGAATCATAGAGCAAATTAGAGGCAGAATTACAAAATTGTGTGGCTTATTCTTTTCATCCTGTCATGTTACCTCTGAGATGTTTTTGTCACCAAGGTGATACAGATTGTTTCGATGTTGCTATGAATTACATCCATGACCGACTTCAAGGCTTTCTTATAAACCACTGTTCAAACAGAGTTATGGCCAGTGTACCACTTTCTCTCCCAAATGTGATATCACACTTCTTATACCTCATTGGATCATCTTTTAGAAAAACAAATAAGCTTGTTTGTGTTATCGGAAATTATTTTTTCAGGGACATTATAATCACAGTTGGAAATTAGGAGAACAGCAAAAATTAACATCTCTACTTCTTAATGTAATAAGTAAGGAAAAGTAATAGTGTTGAAATACAGCTGGACTTGGGCCAGAGAAATAGCTCGGGAATAAGAATACTTTCTCCCAAGCCTAATGAACTGAGTTTAACCTATGTCTTATGTTTCATTTAAAGTAAATACATGAATAAATGTTTGTATGTATGTATGACTTAGTAGTGTTATTTTGTATTTGTATGTTATGTATACATATGTGTGTGTGTGTGTGTGTGTCTATATCTGTATGTGTGCATCTGTCAGTTTGTCTCTGTGTGTGTTTCTGTGTGTATGAAACTAAGTATAATTGGGAATACTGCCATTCTTTTTTATTTTAAAAATCAATTCAGAAACAATATTTTTGTGGGATCCTCTAATATTTTGAGTAAAATAAAAATACGCTAAATTTTCTTTCACGTGTGACTATTAAAGTACGAAGAAGAACAAGAGAAAAGATATTGTTTACATCAAAGTTTTATATCAAAAATTCCCAGTTGCTCTACACTAACTAAATAAGAGTCATTTCCTAGTAAAGGTTGTTCACATTACTAAGGATTACTAAATTAATCTACCAAAAAAATGTCTTTGGAAGGGGGAATGGGTACTTAGAGAAATGGAATTGTTGTCTTTAATGGTGAAACTTAGCACCCATAGCATCTGGACAGGCATGGAACAGAAGCAGCAGATAACAGCTGGATGACCCCATGGAGCCTCACATGGTGCACAGGATGAGGAAGGCAACCATGAATAGATGAGCCCCAGGGCCTCAGTCAGGGCAAAGCCCTGAACGGCATAGGAGAAGAGCTGTTGCTTGAGACACAGGTTTCTGGCATAACCCAAAATCAAACTACCAAACACCATTCCAATGCCAGCCCTGCTCCAGCCACAGCAACTGTGGTGGCCCCAGCACCAATACTTCGGCAGTTGTATCAGTGTCCCAGGAAACAACATTAGCCTGTAACTCCCTGGTCTGGTCACCTAGAGAGGGCGCCTGCTCCAGGAAGGCTGTTTAGTTGGTTCTTTTAGCTCAACATTTTTGTTTTTGTTTTAACCTACAAGACAGAACAACAATCATCAAATTATCATCCAAATATTTCTACTCTCATATCTGTTTGAACCTATCAGTTGTCTTCACATCGTCTTCTTTGATGGGGGCGGGGGATGTCAACTGTAATAGTGTCAGATCACATAGTGTCACACATACCTATGTTCATTTCATAGGTGTTTTGTAACATTGGGAAATTAAAGCAGCTTGCATGAAAGGATATGAAATCTAAAATCCTCCTTTTGTGAAAACTTTCACAACCTGAACTAGGAAATATAGGATGAAATGGCATGGACCAGTACATCCAATACTTAGCTCTAAACCATTTCCAGAAGTATGCATTTATTATTGATAAATAGTCATATAAAAGATGACAAATAACAGAACAAAAAGTACAGAGAGTGACAACTTTAAAGAGAATGGATGAAGGACAAGGCAAGGGGTGCATGCTAACCTCCAACCAAATGCATTAATTACAAATAGCTGCCAAATCCACAGTGTGTTGCCTGGTTTTGAGACTAAAACTGAATATATAGATACTTTATCTTTGTTACCTGGCATCATTTCAACTTTGACAATAGAAATGGCCCAGGAACATTGTATGTGGAAGAGGATCCCTTACTGGATATAGGAACATTGCTTGTGGAAGAGAATCCCTTACTGACTTTAGGAACATTGATTGCATGTGGAAGAGGATCCCTTACTGGTTATAGGAACATTGCATGTGGAAGAGGATCCCTTACTGGTTTTAGAACATTGCATGTGGAAGAGGATCCCTTACTGGTTTTAGGAGTTGTTTGTCATCTTTCCGGATTCTGCAGCAATTGCCTGCAGAAGGTTTTCATGCTAGTAAAGGGCACTCCCAGCAGACGACTGGCCATCAGCAACAAACAGATCTTCACCAATGGACCTTTAAAGTACTAGGAAGGAGAAGACTAGTACAACCTCTCAATCTGGCTTTTGCCAACATGTTACCAAATGAATCCTGATGGCCTTCTCAACTGTGAATGTTCTTACTGGTACTCAAGCAGACAACTTGTCTGTGAGTTGCTCTGTGTGTCCAAGGTACAGATTCCCTGAAAATCTACTATCAACTATCCTTCATCTGAAATACCGAGAGAAAGCCTCTACTATCCCATGGACCCTAGAAGCACATTCTCAAGAAGATCTGAATTCACCCTAAGAAGTCTGTCTCATACTTGTCCCATCAGCCATGAAGTTCGTGAATGCTTCCTATATTTTTTCCTCTTATCATTGCTAATGGTTCTGTTTCTCTTCTTAAAAGGCAGTCCTCTGTTAATAATGAAATATTTTCTGATCAAATAAATATTTTCTGATCAAATCCTTACTTGGGTGCTATTCTTGCGAAAGACTTAGATTTGGTTCCCAACATTCACTTGGTGGATCATAATAATCTGTATTGTTATAATAGTGCCCTCTTCTGGCCACTGTGGACACTACACACATATGTGGCACATATAAACACATATAGGCAAAACACACACATAAAAATAAAAATAAATATTTTTAGAAATTTAAAAATACTTACTCAGAATATTATTGGGCTTTTAATTTTTTGACAGATATAAAAAATAACATTCAAGAAAACATGACTGTTTATGTTCTTTCCGAATCCATCATCTTCTATGATGACAGTAAGCTGCTGTTCAGAAATTGTCATTGGTCTCTTCTTTTTGTTTGTTCCTTCCATCCTTTTTTAACGTGTTCTACTACATCGAATGCCTATCTCAAGTCCTGGGACTGAACCTCTTGTGTTTCACTTCATCCATTTTTATTTGCTTTGTTTCATCCAGAGGTTTTATACTACAATTGCTAATGAATGAAGACTCTTACAACTAGGAGATGTTTTGCTATCTTTTCTGTTCCAAGAAAGAACCACTGTGAAGCTGGTCTGGATTACCAGGGGGGTGACAATCCTGAAGACAGACCTTTTTGTCTTGATCCCACTCTTTTTTTAATTAATTAATTAATCAATCTATTTATTTTACATCTAGGCCACAATTTTCCCTCTCTCCTCTCCTCTCAATCTCTCCCCCATCCCATCTTTTTTCCACCCTCCCAATACACTCCCCCTCCATTTCTGTTAAGGAAAGAGCAGGTCTCCCATGAGTATCAAGAAAACATGGCATATCAAGTTGCAGTAAGACTAAGCATCTCCCCATGTATTAAGGTTAGGTGAGATGACCTAGTATGAGAAGTAGCATCCCAAAAGCCAGTAAAAGAGTCAGAGACAGCCTCTGTTCCCACTGCTATGAATCCCACAAGAGGACCATGCTACACAACTGTAACATACATGTAGAGTGCCTAGATGAATCCCATGTAAGCTCCCTGTTTGCTGGTTCAGTATCTGTGAGGCCCTATGAGCCCAAGGTAGTTGATTCTGTGAGGTTTTTTGTGATGTCCTTGACCCCTCCAGCTCCTACAATCCTTTTAGCCCCTCTTCTGCAGCATACTCCAAGCTCTGCCTAATGTTTGGCTGTGGGTCTGCATTTGTTTCCATGAGTTGCTGCATGAAGCCTTTTTGATAACAATAGGGCTAGGTGCCAATCTGGTCACAGGTGACAAGTTCAGGCTACCTATGTGCTATTGCTAGGAGTCTAAGCTAGGGTCATCCTTGTAGATTCCTGGGAGATTCCCTTGGGCCAGGTTTTTACCTGTCCAAGAAATGCCCCCTTTCCAGTAGTCTCTTCCAGTACTTGCTTTCTCTGTCCCCACAACCAGATCTCCTATGTTCCCATTCCCACATGCCCTCAGTCAGTTGTAAATCTCTTCTATTTCCTCCCAAATATCTGGGCATACCCCATGAACCCTCCTTGTTACCTAGTTTCTCTAGATGTGTGGATTGTGGCATAGTTATCCTTTATTTTACAGATAATATCTACTTATTAGTGAATACATACCATCATGTTTGTCTTTCTCAGTCTAGATGATTTTTCCTAGTTCCATCATTGTCTTTAAATTTCTAGTGTCCTTGTTTTTAACAGCCAAATAATACTCCAGTGTGTAAATGTACCACACTTTCTTTATCCATTCCTCAGTTGAGGGATATGTAGGTTGTTCCCCGGTTCTGGCTATTATAAATAAAGCTTATGAACATGTGGTATGATTGAGCATCCTTTGAGTATATGCCCTAGAGTGGTATAGCTGGATCTTGTGGTAGGTTGATTCCTAATTTTCCTGGAAACCACCACACTGATTTCCAAATTGGCTGACACCCACAGTAGAGAGTGTTCTGTGGTGATATTGTATTTGTGTACCCTAATAAAGCTTATCTGAGGATCAGAGGAAAAAGCCAGCCACTATATTAGACATAGAAGTCAGGCAATGGCAGCACACGCCCTTATTCCTAGCATTTGAGAGGCAGAGATCCATCTGGATCTCTATGAGTTCAAGGCCACACTGGGAACAGAGCCAGGCACGGTGGCACAAACCTTTAATCCCAGCACTTGAGATCTCATATTTTTGCTTGGGAAGGACACACGCCTTTAGTCCCAGGAAGTGATGGCAGGAACCTAAAAGGTATCTAAGGCTTTAGGACTAGGAACTAGAAGCTTTTAAACGGTTCAACTGAGACCCTCAGGGGTGAGGACTCAGAGGCTTTCAGTCTGAGGAAACAGAATCAGCTAAGGAGTTGGTGAGGTGAGTTTGGCTGTGGCTTGTTCTGTCTCTCTGATCTTTCAGAATTTATCCCAAGATCTACCTCCGTTTTTTTTTTTTTTTTTTTGGTTTGTTTGTTTGTTTTTTTATTAAAACCGTTTAGCAATTCACGTTACAATGTTCCCTTTGCTCTACATGATTTCCAGCAAGAGCTGGAGCTGTTGCTTGTTTTTCACTTTGGAAATTTTTGTCATGAATTCATATTAATTTTTACCTCATATCTTTACCTGGAATAGTCTTAACAATTTTTGAATTATTTAATAAACTATTGTATGCTACATGAAATGGCAGCCTACTATGTAATGATTTGAGTCCAGAGGAATGAAAAGAGAGGGCCAATAAAAATATCTAGATAGCAAACTATGAAGTTGGCATAAATGTTTTAGCCTGTGAAATTTCTCTATAGGATTTGATACTCTATAAAGAAGTAATTATAAAATACGTGCATTACTTTATAATTGCAAATTGAGTAACACTAATAAAGCAAAGTGTTGAAGACATAGAGTTGTAAAAGAGGAAACATGTTGGACATTGCAGTTAAACTAGTGTTGATCTCAAGCAGATTGCTACACAGTAAAATGTTAATTTTAGATTCTATAATTAGTTAGAATAAAAATTCAAGACATGTAGTCAAAGAACAAGGGAAATTGAGGAGATTCCCTAGAAATTATCTGTTGCTCAAAAGAATTAAAGAATTGGAACTAGAAAACTGAAACAAAAATGAAGTCAGAATGGTAGAATCAACCTTAATTTACTAGAAATTACACTGCACATGGGTGGAGTGAATATCTGACCTTAGGATCAAAGCAAACTCTTCAAATCTATTATTATTTCATTTCTTTCTACTATTGTTTTTGAGACAGATCCTCACTATTAGTCTGGGCTGGCTGGCCTTGACCTTGCTGTTCTCTAGGTCTATCCTTGCAAGTGTTCAGATAACAGAAGTGCATAACCATCTTTGCTCTATCAGTGACCATTTGAAATGTCAAGACACTTCACTAAGAAAAATTCGGCTTTCACAGGGGATGCAGTATAACCCGACATTCACAGAAAAGTGAATGGTGTGGAGACTGGATGCAGTGGAACACATCTGTAATTTAAGTACTGGGGATGCTTAGGCAGGAAGAACACATGTTCAAAGCTCATTAGGACTACATAAGTACAAACTATCTGAAAGAGAGAAAGAGAGAGAGAAAGAAAGAGAAGAAAATACACTTGGAAAAAAAACATTACATGCTAGAAGATAACACAATTTATCAATAACAGAAATGTGTATTTTCATTTGACAGTTATTTCTTACATATGAACAAAACACAAAATAATCAAAGAAAACTGTGGGTTAAACAGACTTTATCAAATTAAATACTTGTCTGGGTTTTTTTTTTTTTAATATCATCAAGAAGAAAATGCAACCCAGGGGACAGAACATTAGAAATGTTTACATAAAAAGTAGCTAAAAGGATAAATTATAAAAATATGCATTGACAATGGCATCCAGCATATATTTTTAAAACTCTTACAATGCAACAATAAAAAAGTAACAAAAACTCAATTTAGAAGTTATCAAGAATGTGGAAAATTATGTCTCCAGTAAAGTTATACAAATTTAACAATTACACACAGGAAAAAAATGGAACATCTCCAGTGACAAGGGAAGGGAGACGTCATTTCATAGGTATACAGTATATTTAAATGAGACTCCTACCTGGTAAAGTACTGAGAATAAGAAACTGCTGAATGCTCAGCCCTAAACAAGACATCTATATCATCTCTTCTAAAACTCAGGAAACATCACAGATGGGGCACTGAAAGAAGGTGAAGAGCACTCGGCTTATCTTGAATGATGAAACTACAAATTCATGTCAGCTATTGTCACCTGCACAAGATCTGCACAACACTGAGACCTTCAACATTTCATCATGGAGTGGTCCAGGGCTTGTAAGACTTCATCTCACCCTGGGGAGCAATTAATGGGGTAGGGAGAGCCACCAATAAATTGCCATTGCTCAAGTAAATAATCTCCCACCAATGGGCATGCTGCTATTACTAATTAAATGTATGGACCAAAAAAATACAGGAGTGAAAAAAAGGAGATTAGAAGGGAAGATGTGTTAGGAAGGAAAAACTGTGAATACATACTTTTAAATCATGTCATGAAAAGTGTGGATAAATCAGAACCTCATCTATCAATCCTAAGATATAAGTGATGGTAAGAGTTTGGCAATCTCCTCACATGTTACACATAGAACTCATGGTGCAACTAGCAGTTTTATTATTACACATAAGCCAAAAAGAAATGAAAGTATTCATTCCATGCACAATCTTGAGTTAATATTTATAAGAGTCTCACATTCTCCTGAAAGTGCTTACAAAACAAATATTAATCAATTGATAAATACAATCATTCGTGACTGTTGGTGGAATAGTATTAACCACAAAAATAATCATTCAGGCAAAAAATGGATGAAACTTAAAATCATTGTGGTAAGTGAAAAAAAAGACACAAAGTATGATATATTGTAAAATCCCTTTTATATGAAATGTTCATATGGTCACATCTGCAGAGAAACAAAGTAGGTCTGTGTTGTTGAGACCTGGGAACGAAGACAATGGAGAAGGCTGTAAACGTGTAGGTTGTCTTCTTTTCTTCTGTTCCACCTTCTTCCTTCCACTTCGTCCCTTTTACAAATATTTGTTTAGGATGTACAATGCACTTTCTCTACAAGAAACTGAGTGTGCATGTCTGAAAAGTGCATTGTCTCCAGGTTTCAAAAAGTTGGAGTTTAAGAAAAATGTAGTTTCTATTAACCTTGACCTTGGTAATTTATCACCAGCCTTAACCATCCCCTTTATTTGAATTAGCTCAATACTGCACTGCATAATCACTCTTTACTTCTAAATTGAGTCATTGTTACAGCAACGAAGATATATGTACATTCCACAAAGACTACATTTGTTTATATAACAGTCTATTGAAAATCATTGGGTTTGTACTACAATGTACTGGGCTGAGATGTGGGTGAAGGATGATGACCTTTATGGAAAATATAAAGGGCTAAAAGCTAAACACAAATATTCTGTACACAAAGTAGGGTTTGTATAGAAATATCACCATGAAGAACATAGAGCACTATAAAATATATTGGTGAACTATTGCTGAGCATGAATTTCTGCCTCAACAGTTGAATACTGTTATTCTATTATCTAATGTCTTTTACCACTGGGAAAGAATAAAATTAATAAAAATGCTCATAGATATAAGAAACTCATATTTCTTCCGACAATGTAAACAGAGTGTAATTCAGAACAGCAAGAGCAATATGTGTGAACTCATTATTCAGTTTTATTTTAATAAAAGAAGAGTAAAGTGGGTGGGAGAATAACATTCTGGGAAGTAATGCAGTAATCAGCATTTTCTAGTATTCCTGAGAACTTACCACACAATTCTTTTCAGGAGCCAGTTATAAATGCAGGGATGACCACAGTGTCTGAGGAACATAAGTTAGAAAAGGAGCATTTATTTCCTCAGGAGCACTGTTCCCCAACTCCCACATGTATAAGAAATTTCTATATTGCTCCTATGAAGAAATTGTTTCTAGCTCTAAATAGACATTTTCCTGGAATAGGGTGCATTAAAGACAATCAGAACCATTTGATTATATTCATAAAAGACTAAGAATCAATGCAAAAGACATTCCTGACATAGTTTCAATAATGATTTATAGAAACTTTTTCAGTGACATGTTTCCATTAAAATATTTCCAAAAATATGATAAAAAGCAAATAACCCAAACCAGCAAAAAATAGTGCATTAAATAATTTCACAGAAGGAAAGACTTTGTAGTAAACTTAAGAAATTTGAGACTGTCATGTAACTGGGATTGTTTCATCCTGTGTAATTACCTTCAGTGTGCCTTAGCACATTTTGCTTTATTCTGTCTTTGGCACAATGGAAAAATTCAAGCCAGCACAGAAAGTGATTCTTCCTCTAGTTCCAAACAAATGATGTCCAGTCCAAGGCAGAGGTTCTCCCTACTTCATATACCATCCTGTTTTCATGGTAGATTCTCTCTTATGGAGCTTAAGGATGTCTAGTGATCTCATGTTATAAGCAATGCTGCGCTATGAAAATAAATATATGTACAGCTATTAACATTTCCTTAGTCAGTTTGGGAATGGATTGAAAAATTACAGAAAAATAGTTTTTCATCTGGTAAATTTCCTAATAAAAATATAAACCCCAAAACTTAGAAGGGGATATAAGAGCTATTATCACTAACCCTTTTTTTCAAGGTGTTGAATTCAAACATAAACAATTTTTTTTAATGCACAACATGTCTTGATCATATTCCCCCCTCATCCCTCCTTCAACTGCTCCAAGACCCAACCCAAATTCCCTTTCCCCCTCCCAATTTAATATTACCTTCTTCCTTCTTTAAAATTCCTCTCTCAGATTCTACATCTGGACCTTGACCACAGTTTCCCTTATCTCTACTCCACCCTCTCTCAATTCCCTACCTCTCCTCTCCCCCAGATACACTCTTCCTCCATTTCCCTTCATAAATGATCAGGACTTCCAGGGATATCAATTGTACAAAGCATAATAATTTTTTTATAAGACTAGGCACATACCCTCATATCTAGGCTGGACAAGACAACCCAGTAGGAGGAATAGGGTCCTGAAAGTAGACAAAAGAGTCAGAGATAGCCCCCACTCCAACTGTTAGGAGTCCCACAAGAACACCAAAATATACAACCATAACATAAATGCAAAGGACCTAGCTCAGAGCCATACAGGCTTCCTGATTGTTGTTTCAGTCTCTATGAGCCCCTGTGATCCCTGCTTAGTTGATTTTGTGGTCTGTGTTCTTGTGGTGTCCTTTACCCCTATGGCTACTACAATCTTTCTTCCCCTCTTTCATAGGGTTTCCCAAGCTCTGCCTATTATTTGACTGTGCATGTGTCTGCATCTGCTTTTATCAGCTGCTGGATGAGCCTCTCTGATGGAGATTATGCTAGGCCCTGCTCTGTAAGTATGACGTAATAACATTAGGAATCATTTCATTGACTTTTTTTTTTTTTTTGTCCGTCATGGTTGTTCTGTCTTAGGTCTCTGGGCTATCCTGATTCCTGGCCTTCCAGGCAGTATCAGGCATTGGCTCCCTTTCATGGCGTTGGCCTCAGTTTGGGCCAGTCATTGGTTGGCTGCTCCCACAAGTTCTGTGCCACCATTATCCCAAGGACATCTTAAAGGCAGGAAACTTTGTAGGTCGAAGGTTTTGTGTCTGGGTTGATCTCCCAGTCCCACTACTGGAAGCCTTACCTGGTTACAGAAGATGTCCAGTTCAGGCTCAATCTCCCCATTAAGAGTCTTCCCTAGGGTCACCCTAATACATTCCAGGGAGTTTCTGCTGTTCTAGGTTTCACATCATCTCTGAAATGAACCCCAAATCAGTCATCTCTCCTGGTACTCTCTTCTTCCACCTCCTCATCCATCCTGTTCCCATCCCCACCCACCCCCAGTCCTGTTAGCAGTAAACTCAATATTTTGTTGTCATTGTTTATTTTCAGACAGGAGCTCATGTAGCTCAGGTTCTTGATCCACCTGTCTCAGGCTCTTGAGTGCTAGGATTATACGAATTCATCAGCAGACCTAGCAAAAGCCTTAAGGTTCATTGCACTTTTTACCTGAGTAACGACCTTTAAGAACTAATGTGAATAGAAAAATAAAGATGGCCAAAGCATTTGCCTAAGATACACTTCCCATTGGCTCAAATTCTAGTTGGACTCAAATGAGAAATTAAATTTATAGATTTTTAACTTTGACACTCTTCAAGCTTTAATCCAGACAGATGCAGAATTTAATGAAAAGAATAATTTTGAAGATGAATTAGAATTAATACTAACTGTCCCAGTGGTAGGGTAGTGAGCGTGTGACATAACAAAAAAGAATGGTCAAGAGCCTGGGGACAGGAGGTCACAGAGATGACAGAAATCAGGCTTTTGGGCTGAGAAGCTGTCAGGCCTGTCAGAATCTGCTAAGATGTCAGGTGAAGTAAAGACAGAACAATGGCCTGCCCACAAAATATATGATTCTAAATCAACAGGGAATGCAGCAAGAGCATAAAAGAATATTCTTCATGGAAGCTGTTTTATTTTATTGTACACAAAGTTTTTTTTTTTTTTTCCTTCTCTTCAGACTCTTTTTTTTTCACTCAAACATTAACTTAGTTTAATCACCCTGGTGCTGCCCAACCACATTTGCACCCAGCTTCTTCCTGCCTCCCTACACATGGTTCTGAAATGGAGAGCAAGGATTTTGTCTCAGTCAGTGTCTACTGATGCTTAGTTTTAACCAAACAGAAAAAGCTATGGAGTGTTCTTATGAGTACCTTGCTTTGCTCCAGCCTCAGCATCTATTTTTATCCTCAGCCGGGCACTAATTATGGCCCATTCCAGGCAATTTTCTTCTTTATTATTTGACATTTCCTTTATATTGTTTCCCAAAGTTAATATTCTCATTGAAGAATTCCTTGTCCTACATATTATATTTAATATGTTATATATTATTTACCATATTATATATTTATTAATATTTATTGTTTCATTGTTTAGATTAGTAGTATATATATTATATTTATTAATATTTAATATACCATATATTGTTAGGCATGTTACACTAAACTTTCCTTATTCTCCAATAATTTTCTCAATAAAAATATTTTTCTGAGCCCTGTGTTTCACTCAATATCATACACATATCACCAGGAATAGGAGTTAGCTTAATACTTGCTCAATTACTGTTTCACAGTAAGAAATCTCACATCCAGAGAATAGTCACCATCTTGTTTAGTCTCAAGCCAGATGTGTTTGTCAGTGTTTTCTGCCCTGTCTGTTGATTATTTGAAGGCTTCCTCCTTCTGTACTAGTACTGAGCCATAGAAATCACTATTTTATCCCACTTTTCAAAAAAAGTTCAATGAGTCATAGCCTATTAGTGTTAGATTATAATATCTACCAATTCTTTAGAGTTTTGCAGTAACTTCTGTTTCTCCTGGCTCCTAACACATAATATATGGCATATAATTACTTCTGTAACTCTGAAGTCAAAGTAGAATGTAGATGATATCTTTACAGTTTTATTCAACAATATTTCTTTCCACTTTTACATTCTTTCTTCAGTTTTTCATCATTTGCCTTGGCAGTCAAGAACATGCAATTATTCAGCAGAAATTACTTAAATCTTCACACTTCTACTGATTTCTCATTTCTTTTAACAGCTTTTGAGAAGTCTTATATATCCCAGTCTCATTCAGAATATTTAGAATATCTGAATGGTTAGTTGTCATTCTATCAGAAGATATTCTAGAGGAGCTAAATTGACAAAACTAGGTTTCCAACTAGAAAGAGCAATACTTTCCTCAAGGTTATCCATGAAGATTTCGCCAATCTTTGTCTCTACAAAACTACTACAGTCAACTCTCAGCTAATATGTTATCTTGGAGAAGATAGACTGCAAAGAGCAAATCAAATATGCCACTCTATTCTCCAAGGGAATGATATGTAGGCTGCAATTCATTTGTGTAAGCCTTGCCATATGTCCTCACAGATTGCATTTTCTAGCCCCCTGCCATTTATACCAATGGACCTCTCAATTAAATTCATGCTTAGCCTGGAACAGTCAGGATACAAATTAGTTTATAGGAAAATGCTCAAGGCCCATATTGTATGTTTGATAACTTTAAAAGAGGCTGACAATTTAAAGATAAATGTGATAAAAAAATTCATCACCTCTCCTTATGTAAAAGGAAAATAACATACCTAACAGAAAGTTATGTCTAAACTTGAAATAATTTGAAAAACTAAAAGCATCCCTGAAAAATCAAATCTAAGACAGTTAAAGAGGTAAACACTTTTTGTTAAGCAAAAAAAATGTTCTAGTTCAGTTTCTTTTTTTTGGGGGGGGGGGTTCCAAATATATGCATGGTTATTAAAGCAAATTTTAGGAGCTAAAATAAAAATTTTAAATTATGATGACTTTTGTGTAGACGGTCACCAGCAAGATAACTCAGGGGGTAAAATACTTGTCACACAAACCTGAGCCTAACCCTTAGAGTCCACATAAAGAGGCTGAACACAATGGCATACATCTTTAATCCGATCATTCCAACTGTGAGAAGAATTAGTCACAGACCAACTGGCCTGGAATATAAAGAAAAACAAAGACAAGAAGAGAGACCTGCTTAAAAAAAATAACTCTTTTAAAATATAAAGGGATAGAATCTACTCATAAACATTGTCACTGACCTCCACATGTGAATGTTCACATTGTGAATATGCATGCCCACCCTCACATGCACATACATAACATACAAATGCATACACATACAATGATAATGATAAAGCATATTATTAAAGATGGTTATGTGTTGATATGCTAAATCAAGTTTATGGAAGTTAATTGATATGCAAAGGGACTATCTGCACAATTCTGAATTACAAAAGGCTTATGAAATGTACTTTTTTAAAGTATATTTCTGTCAACAGAGTAGGGTCTGATTCCTAACACTGAATTATTTTGAAATTTCATGCAAGACAAATCATAAAAATATTGACTTGGTGTCTTTATTGTTTTGTTTAAATTACCACATTAAAAGATTAATTCTAATTATTTTTAAATTATTTCTCACCATATACCACCTGTATATGGGTGTGTACAAATGTATACAGGTGTGCACAGAGACCACCAGGATTGGATGCACAGGAGAAGGAGCAACAGACTTTAGAAACCAAACTTGAATCCTCTGGTAGAACATCAAATACTCTTGATCATCTCTCCATACCCAGAATATAATTTTTGATATGCATTACTGTGGATGACCATATATACATATAAATATATATGAATCTGTGGTTTTATGTTTTTCATTCTGTTTTTTATTCATCATCTTTTCAAATATTTTCTTTCTTGATTCTTTTTTTTAATTAAGAGATTTTCTATTCATTTTACATATCAACCTCAAATTCCCCTGTCCTCCCTCCTCCCACCCTCTAGTCTTTTCCCCATAACTCACCCCCCATTCCTATCTCCTCCAAGGCAAGGTCTCCCATGGGGAGTCAGCAGAGCCTGGTTGCATTCAGATGAAGCAGGTCCAATCTCCTCCTCCCTGCACCAAGGCTGTGCAAAGTGTCTCACCATAGGCACTAGTGTAGCTAGAGTTCTCTTGCCTTGCCCACAATAAGGACAAATCTCTCTCACCCACCAGTCCCACAGCCACTCAGACCCAACCAAGTAAACACAGAGACTTATATTGCTTACAAACTGTATGGCTGTGGCAGGCTTCTTGCTAACTGTTCTTATATCTTAAATTAATCCATTTCTATAAATCTATGCCTTGCCACATGACTCGTGGCTTACCTACATCTTCACATGCTGCTTGTCATGGCGGCGGCTGGCAGTGTTTCTCTCAGCCTTCTGCTTCCCAGAATTCTCCTCTCTCCTTGTCCTGCCTATACTTCCTGCCTGGCCACTGGCCAATCAGTGTTTTATTTATACAGAACAATATCACAGCACACTAGGTTCCAAAAAGCTGGCTCATGCACTAGGGACAGGTCCTGGTCCCACTACCTGGGGGCTCCCTAAACAGTTCAGGCTAAACAACTGTCTCACTTATCCAGAGGGCCTATTCCAGTGCCATGGGGGCTCCTCAGCTATTGGTCCACAGTTAATGTGTTTCCACTAGTTTGGCTAGTTGTCTTTGTACTTTTTCCAATCATGGTCTTGATATCTCTTGCTCATAGAATCCCTACTCTTTCTCATCGATTGGACTCCTGGAGCTCCACCTGGGACATGGCCCTGGATCTCTGCACCTGCTTTCATCAGTCACTGGATGAGGGTTCTATCATGACAGTTAGGGTATTCAGCCATTCAATCACCAGAGTAGGTCAGCTCAGGCACCCTCTTGACCATTGCCAGTAGTCTATGGTGGAGTCATCTTTGTGGATTCCTGGGGACCTCCCTAGCACTCTGCTTCTCCCTATTCCCATAGTGTCTTCATTTATAATAGTATCTCTTTCCTTGTTCTCCCACTCTGTTCCTGATCCAGCTCCAACCTCCTTTATCTTTGTATATATATATATATATATATATATATATATATATATATATATATATATATATATACTTTATATAGTTTATTTCTTTTATTGTTTTGTATTATACTATTATATATGAACAGAAAAATTTATTTGCCCATTCCTACTTTTGACTGCTGTATATACATCTTTTCTTGATACTTACCTGCATATCTTTTTTTTTTTTTTTGGAATCATATTTTAATTTCCTCTGGCTAAATACCTATGTAGAACTAGTGGATCAGACAATGAATTGTGCAATAAATTAGCAAACTCTTTATTAACATTTCCTGCTATTTGACAGTCCTATCACTAAAGAGAGTTTTACCTGATCAGTTTTTTTCACTACCAGTGGATAATTTTGTGCCTGTTTTTGTTTGTTTTTTTTTTCTAATGAGTATCTGGCAGAAAATCATTTTGATTATTTTTTTATATTTAATGGTTAGTACATACCTAAATGTATTATGCCTACTGATCAATCGATAACATTGTTTGTCCATTTTTCCATTAAAGAATTTTATCTTAACTCTTGATTGACTTTATGTTACACAACATTGAATAATTAACTTATTCATTAAGTTAAGTTGCTTTAATGTATAAAAAGTATATATACAAACATTATATTATTTATTGATAAGACCAGCCTCAATTATTATTTCCAATATTGAGGCTTTCTTTTCCCTTCCCTTACTATACTATATTGACAAAGACACACATTTAACATTGAGTCATAAATACTAGCAGTGATGTGAGGAGACTCTACATTGATCCAGTCTCAGGAAGAAAACCTGTCTCAATATCATTTTCACATTAACACATTTCACAAATGGCTTTGTCAAAGATAAGATATTCTTGTCACTGTCAATTTAGTGAAGCCATTGACCATAAATAGTATCGAAGTTTTACAGTCATTTTTCTTTATTTGTGGTCATAGGGATTGTTGAATTATATTCACTGATTCCTTTTGAATTTTGTAAAATAAAAAATTGTCACTGTTTTCAAATGGGCAGATATTCAGTAAAAAAAATTATTCTGTGACCCATAAATGCTCTCCTCTGTGTTATTATATTCCTGTTCGCTGGCCGTTTTAGAGATTGTTTACTGTTAAGTCTTAGCGATTTAATGAGAGTACCCTCAAAGACATTTGTTAATTATCCCATGGGGATTTCTTTGATATTTTTCTATCTGTGTTTTGAAGTTTTTCATGCTGCTTCTTTTTCATTGCTTCTATAAACATTTTTCCCATGATTCTTTACATTTTTTCTCATTTTGGGAGACTCCAATTATATGCATTTTGGACTGTTCAACATCACATACACACACATTATCAGATCACTTCTTAGTTTTGGTTGTTCATTATTTTATATTTCTTAACAGAGTTTGCCTGTTTCAATATTGCTACATTTTGTTCTTAGTTTAATATTTTTTTACCTTGTCCAAGTCCCCTGATTCTTAGATACAAAGATATCATACACAAGGATATATTAAAAAAAAAACTTATCTCTGCCATTGCATTTTCTTGCTAACATTTCTACTTGACTGTTGCTACTGAAATCCCTCTCATCCATCTTTTCCTTTAGATCCTTTAACCTAGTAATTAAGTGATAGAGTCGTGTCTGTCACTAAGGCCGATTTTATTTCCTTATGATTAGCAGCAAATTAATCTGTTTTATTTCATTATTGTTTTGTTGCTGTTGTTGTTTCTTTTCCAAAGTATCTCCAGAAAATTTGATCAAATGTTAGATTCTTTATGTGCATAAAAGTTAATGATGTGTCTGCTTATAAGCTATTAGCTCAGGGTGTTTAACAAATCTGGAGACCATTCAAGGGGTTTATGTGTACCTGATCAGAATTTCTAGAAACTTCTATAAGTAGTTCTTTAGAAACAGGAAAGCAAACAACACAGGAAAGTTGTTTTTTTGTTTGTTTGTTTGTTTGTTTTATTTTTTTATCTTATTGCTCATCTTTTGAGATCATACCTAAAACTTCTTTGCCTAGATTAAAGCCAAAGACCTTTAGAATTTTTTTCCTATATTTTCTTTTATAGTTTTGAAGTTTCAGATTTTGTATTTAATTCCTTAAAAGACTTCAAGTTATTTTTTACATATAGTCTGAAACAGAAATAAGATTTATTTGGTGATATAATACCAATTTTTTACTATCATTATTGAAGACCCTGTCTTTTCCCTAGCTTATATTCTTGTTATCATGTTGAATATACACTATCTATGAACATGTGTTTACTTTTTAGCTACATTTCTATTATAAAGATCTATATGCCTACTTGTATATGTATGTGTCTATTACATTTTGAATTACCATTATATCTTTCTAGGGTTTTATGTCAAATATTGGGATAATTGTAGTTTCATTTTGGTTCAAGATTGCTTAGGCTATTGCCAGCAGGTTTTTTTTTTCCTCTCTTCTTCTTTTGGATCCATGTATAAGACTTTTTTTTTATTTCAGTGAAAAATTACATGGGAATTTTGACAGGAATAGCGTTAATCATGTATATCACTTTGCTTACTATGTGGACTTTTCAATGTTACTAGATTTTTCAATTCATGAACAATGGATGCTATCAAGGGCTACGGGGGTCCAGCCCCCTCGATAGTCCCCTCCCAGGATCCAGAAAAAAAATCTACAACCAGCTGATAATTAATCTCTGAAGAAAGGAAATGAATCTTTGTACACGAAATTCCTTAGTCCACACACTTTATTATTCTGTCAGTTCTCTCTACAAACTTATACTCTGCTCTCATTTTTAGCTCTATTCTTGCCCAATTTCTCTTTACATTTATCTGTCATCTCCTCCAGGTTCTATCTTAATTCCTTCATCTAGTTCTGCCCTTTCTAGGTTCTCATCCATCTAGCTCTTTCCCATATCAACTCCTCTCCCATCTCCTTCTCTCTCATCTTGTTCTTCCTCATCTTGTTCTTACCCATCTGGCTCTTCCTTATCTTCCATCTTGTTCCTCTAGTACTCTCTTCTAGCCCTTCAATCTAGTTCTTCCCCATCTCAGTTTGTTCCTTTCAAGTTCTTACCCATCTAGTTCTTCCATTCTCTTTTCCCTTCTCCGTCTCTTGTGCCCTGGAAGTCCTGGTATATATACACTTACAAACATTATTCCCTTGGCAGTGTAAATCCAGGCTTCCAGGGTCAAATGGAGGGCTGATAAGAATTACATAGTGAGGCAATAACTGTTAATTATCATTTGCAACTCCAAAGGGAAGTGACCAATAAGAAAATGAATTGACTAAAGGCTAAATTCAGGTAATATCTAAGAGGAATCTTATGTGCTCAACTATAGTCTTAAACGTGATTAGTAGAAAATGTTAAGAATCTATGTTTCTCGGTCAATGGAAGAAAATAAAACTGCCTTCTTTTTTCCTGTGGCTTCTATCTGTCCAAGCTATCTGCTGTTTATCTGCAGGGTGGGGGAAAGTGTGTTCAGTCCCTAGTGTACAGCTAGATGCCTCTTGTGATAGTTAAAAGGAGATCTGGAACTAGAGGTAAGGTTTGGGAAAGGAGGAAGTTAAGAAGGGAGGGTCCAAGCTAAATTGTGTAAAGCTATTACTTAATGTCCACCTAACCTAGGTGGTCTCTCCTTGTGGGATTTGCCTTAAGTCAGGAGAATTGCATGTGGGCTGTTATCACTGTTAGTCCTTGAAAGTGGCTATGGGAGATATCTGATTCCAGAGAAAGCCTTTCCTGAGGCTGTTCTCCAAATACCTTGAATGTGTATGTCTAGAGAGTGATCAGCCCACACTGTTAGCCTTTCTTAGGGAAAAGTCAATTGGGAAAACTATGAAGGCACACATGATTTTCATAACAGAATACAGCTGATATATAACAAGCCAAATAACACCAAAAGCTCCTTGGAATTTGGCTTCCTCTGGAGGAATTCCCTGATCCCTCCAGGTAGTGACTTTGCCATAACCAGCTGAGTTCTTATGATATATTCCTGCAGCCTGCAGCAGGATGCATTGCCACTAATTTGCATGTCAGTGGTTTTCATCAGTATTATATTTTCCTGTGTCTAAAATTTTCACATCTTTACTCATACTTGTCCAAAGATACGTTTGTAGTTATTATTGATATGATTGTTTTATTTTTAGATAGTTGGATACTAACTGTACCCAATCTTATGGTTAGCTCCATTAATTTGTAGAAGTCAAGGTTTTGGAATATACAAACATTAATGGCTTAACTTCTGTCTTCCCAGTCTACATGCCTTCTCTTTGTCTGTTCTGCTTGCTCTGGCAAGAACTTCTAGTCCTGGTTTGAATGGAGGTTTCAAGTGTCATCATCTGCACTTTTTCCTGATCTAAGCAGTTAGGCTTTCAACATTTGAACATTAGCAATGCTTTCAGGCTGGTAAAGCAGCTCCACACGTAGAAACACCTCCTGCCAAGCTGATAACTTGAGTTAGATCCCTTGGCCCCACAGGGTGGAAGGGGAGACCTGATATTCAACCTGTCCTCTGATCTCTGTATGTACACTGTAATACTCCCTTCACCAATAAATAAATAAATGAATGATTTTAAATGATGGCAGTACCATGCCAAAATGCATATCATCTATGCCTAATTTGTTGAGTTTTTCATGAAATAACAAAGAATTTTGTCAAACATTTTGTATCTGCTTAAACCTTATACAGACTTGTGAGTTTTCTCCTTCAATACAGCAATATGGCATGGCACATATATTGGTTTGCCTAAGTTGAAAATATTTGCATCCAATGAACAAATATTTGGATATTTCCATTTTATTATACTGAATGACCATTTCATTATATAATGTTTAATTCAATTTACTCATTTTTCAATGAAGTTTTGTGTCTTGCTATATGTATTGACCTATAATATACTTTTATTGGAGCACTCAACCCTGCCATTGGCAGTAGGATAATTTGGGCCATTATAAATTTATTTTGGGGAGATTATTTTACTTATCTGGAAGTATTTGAGAAAGACCTTTACTGGCTCCTTAAATGGAATTCAGTCATAGAGTCTTCATGTGCTGGGCTTTTTGAGATTAGGGGTTTTTAATTACTGACAGCATTGCTCATTATCAATCTGTTTATTAGTTTTATTTATTTGTGATTTGGTTTTTGTAAGTTGTGTTTCGAAGAGATTACACTTATGCATTTTACCACCAATTGTGGCAGAATATGACTGACAGGTGCATGAAAAGCAGCTCAACATCAGTAAATATGAGGGAAATAGAAATAATAATCACTATGTCTTAACATAATAATTAGCAACACAAGTCATTCAGCATGGTATGGAGGATGAGGAGGAAAGAGAATTTATATATATGTATGGGTAGGTACATGATTACTATGGCTACTACAGAGAAGAGTATGGAAGTTGCTCAAAAAGAAGAATGTACAACTAGCATATGGTCAGCCATTCTAGTAGTGAGCATTTGTACAAAAAAAAATGATGTCAGTTTGTAAAATTGCTACCTGCACCTCTGTGCCCTAGCAGCATCATTCACCACAGCTACGGTATCAAATACACAAAATTGCCCAGTAACAGATAACCCACGCTGTATGAAATTTGGAATGAAAAACATTCAGTGTTCAAAAAGTCCTGTTTTGTGACAACACAGATAAGCTTGTCAAGCATAGCTGATTAAAATAAGTCAGACACAGAAGGTAAACTTCGCATAATTTCATTTATAGATAAACTAAGACAGTCAAAGTTACAAGGGCTCCAGGAAGAAGGGTTTCTATGTGATTTCAGGAAGAGAAGTGGAGTTGTTGCTGAATGAACTTCAGTTTACAAGAGGAAATTTCTAGAGAGCAACAAAGTGAAGATAAGTAACATTACTGAACTGGACATTTAACAATGGTTAAATGACAAAGATTTGTGTGCATAAAAATAAATAACTTCAAAATTTTAATAGTGGAATTTTGTTGTAATGTTTTCAATTGTTAAGCCATTAATTAACACCTAATCTTAAATCATGTGAATTTTCTCTGCTTGCTAAATATAACGATGAGTAAAAAATATTTTATTAAAATATAGAGAGAACATTATGAAATCAGTAAAGGATTCTTTTTACGATATGATACCATTTTTAAAAATGGACTGGACTGCACAAGGTTCCTAAAACTAAAAAAAAAAAAAATAGAAAGAAAAAAAGAAAAGTAAAAAAAGTCCTCTCTAAAATTCCAAAGCACAATAAGTACAGTAGAAGTCAGGATGCCTTCTGATTAAGCTGATAAGTAGAAAGTGATTACAAGTCCAAACATAGGGATATAGTAGATAAAAAATTCTTAATAAATTATGCTTGATTGTGTTGTTGTAATTCTTACAAAAGATTCTGGAAATCTTTTGGCATGTAGAGTAGCAGGGGAAGCAAAAACATATAAACTCATATGGGCAGGAAGAGAAGGAACGTTATTAGACTATTACATATTTCCACTCTTTCTGTCAAACAAGAATAAGCACTTGTAAGGAAGAATCAGAAGGATCAGGATCATGAATTTTAGGCCAGTCATAATGAATTTCAAGGCAGCCTAGGGTATATTACAAAACAGGATGAAAAAAAAAAAAGATGAAGTTGTGATGAGCAGCCACACAGCCATGTCCTTGCTGGACTTCATTTTACATCTTCTTTTGTAGGAAAGAAAACTTAACCTGTCAATTCTGTTTGCTTGTAAAGTATCACTAAGTTCTTAGTAATTCTCTGCAATTTTTCCATGAGACAGAATGGGATGCCCTTAGACAGGAAAGTCTTTTAGCTAAAGGAGAGCCTCATATTGAAGACATCAAAATTGTGGACTGTTGTGGGATATTTGTACATCATGTGAAGATATATTGCTCTGATTGGTTTAATAAAGAGCGGAATGACCAATGGCTGGCAGGAGGTATAGGCAGAACTTACAGGCAGAGAGAGAGGAAGTAGAAGATGAATCTAAGTGAGAGAAACACCAGGAGATATGGAAGAAGCAGGATGGGCAGTATGTGACAGAATTCAGAATAACAGAAATGGGTTAACTTAAGTTATAAGAGCTAGTTAAAAACAAGCCTAAGCTAAGGCCAAGCTTTCACAATTAATGAGAAGTTTCCATGTCATTATTTGGAAACTGGCTGGCAGGGACAGAGAAAGACTCATTACATATGGTATCCAATGTGGGGGCATGTATTTTCACATAGGCTCTGAGAAAGCTTAAAATAAAAGTTCCAGACATGCAAACATGGAGCCAGTTGTTACTTCTTAGTCCTGCAATCTCTTGGGCAGACTGGTGCTCAGTATACAGAGGTGTAGCTACTGGCCTCTGCCTGTGGGCTGGAGCCAGCGCCATGTGCCAGTGCTGTGTGCTAAACTGAGCCATGAGGCAACTGACCTGGCGCTTTAAGATGTGTTTCACGTGGTCAGAGAATGCTGCAGGCACTTAGTAAAGACAGATTCAGATACAGAAAACCTCTAAAAAGGTACAGTATATCTTTTTACTTTAAAATGTACTTAAATGCTAAATAAAGAAAAAGAAAATGGGTATAGACAGTCATAGAAAAAGTACTTTTAAAATAATAAAGTTTTTAATGAAAAGAGGAAGTAATACAAAAAGAATAAGCCATGTAAGGTTGGGAAATACACAGGGCATCTGGATTCTGTATGGTGTTTTTCTTGAGTTTTAGTTTTTTAAATGGTAATGTACAAAAAGCAATATCTGCTGAGAGATGTTGAGTTACAGAAACTGTTAAATTATACCAACCTATATATTTTAAGAATATCTTCACTTCAGAATGGAAGTAAAAGAATATGTTATATTGGGGGAGAGGTTAGGCCTTTGTTTCCACAGGAAACAAAAAGTTATGGTTCTCTTCAAAATTAAGGAAGATTTGATTGGAAGAGACCTGAAAATCTTGAATATAGACATGAAAAAAGAAACCAAGAAAGACTACAGGACAGACAACGTATGTGCTGATCCCTCCGCTATGGGAAGAGCTCTGAGAATGGATGAACCATGATAAATCTTGTTGGCAACAGAGTTCTTATAACTTATTATTATATGCCGTTCTTTCATATGGCATGGAGAGAGGTTTTGTTATACAAATTTGGTTGTCCAAATATATAACAGATGACTTTCACCTGCTCAAACATAAACAAAAGAATCTTCTTTAGTTGACTTGCACACACCACACATTCTATACTAGTGTTTAATACAGATATGTATGTTACCTTTAAAAGTTTATGTGTTTTCTGAACAAAAGTACCAGATAACAATAGAGACAAGTAGCTCACATGATCCACCCTCTCAGAATTCCAATACAGCAGTTTTCTCAAAAATCTACATCCAGAACAACTTCAAAGCTTCCACCTGAGATTGTGCAGTATCACAGACTATTCTAGCCAGACTTCAGATAAGCCCTGCACCTTCCAATCATACAGAGACTAGACAATAGTGAGCTCTTCCAGAACGTCATCATTATCTTAATTTTCTCAGGATCCCCAAAAGATGCCATCATCCTGAAACAACAGGAAGCAATCTAAAGAACACAGCTTCCATATTCCCAAGAGGTGGACTGGGAAGTTTTTGGTAATTCAGTGGGTTATAAATGTTTGTCATCATTTAGGGGGATTGGTTACAAGTTTTTATTGGTAGTGGTCAGAAATAAAATGCTAAAAAAAGGAGATTAGATTCAGGGATCTCTTTCTGAAGGGGAAAATGGGTATATAGTATAGAAATGACAGGATAAAAATGTAGATTATTGAATCTATATTTAAATTTTAAAAAATCAATTAGTCTTAAGTATTTTACATTGGTATAGATTTTTATATGTTAATAGCAATTTAAGGTTATTTTTGTTATACTGTACATATGTTTCTCTTCTTTTTTAAGGTATTATATGTAAGTAAACTGCAAAAACTCTGGGTTTGGTGTCCCAGGTTTCGGTACCAAAATGTTAGTAAATTGGTGGCTGAAACTGCAAGGAGACAGTTCAGCCCTAGAGGACGAGGTATCCCGGACACCTCGAGCTACTCAGAACAAGAGCTCTGCCCTGAAGGTGTCCCAGACACCTGACGCTGTTTAGCAGAGCAGTGATGGCTGAATTGGAGACAGTTCAGCCCTAGAGGGCAAGGTATCCTGGACACCTTGAGCTACTCAGAACAAGAGCTCTGCCCTGAAGGTGTCCCGGACACCTGAAGCTGTTTAACACAGCAGTGATGGCTGAGACTGCAAAGAAACAGCCCAACCTAGGAAAGGAAGGTTTTCTGACTTCTCAGGAGAGTCAGGCCTGGAACTGCTTTAGCAAGGAAGGGTATCCTGACTCTTCAGGAAAGTCAGGGTATCCTGACTCTTCGGGAAGGTCAGGATATATCCAGTAAGATGGTATGAAGGGGGATGGTTTCCCCGCAGGACACAGCAATCCTGCTCCTCTCCTGGAGAGCCACAATCTCTGGCTCAGTGTTACCAGCTTTTTCTCACTCAGTCCACTATGGGACATCCCAGCAAGATTCTTCTGTTCAGCTCTCCCTTGCTCAGTCCACTATGGGACATCCGAGCAAGGTTCTTCTGTTCAGCTGTCAATGAAGGTCTTCACCCAATACTCTTTTGAGAAAGAGGTTTATTTGGGAAGGAGGAGTCCAGGAGAGTAGCTGCCTCTACCAGGGTGGAGAAACAGCTCACAACTGACCAGGCAGGGAGGCTTATATAGGATGTCTAGGGAGCAGAGTCAACTGTGATTTGTTAGTGTATTTTTTACCCAGGGATTGGCCAGTTTTGTGAGCAAGAGGCAGAGATGACCCTGATTTCAGGGCCAAACTGTGTTTCTTTCACTGGCCTTTCTTGGCTTTTTGACACTACCTCTAAGGTCAGGGCACATTTCTTTCACTGACTCTGATTCTAGGGGCCAAGAGTGTTATTTTGGTACTAGTTTCACAGTCAGGGCATATTTCCTGGGTTCTGGGTTTGGGGATAAAGTGTTCATTTCTCTGGCTCAGGTCCCAAACACAGGCTGTGTTTCTTTCCCTGATCCTGGGCCCTAGGGCCAGGATTCTACTGTCCTGCTCTGTGATTGGTTGATTTCACAAGTCAGTTGGACGGGGCAGAGATGGCATTGATCTGAGCTAAACTGTTTCTCTCATTGGCCTTACTTAGCTTTTTGACACTACCTCTAAGGCCAGGGCACACTTCATTCAATGACTCTGATTCTAGGGGCCAAGAGTGTTTCTTTGGTACTGGTTTCAGAGTCAGGACATGTTTCCTTGGTTCATTTCTCTGGCCCAGGTCCCAAACACAGGTTGTGTTTCTTTCCCTGGTCCTGGACCCTAGGGCCAGGATTCTGCTGTCCTGCTCTGTGATTGGTTGATTTCACAAGTCAGTTGGACAGGGGCAGAGAAGACTCTGATCTGACCTAAACTGTGTTTCTTTCACTGGCTTTGTCTGAGCCATCCTTCCCTTATTCTGGGCTCCAGGGTTAAAATGGGTTTCTCTAGCCAGCCCCTTTTCCCTACATTATACTTATGCAGCTCATGTAACTCTGCAATGTAAATTTCTAGTTCTTGAAAATTATTACAATCTCTTTGGGAAAATTAAGAAATATAGGTTAATAGTCATCTATAACAATAAAATTTATAGTCATGTTAGCTATGTTTTTTAAGGTCAAACTGAGATATAATTTAAATAGATGGTCTTCAAACACTTCAAAGACCCACAGAATATGGCAATTAAAATATTTTAATAATATAAGGCTTTCTGTAACAGTGAAACACATTTGCTCCTGGCAACACCAATTTACCTCAAATAAGGATGATGGGCATTGAAAACCTCCATACCGAGTTTTCTCCCGTTTGAACAAGAAACTGTCCTTGCCTCAACTTCTGACTGTATGCTATCCAAATTTGAAGATCAGGACATAAAAGAAAGTAACTGCCAAACTTTACCCAGACATCATGGAACAGTATTTTAAAATTCCTGCTTCACAGAAAAGCCTGTCAGATAATCTAGGCCTGTAGGCTAAAGATGGATGCCCCAACATTGTAGAGGAATCTTGGGTGACTGTCCAGGAACCCAGCTATTTCTATCATTTCTATAGTTTTGGAAGTTGTTCACTCTATACTTCCTGTTTACTCAGGTAATATTACATACTTCTCAGGTGTGATGGAGTTAAAACTAAATTAATTACAGTCTTACAGTTTTTCTTGTTACGAAATTTTTAAAAATTTACAAAAGAGGTAAAAAGTTTATAAAGTTGAGAGACTGTAGCTAGAGTTTTCTCCTGTCCTGCCTGGCCTGTGATCAAGACAAATCTCTCTTACCAGACCTGCAGCCTGGCCTGTGATCAAGACAAATCTCTCTTACCAGACCTGCAGCCTCTCAGACCCAAACAAATACACACAGGCTAATATTATTTAAAACTTCTCGGCCATTAGCTCAGGCCTAACACTGACTAGCTCTTACACTTAAACTTAGCCCATTTTTGTTAATCTATGTGTTGCCACATGTTCTTTGGCTTTACCTATGTGCTTGTTACATGCTGTTCCCTGGATGGCGGGCTGGCATCTCCTCACTCAGCCTTCCTGTTGCCAGAATTCTCTTCTCTGCTTGTCCCGTCTATACTATACTTTCTACCTGGCTTCTGGCCCATCAGCATCTTATTTATCAATCAATCAGAGCAACACATTCACAGCATACAAAAAGACATCCCCAATACTTCCCCTTTTCTTTTTTTCAAAAAGGGAGGTTTTAACTTTAACATAGTAAAATTACATATAACAAAACAATTATCAATCAAGAATTATAGTTATAATGTCTAGTCTATTTGTATTTGGCAAAATTAAAGAAGATATCCTATCTATCTTATATTTGTGAATCTAAGGTTTTATATCTAACTTATCTTTTATCATAACTAAGGAAATTGTAACTATCTAGTCTTCAACTACATCAAAGACCTCAGGAGAATATAATATTACCTGAGAAATGGGAGAAGGACAAAATCAACTTTTGGGAGTCTTGCAAGAGTAGACAGAGACAGCTGGCAGCCTGGACAGTCATCCAAAGTTCCTCTGTAAAGTTGGGGCATCTGTCTTTAGCCCATAGGCCTAGAGCTTCTCAGTCATTTTTTTTCTATTTCCTGTAGAATATCTGGCAGTTTCTTCTGCAAAGCAGGAACCTGAAGGACCATTTTGCCTTGCAAAGTTTAGTGATTATCTTCCCATGGGTTCTGCATGTCCAGTCGATCAAGCAGTCCAGGCAAGAACAGTTTCTTGCCCAAATGGCTATTTTTGCCTAGAAGAAGATAAACTCCATATAGAGTGTCTTCAATGCCCATCCTCCTCTCTGAAGTAAATCGGTGCTGCCAGGAGCAGACATGTCTCACTGTCCAGAAAGTCTAAATTTTTAAAACATTTTAAATGCCATATTCTGTAGGTCTTTGAAATGTTTGAAGATTACCTACCTAAATGAATTATATCTATGTATGCCTAGAAAACTTAACATGACTATAAGTTTTACTTAGAAGATTAATTATTAATCTGTATTTTTTAATTATCTATTGCAATCTAAATGAGTTACATAAACATAATACCTCAAATGAGAGTAGAAATATATATACAGTATAACAAAATTAAGTTTAAACTTGTATCAATAAACTAAAATCCATAACAATGTAAAACATTTCTAAACAGTGTTGTTCTTTAAAAGTAGGTTCATTAATTCACCCTTTTATCCTATCATATCTATGTCTCTGGCTGGTGACTCCTGACTCAGCCTTCCTGTTCCCAGAATTTTATTCTCTGCTTGTCCCATCTATACTATACTTTCTGCCTGGCTACTGGCCAATCAGTATTTTATTTATCAATCAATCAGAGAAACATATTCACAACATACAGAAAGATATCTCCAGCAAGAGACATAAAAGACTAAATTGTTTAAAACATATTTTCAGGATGATAATACAAGTTATGATAAAAAGTGGTTTAGGTATAAAACTTTATACTCATAAAGATAGGATACATTAAAGTAATTTCTCCAAATTTGCCAATCACAAATGAACTGGACATTGTAAATGTTAATTCTTACTTGATAATTGTTCTTATTGTATACACTTTTACTATGTTAGGGTTAAAACCTTTTTTTTATTTAGACAAAAAGGGGGAAATGTTGTGGGATATTTGTACATTGTGGGAAGATATTTTTCTGTGATTGGTTTAATAAAGAGGTGAACACCAATAGCTAGGCAGGAGGTACATGCTGGATTTCCTGACAGAGAAAGAGGAATTAGGAGATGAATCTAGGTGCAGAAGAGACACCAGAAGACATGGAAGAAACAGGATAGACAATATGTGACAACATGGATTAATAGAAATGTGTTAATTTGAGTTATAAGAACTAGTTACGAACAAACTAAGCTCAGGACAAGCTTTCATAATTAATAAGAAATCTCCATGCCATTATTTTGGAGGTGGCTGGCAGGGCAAAAACAGACTCAATACAGTAGACTCTCTACCAGAGCAATAGCTTAGCAGTAAGTCATTACCATGACTCACATATAATCTTTATGCCTATTAGAGTAGGCATTATTTGTTGCTGTTGTTGTTTGAGACAGGGTTTCTATATGTAACAGCTCTGGATGTCCTGGAACTCACTCTGTAGACCAGAATGGTCTCAACTCAGATCCATCTGTCTCTGATTCCTGGTGCTGGGATTAAAGTCATATACCATCATTTCCAGATAGAGGAGACATAATGTGTGTGTGTGTGTGTGTGTGTGTGTGTAATGAAGGTTAGCCATAAACATACAACTTACACTCAAATTCATGAGAGGAAGATGATCTGATCGTCTCATAAAAATCACTCTTAGCAACAATTTCCTCATGTGTTTCTTTACTGAAAGGTCAATGTATTGCCTGATTTGATTTTATTAAGTGAACCCATGAATGTTTCACATGTGAATCCCATAATCCATGGTTAATTTCTTATCATCCTATATTTTCTTATTCACTTCATAGTCTTTACCATACAATATGAGTATATGTCTTGGCTCTAGGTCAAGGAGATTCTAAAGGTAAATTTCATAATTTAAGTAGCAAAATTTATTTATATTGGATTATTTTTAATGCTTTGTGTTTTGGAACATCTTCATATTTCATATGGAGATTGTATTTTCTTTCTTCTTTTTATTTATTAGATCAACTAAGTTAGGATCAGATATATGAAGGCTATAAAAAAATTCTGAATTGTATATCACTCAAAGTGAATTTTGCACTGCCTTGAAATGCTTTTAGTGACTTTGAATATAACCCAGGTATAATGGAAATAATAGTAAAGACATTAATTTACAACATTTTTCATGTTCCCATATTTTATAGTGAATACTGAATTTTTCTTATGAAACTGAGCACAGGAGAACTTGTTCATAATTAATTAATAAGTTGTCATAGTATCTAATAAGTAACTCTATATTGTGATACAATTTTTATAACTCTTTATATTTTAAGGTTGTAATTTATTTTATTCTCACCTGATTTTAAGGAGAATATATAAATAATTTTATTGTCATGAAACAATAATGATGCATCTTTCTAAGTAATCAGATTATCCTTTATCTTTTAAAAATATGTTGAATCTAACATGGTGACCCTGCATTGCATTGACTTTGTCACAAATATTCTCCTATGTCTTTTGTCAAAGTATGTTTCATTTAGGAACTCTCATAGGTAGCTAGATAAATAGAAACATATACGTTTTGATATGTATGAATTTTAATATGATTTCAGATGAAATAAAAATAGCACATGTAACTAAAACTATTTAAATAATTTCTCTCTTTCTTTTTCATGAAAGCTTCATATAAAACTAAAGCTTATAAAAACATATAAAAAAAGCTTTAAACTTTTTACACGTCCAAGTATGACTGTGCACTTCTGATCCCTAATCTGCACCTCTGAGAGCTGGTATTACAATCATACATCAGCATAACTGGTTTATGTTATGCTGAGTATCACACCAAGAGGATCCTAAATACTAAGCATTCTACCAACTGCATCCCTGGCCAGTTACTGATTTTTTTTTCAGTATGAAATATGACACTGAGAAAGATACTACATTTGAAAAACATGTTCTCATTTTCAAAGTTCAAAGATTTTGGAAATAAAATTACCTTTGCCAATAGATACAGATTCTCTGTTTCACTTTAAGATCACTGGTCAACAGATAACTTTTTTTTTCATCAATTAAATACACCTATATACATAAATAACTGGAAAAAAGAAAGATATTGTAAAGACATGGCATCATTCAAAGGGACTGGAGGAAAAATATGTGGCTAATAAAAGCTTTAAGTGGCTGCATGTGAGTAAGGGTTATGAGCTAGAATGTGACCAATTTAAGGTCAATAAAAGAACTGAAACAGTGAGATGGCTTTGTACTGATCCTTCTGGATTTGATGAATGACTGAACGGAAAGAAAGTGAAATCATTTTATTAAAAGCAAGTGTTTTAAGAGGTGTAAAAACCTACTAGTGTAAAGTTCTGTGGAAAGGAAAGAGGATATATAACTGAAAAACACTGAGTTTAGACAGAGATATTGGTAACATCCAGGTAACTGCAAATAGTATACTAAAGAGCATTCATCTGAGAACTCAGTAGAAATGATAGAGGGAAGTGGTGTCATGATTAGAAGAAGCTGAACAACAATAATGGGACCTTTATAAAAATCATTAATTAATGGGTATATAGCCCTGATAAATAGATTGAGTTATTTATAAAAGAGAGGACTCTTTCCCTCCTCTCTCATACTCTCAAAAGATGCAATGTTGCCCATCACTACCTTAGGGAGTAGCAATGAAACCTTGACAGATGAGCCTTATCAGACTAGGACTTCTCACCTTAGATCATATCTCATCTAAGATATGATCCTGTCAAAGGGCCATGTTTAAGGTCTTGTTAAGAGTTAGTAGGGTATGAAAGTTAGGAATCAAGGAAGGTCTTTGGGTCACTAGGAGTAAGCTCTTGAAAGTATCCCGGCCGGGCGGTGGTGGCGCACGCCTTTAATCCCAGCACTTGGGAGGCAGAGCCAGGCAGATCTCTGTGAGTTCGAGGCCAGCCTGGGCTACCAAGTGAGTTCCAGGAAAGGCACAAAGCTACACAGAGAAACCCTGTCTCGAAAAACCAAAAAAAAAAAAAAAAAAAAAGAAAGTATCCCTTGCTGTAGAATAATTCTTCTATATACTGTGAAAATGTGTTACTTTCATTGTTAATAACAAGCTGATCAGCCAATAGCTAGGCAGGATTTTTAGAGCATAGAGAATACTGGAAAGAAGAAGGGTAGAATCTGAGGAGTTGCCAAGCAGACATGGAGAGGAAATAAGAGGTACAAGATGAAAGAGAGGTAACACCATGTGGCAGATTAATATGAATGAATTTATTTAAGTTGTAATAGTTAGCTAGTAACAAGCCTGAACTATTGGCTGAAGTTTTTTTCTATTTTTTTTTTTCATTTATAACTGCTCAGCCATTAGCTCAGGCTTATTACTGACTAGCTCTTACAATTAAATTAACCCATAATTCTTATCCATGTTTAGCCACATGGCTTGGGAACTTTTTGCAGTTCTGCCTTGTCATCTTGTTTCCTCTATGTCTGGCTGGTGACTCCTGACTCTGCCCTTCCTCTTCCCAGAATTCTCCTAGTTTGTTTGCTCTGCCTATACTTCTTGCCTGGCTACTGGCCAAACAGTGTTTTATTAAACCGGTGTACACTGGCCAATCAGTGTTTTATTAAACCAGTGTACAGGAGCATTATCCCACAGCATTTCCCCTTTTCTATTTAATCAAAAAGGAAGGTTTTAACTTTAAGATAGTAAAATTACATATAATAGGACAGTTATCAAGCAGGAATTACAGGTATAATATCTAGTCTATTTGTATTTGGCAAAGATAAAGAAAATATTTTATCTTATATATTTGTGAGTCTAAAGATTTATATCTAATTTATCTTTTATCATAATCAAGAAGAATTATAACTATAGCTATTTTGTCTTCAACTACATCAAAGACCTCAGAAGGATATAATATTACCTAAGTAAACAGGAAGGGCACTGTAAGCTGCTGTGGGATGTTCTGTATGGCAAATGTGTTGCTAATTAGTCAATAAATAAAACACTGATTTGCCATTGGCTAGGCAGGAAGTGTAGGCGGGACAAGGAGGAGAATAAAGCTGGGAAGTGGAAGGCTGAGAGAGAGACACTGCCAGACGCCATGATGACAAACAGCATGTGAAGATGCCGGTAAGCCACGAGCCATGTGGCAAGGTATAGATTAATGGAAATGGATTAATTTAAGCTGTAAGAACAGTTAGCAAGAAGCCTGCCACGGCCATAAAGTTTGTAAGCAATATAAGTCTCTGTGTTTACTTGGTCGGGTCTGAGAGGCTGTGGGACTGGCAGGTGAGAGAGATTTGTCCTGACTGTGGGCCAGGCAGGAAAACTCTAGCAACAATAAGCAACTTCCAAAAATCTAGAATGACAGAGACAGCTGGCTACGTGGGTAGTCACCCAAAGTTCCTCTGTAATGTTGGGGCATTTATCTTCAGCCTATAGGCCTAGAATTTTTCAGTTGCTTCTCCCTGTATCCTGAAGAATATCTGGCAGTCTCCTCTGCGAAGCAGGAACCTGAAGGACAATCTCACCTTGTTTTGGCAAAATTTAGTGGTCATTTTTCTATGAGTCCTGCATGTTCAGTATATACAACATTTTGTCAATTGGTCCAGGCAAAAACAATTTCAGAGACCTAAAGAATATGGCGTTTAAATGTTTTGATAACTTAGGAATTTGTTGATGTGAGACACAATTGCTCCTGGCAGCACCAATCTGATCCTGAGAGAATGTTGGGCTTCTAGACATTTCCATTTGGAAGTTTGTCTTCTTCTTTGCACAAAATGGCCAGCCTCAGCTGCTGACAGTATGACAGCATGCTGTCTTTTCCAGAGGAGCAGGGCACAAGGAAAAGCAACTACTGAACTCTGACAAGACAAGGTAAGACAGTCTTTCGAAAGTCCTGCTCCTGAAAATGACCTGTCAGATATTCTAGGCCTGTAGCCAAATTGGATGCCCCAACAATGCAGAGAAACTTTAGGTGATTCTCCTGGCTGTTTTCTTCCTCTGTCTATTCTTACAAGAATTTTGGAAATTGTTTGCTTGTATTTTACATTTTCTCAGGTATTATTATATTCCTTCTCAGGTCTTTGATGGAGTTGAAGACTAGATAGTTACAGTTACAATCTTCTCCTATCTTAGCTAGTACTAGAGTTGGAATCTTCAGGATAGAGCAGCTATTGGAGTAATCTTAGTAATTTGCCATTTACCTATGTTCTGGACATGTTTGGACATTTAGCATGTCTTTCTTGTTTGATGTTATTCATGTAAGTTTTAGTTCCATTTTTGTTTATGTTATTAACCTTTGTTTTTATTGGACAATAGTTGATAATCCTTCTTATTGTATATAGTTTGCAATAAGTTTAGAACCTTCTACAAAAAGGGGAAATATAGTGGTATTTGCTCTGCCCATGACCTTGGACTATAGGGCCAGAAGGAAGTAGTGATTCTTGCCATTTTACATGACCTCTTCAAAGGAGAGGAAGAAGGGTCACATGCCCCTTTTCCCTGCTCCTGCCTGTGAAGTGGATTCGCTTCCAGTCAGATCAGAGAACGACTTCAGCTGTCTACTCCATTCTGTATTTGAGAGTATATTTCCTCAATTTACCTTAATAAATTTCCCTAATACTTATTAATGAGACTCCTGGGGATTTATCACTTCAGTACTGGATTCTGTCAAAGGCTTTTTCAGCATCTAAAGAGATGACCATGTGGATTTTTCTCTTTCAGTTTGTTTATATGGTGAATTACATTGCCCATTTTTTGTTGAATCATCCCCACATCTCTGGGATGAAACCCACTTGATCATGGTGGATGATCTTTTGATTTGTTCTTAGATTCCCTTTGCCAGTATTTTGTTGAGTATTTCTACATCAATGCTCATGAAGGAAATTGGTCTGTAATTTGCTTTCTTTGTTGAGTCTTTCTGTGGTTTTGGGTATCAGGGTAACTGTGGCCTCATAAAAAGAATTTGGTAATGTTTCTTCTGTTTCTATTTTGTGGAATAATTTAAGAGTATTGGTATTAGCTCTTCTTTGAAACATTCTGCACTAAATCCATCTTACCCTGGGCTTTTATTGCTTGGGAGGCTTTGAGGGACTGCTTCTGTTTCCTGAGGAGTTATAGATCTTTTAAATTGTCTATTTGATCTTGATTTAATTTTGGTATTTGGTATCTATCAAGAAATTTGTTCATTTCTTTTAGATTTTCTAATTTTGGGGATTTCCCTAATACCAGGTTACTCCCTAACCCCTAATGGCTCCCTCTGTCAAGATATCTCTTTCATTGCTCTCCCTCTCTATCCCTCCCCCAACTCGGCCAACTCAATCCCTCATGTTCGCAGCCCCCATTCCCTCCTCTCTACTGCTCTCTTAGTTTACCCAGGAGGACTTAGTCATTTCCCCTTCCTGGGGCAAGCCAGCATGACCCTCTAAGGGTCTTCCTGTTTACCTAGTTTCTCTGGGGTTGTAGATTGTAGCCTGTTTATCCTTTGCTTTGCATCTAATATCCACTTAAGAGTGAGTACATACCTCATATCCAAATGGATCCGAGACCTCAACATAAATCCAGTTATATTGAACCTGCTAGAGAGAAAGTAGAAAGTAGCCTTGAATGCAGGGACACTGGAGACCACTTCCTAATTATAACACCAGCAGCACAGACATTCAGAGCAACAATTAATAAATGGGACCTCCTGAAACTGAGAAGCTTCTGTAAGGCAAAGGACATGGTCAGTAAGACAAAACAGCAACCTACAGAATGGGAAAAGATCTTTACCAACCTCACATCTGACAGAGGGCTGATCTCCAAAATACATAAAGAATTCAAGAAACTAGACATCAAAACACCAAGTAATCCAATTGAAAAATGAGATATAGATCTAAATAAGGTAATTTTCTTGTGCTTTGGCTGTGTTGGAATATTTAGGTCTTATTATTGTAGGATAGCTGGATACTGGTGGTGATATATTACCCTTTCTGTTATTGACTGTGTTCTTAACACTGGCATTTAGGCATATGATTTTGGATGATTATAGGTCTAGGTATTGATTCCTGTGTTTGTCTTTGTTGGGTGGGTGTTTTGTCCCTTGGTTTCTGCTTCCTCTCTGGTTCTCTGGTCTAAGTATCCAAGCATTCTGCTGACTGGTGAGTCTTCAGGTCCTGTAGAGTGTCTCCACTGGGGATTGGGGGGCCTTGGGTCATTTGATTGGGTCTGGTTTCCAGTAAAGCTTGAGTCTACTTCTGGGTTACCTAGGACCAGCCTGGCCTCCAGTAGAGCTGCTGGTGCTGTTCTTCAAACTGGAATGAACTGTACCTGGGCCTATGGAGTTGGCTGGAGTGCTGAGGGAAGCACTGGCCATGGGGAGGTGGAAGGGGTTGGGTGGTGGTTTGAGTCTTAGGGGAGCAGAAGCCAGAGGGTGGTAGCAGTCCAGCTCGCAGGTGAGTCACTATCCTGCTGTAGACTGGTGAGGGTTGCACCAGAGCAATAGGATTCTTCCAGAGTTGGGGACAGGGCCTAGCAGTGATGCTGATGCTGAGTTGGGAAAGGGGTGGGCCACAGGACAGGAGGGTGACTCACCAGTTGTGGTTGGTGTGGTCTGTGCCTCTGTGGAGGAAGTCCACTGGTGTTAGGGGCAGAGCTCAGCAGCAGCAGGGCCAGGGATGAGGTGGGATGATGTGGGCCTGGGGAAGGGTTGCATGGGACAGAATCTAGGGAAGGGTACAGTTCCACTGGCAGGTGGGTCTCTTACCAGTTGTGACTTGTGTTTCCAGTTTTTTCTTACTCTCTAAAGTTCTGTCATTTAACCATTTGCTATCAAAGAGCAGCTGTCTTTTAATGTACTTCATATATTCCTACTTTTCCTTCAAATAATTCACTTTTTCTAGCCTTGTATTTAGCTCTTTACATATGTGGACAAAACATTCTGAGGAATCTCCAAAATGGTTCCCTCTATGCCTCTTCAAACTCAAGGGGAATATAGTATAGAAAAAAATCAAAGAAATAGCAAATCTTTCCTCTCTGAGTCACTTCAGCAGTAAGGATACAAGAAGTAATTCCAACTTTAAAGTGACAGGAAAAATGGTAGGAACCACCATTTTCTCTTGAGATCAGCATGTCCATATCATCTTTAATTTCCCTCTTGCACTTTCTCATTAACTGGCTTATTAATTGCAATAATGTAATTATAATTTAATTTCATTATTATAATGCATAGAGCATCATAGATTGAACACTGATCACTCAAAATGCTTGAAAACAAATGTGCTTCCAGTTTCAGAGATTTGGAAAATATTCACAGAAACTTTCTAGTTCAGCTTCCCAAATCCAAAAATCAAGAAGCAGAATTCTCCAAAGAATTTTGATTAGAAAATTCAGGAGGACTGTTTTTATTCCTGGTTTTCACATTAGGGATGCCTAATCTGTATAGCAAATAATAAGTATATATGATTTCTTATCAACCAATCACAAATAATTTTGGATACTTTTGTATTTATATAATTTAATATGATTGATTTTATCATCAGTTGGTGTGATATCAGTGGAAATAGGAATTGCACATTATCTAAGGGTTAATGTTACTTGAACAGACTGAACCGAATTGGATTCTACACTGTTACTGTGGGTAGGTAGCTTGTTTTAAGTATTTCCAATCTATTTTCAGCACTTTCTCAGTACAGCTCAATTGCAACTCTAATTATTGGATGCATTTTTGTGGAAATTCACTGGGAAGGAAATGGAAATAGAGTAGCAGGAGACAGACTATAAATGTGAGGCTCCGTTTTAATACTACCTCAGTATCAACAGACTTCTGACAAGCCAAATCCTTTTGATAAAGTATTGATTAATGTTTTTCGGCTGTAAACCTTCGTCTGTGCATGGAGGTAGACACAGATCTCTTGTCCCCAGAGGCAGTCAGACTAGCAGGAGGTCATTGAGATTGCTGCTCATATCTGCCACTCTTTGACTCTTGGTTTGCCAGGCTACTCCACAGGTTTGCAGAGACTAGAAAGATTGTTTGCAAGCTGTGATTGGGGTGGCTGCAGCTGCTGCTATGTGAAGCTGACATGCAAAAGGTAAGCTATCCCAGGTCTCTATGAAGGACAAGTATCTGTCCCTTTGCCCCATGGCTTTCACCTCTACCCTCCACACATTGTGTCAGCATATACCAAAGGATTTCACACCCAACTCAAAGTAACATTTAAATCGAGACATCATTTTCAGCAATTTTTTTTCAGACATGTACCCTGTCCTTAAAACAAAAGACATTTATGGCAATGAAAATATAACAGAATTCTATGCAGAATGAGGAGACATGATCTTCAAATGGAAATGCAGTAAGTAAAAAGAGAAGAAAATATTTAAGATCTCTGCTACCTGCTTCTACAAGGTTAGCATTAAGATGTTAGAGTGAGAAATAGCATTGAGATGAGAAAGAAAAGAAAAGAAAAATGGATATCTTTTAGGAGCTTTGCACTGAACTGAGTAAATAAGCTAAGCAATGATCACAAATTTACTGCCCCAGCAAGTGGTGCTCCTACTGACCACAAATGAGTGCTGCCTCTTCAATTGAATAATGAAACAGCAGGCAGTCTCTAGAGAGGATTCATGACAAAAATAGCAAAAATGTATTCATTATGAATCACATGCTCTGTCTGAAATAAGAGGAAACCTTTCAGGAAAGACTAAGAATTCCCCAGGTTCTCATTACTGCAGTCAACACAAAAAGGAAGAAATAGGAATGAGTCTCTCTTTCCATCTGAATGACGGATGTAGAGAAAACAGCATAGTTTGCCTTCACTGAGCTTCTTGGCTTTTTAAAGGATATTTTCAATTCATCAAACTCAGGAACACATTGTGGAAAGCACTGCACTTTTATCTTTAATTTATGATGCTCTGTTTACTTTCATTTATGAGTGCCCCACATGTTATTACAAATTTCTCAGAGCCATTTGAGACTTGGCAAGCATTTGACAGAGAAATATAGATGCAAATGCTGCTAAAGATTATAGTATTGTTATAGTCTACTCCATCTTTTGATATATGAAGAAAACAATCCAACAGTAACGAATTGATTTCTGCAAATTCACTCTGATATGTAAATGAGCCAAATTTAAAGGACAACTGATAGCAAAGCATTCTGACTCCCACATTTCTTCTATCTGTGTCTTTTAATTAGCTTGGACTAGGCACACTGTTTTCAAATCAACGCCTTTTAATTTTGGTTTCTATATAAGAACATTGAATGCAATTTTGTCTTTTGTTTGCAAAATTCTAATTCAATGATTGGTTCCCCAGAATAAAGATTGCTAGACACTTGATCTCTATCAACCTGCATAACAGTAGGACACTCCACTACTAACTTGCATTCTCACATTGGGATAATTGTCTTCTCATTCCTCCATCTTTAACTGTCTCTTCTTTAGAATCCACTCACTCTGTGTAACAAAAGGCACAGTGAGTTATATGAATTAGAAGACAGTAGATAGCAAAAAAAGAAAACCAACCCAGAATATTAGGAAAGATTATAAAAGTATAACTGGATGGGAAAAAATGAGGTAAAATAAAATACAATTTTTATAGAATATTAGGATGAAGATATACAGATATATACAGTAAACACTGTAATCAACAACAAGTGTAAAGAAACAAGCATGTGATAGGGAAACTTGAAAAAGTTACCATTATGGTTGATTTTATTTTTCTTAGGATGGAGTATATTTTACCTATTAGCAAGGGCCAACTGCAAAAAATTTACTCAATGGAAAGGATTTTCTCATAGAAGTAAGCTTTTTGTCAGTTTCCTTCTGCATTATATTTATATACACATATATACATATTTATGCTTATAAAAATCATGCAATGTAGAGAAAATATTTAAGCATCATACACATTAAGGATAAAATGAGGTATAAAAGTATGCCTCAGTAGTTATTCCTATACACCCTAAGTCTACTACCTAAGAAAACATCTATTTATTTCATATTCTTTAAGAATTCATGTGGGGGGAGTATTTACCAATTGCAGTAAAACGGATATGGTATGAGACTTTAGCAACAGCCAAGCACTCTATCTTCCCAATTACAGATACTTAGGAAAAATTTATATATGAAAACCTCTATTTCTCTGAGTGAATGAATAAAGAATATACAATGCTTGGAATGGGATTGGATTGAGTTTTAAATCTCAAAATTCTTGTACTAAGAGATCTTAACATATCAGCAACATCCCACCCTTCAAAGCAGATGGATTCTATAGGGATTATATTGAAGACGACAGTTTCTAGAGGCTTGAAGTGTTCATTGAGATGGTTTTCTTTTAAGGCCTGACAAACTGACAAAAGAAGTGTTCCCCTGGGATGCATTTACATGAATATTTTCCTTAAACTGTATGTAAATATCTACATGAGAATAGTGCAGCGAAGCTGTCCTGGGTCCTACCAAAGACTTTATAGAAGACACAGGAGTGTCAGCGGAGAGAAGCTAAGGCAAGTGCACAATGTCTAGGAGCTAAAAGGGAGACTCAACAAACCAGCTAGAGGAGATGGAAAAACGGGCATTAAAGTACTAGGGTGAAAAAAACCCTTGTGGTGTGAGTTTATTCCTCAACAAGACCAAAATTAGAAGACCAAAAGCTCACAACTAAAGTCTGCCAAATCCACAATGGAGCAACATGAAATGCCAATCAAAAGACTGTTGTAATTCCTATTTGCCATAGGCTAAAAGTGTGAAACAATCTGATGCATGATATAGTCTAACAAATTCCTTCTGTAATAATCTATGATGTTGACATTCAAATTCTGCCTTCTTATTAAATATGTACATTATTTTTCTGGGAGAACCAAATACAGGAAATATTTTTTTGTCATAGATATTCTATCAGCTTTCTTTATCTTAAAACTCTTTTATCTCAGCTGGGAGACGGTAATGCACGCCTTTAATCCCAGCACTTTGGAGGCAGAGCCAGGAGGATCTCTACGAGTTCAAGGCCAGCCTAGTCTACAGAGTAAGATCCAGGACATGCACTAAAACTACACAGAGAAACCTTGTCTCGAAAAACAAAACAAAATGAAACAAAAACAAAAACAACAACAAAAAAAAAACCTCTTCTATCTCTGTCCTGAAGGTCACAAGGTTCATACCTCCATGTGAGAAGAGCTTGTTTGGTTGGGCAGAATCTATTAAGAAACAGTGAGTGCAGGCAATGCCTTAGGCATCTATAGAGATTTGGAATTGTCATGTATCCTTTATCATTACAGTATCATATAATGTCCTTCTAAGTTGACACATGGATATCCCCTCACAATTTTTCTTGTGATTCCAATACATAATATGAAGACTAGTAAGTGGTTATGGATTGAAGACTCTTGACTTCTCTGGACACTGCCCCAGTCTTTTGAAGAAATAACTAAAAGCTTTCCGGGCTTTCTCTTTATAAGTATGGTTGTGTGACCATTGTTTTTATTCCTTTTATTTTAATTGCAACATTTCTCCTTTCCTTTTATTTATTCCCTCCGGACCCTCTATTATACCTTTCCCTGCTCTTCTTTAAATTCACAGACTCTTTGGTCATTAATTGTTGTTATTGCATGCATATATGTATTTGTATATACATATATATTCCTGAATATAACCTCTTCAGTCCATATAATGTTACTTGTATGTATATTTTCAAGGCTGACTCTTTAGCATGGGGCAATCAATTGGTATGCTCTTCTCTGGGAAGGGCCAGCTTTCCCACTCCAAATTTTTCTCACTTGTCTATAGTTCTTGGTGTATGTTTGAGGCCTCCATGGGCTTCTCACTGTGCAGCTTGGCATATTCATTTGTATCCTCCTTATTTAATTCACATTTGGGTGGTCATGTTGGTGAGTCTTTACAGGTTCAGTTTCTGATGTTACTAGGATACACAATCGCATAGAAAACTCCCTGATCCTTTGGTTATTACTATCTTTATTTACCCTGCCTCCACAGTGTTCCCTGAACCTTACTTAAGTAGGATGGGGGAGTATTTTGCAGATGTATCCACTGTGACTAGGCTCTACAACTCTGCATTTTGATTGGTTATGGTTTTCTGTAGTGGTCCCCATCTGTTACAAAAAGAGGTTTCACTGATAAGGTGTGGCTACTATACTTGTGTATTGATTTTTGTTAAGGATTTTGTTGATAGAAAGAATTAATGGTGAGTTCTCCTCCAATAAACACGATTTCACTAGCATTAAGTAGTTAGTTGGTTTGCTATACCAGATGTGCTTTGCCTCTTGTTGAATGGGTCTTAACTCCAATTAGAGAGTTGTTTCTTCCCACAAGGATTATATTTTATGAGCCATGACTACACCTGTAGAGTTATGCTGTCATACTGTTTTTTTCATATGGTTCACAGATATTGTAGGTTGTAGTTTGTTGGTTTCTTCCCTCCTTTGAAAGCTTGCACAGAGCCTTTTGATACCATGAAAACTAGTCTTCAGGGAGGGAGTATTTCTAAGACATTGACGGGTTACTAGAATACCAGGTCTGGTGCTATTTTACATCTATTTTTGCATATTTATAGCTATTAGTATTCTTTAAATGGAATGAGACAGTATTTATCTTCTAAAAAGAAAATTATTCATATGAATTTTAAAATTACTTACATATATCATTGTATAAACATATCACTCACTAGTCTCATTACAAGAACATTGTGGTAAACACAAGGACAGATTCCTCCTACTGATGCCTGAATTACTTCACATTTATTGCATTGGTCTGACATTAATCAGGAAATCAAGTTAAGAAATATAACTACTGTTGATATGCTGTTAGGGACATTTTAAACAAAGTGACATGAAACAATGACAAGGGTGTTCCTGAAAGATGACGTCTGACCAAGACACATGACAAAAGGGGATATTTGAACATCGAAGGACCACTAGTGCAAAGACCCAAGGGAGACTGTTTTGTGTGTACTGGAAAGGATAGTGAAAGAAGAACAAATAACTGACCTTGATGAGCTGGTTAAAGAAGTCTTCTCTACAGAAGACCTGACATAGTGATGTAACCAAGGCGTAGACCTGATATATCTACATCCAATACAGCCAGAAACAGGCTAACATGGCTTTAGTAGTGTTTAACATGTAATCAAGATAGTGGCTCAGTCTGATGAGCCCTGGTCCCAAATCAGCAACTTAAGGAAGGGTATCTCCAAATTTTGTGACTACACTAAGCCTCCATAAAATACTAGACTGGGTGAGGACATAGCACGAGACACAATGTTGTCAGAATACGTAGGAAAGAAAAAGAATGTTTCTAAGTGGCAGAGCAGTTTGTACTTCCAGCCTCACTGTCATGAAAACCCTTCATTGCTAAATGATCAAATGGATTTTTGAACACACCAGAACTGCATCTCCACGTTCTTCACACATTCTTCAATGCTTAAAGCCCCATAAAACAACAAAGGATGCCTTTTAGAATCGTCAACTGTATGTGTAGCATGTGGGAAATGGAAAGTATCAAGGAACACATAGGTCTAGGGAGATGTTCTAAATGCTTCACCTGCGTCAGGATTTCAAGTCTACCTGACCCAGTGGGCTACCTATATTCCTAAACTCATCTCCACTTCCACAGCAAAAAGTTAGTGGTGGTAAGTGCTGAGCTGTTGTTCAGCACTAGTGTCTGTGCTCCCGTAGGACATCAGGAGCAAAGTCTATCTAAATTTTCCTCACTCTGACATAGATTTCTCCACTATATTCAAATAAAGTTTCTAAAATTGTGGGAAAACTTCCACTTCACAGTCGTGTATTGGGTGGTTCAAAATATATAATGTGGTTTAGAATTTATATATAATCATAAGACAGATGACATATTTCTTTTTTAAAATATGCCTCTAATTGAAATAGAATTGCATCACTTTCCTACCTCTCTTTCTCCCTCCAGCTCCTACCAGACACCTTCCCTTAAAATCTTCCCATGCTTCCTCACTTGCAAGTTAATGACCTCCTTTCCTTTGATTATTATTGTTACATATGAGTGTAGTTGCGCGCGCGCGCACACACACACACACACACTTGCTGCATCTGTTTTGCTTTTTGTGTGGTTTCATGACTGTTACTTTGCCCTGGTCATCCTGTAAGCTCGCTCATCTCTAGGATAGGCTAATTCTTCTCTCAGCAGTCGTTCGTTACCTGTAGTTCTTTTTCTCAATGTGAGACCCCATGAAACTCTCCTCCTCTCACTAATATTAGCACGCCCATTCACACACCCATCATTCCCTCTTCTTTGTATAGCCATTTCTAGGAGGCACTGTTTCCCAGCAGACTTCCTAGTGTTCTGACTTTTACAGTCTTTCTCTTCTTTCCATGGTGTTCCTTAAGCTATAGATGGAAGCGCTATGAGGAAGATGTATCTATTGGGCTGGACTCTAGGATCTGTTGTTATTCTCATTACGTTCAGTTGTGTCTTTCTGTGATGGAATCTATTTACTGTAAACAGATGCATCTTTGATGAGAGGTGGTAACACTTACCTGTAGGTGTAAGGCTGAGATTTAGAATGCAGTAAGGAATTATTTTGGTTGAGCAAAGTGGTAGTAGTAGATACTTTTCTAAGGTCCATGACCTCACCAGTCCCTGAAAGTTGGCTAGGTTCCATGTATCAGACATGATTTCCATCCTGGTGGGTGAGCCTTAAGTCCAATTAAATAGTTCTTGGTTGATACCACCATGGGAGTGCCTTTATTGCACCTTCATGTATATTTTGCCATGCTGGACATTGTTGTGGTTAATAGGTGTTGCCACTGGGTAAGATGGTTTAACTGCTTTCCTCTCTTGGTAGCTTTCATAGTATTTTCTGGGAACTTGAGAGCTAGACTACTGGAAAGAAGTTTCAGGAACCTACAAGAACCATAGATAAACAAAAACCCTAGTATGGTGGTTGGAATGGCCCCTATAGACTCATGTGTTTGAATGTTTGGCTTGTAGGGAGCAGCACTATTAGGAGGTCTGGCCTTGTTTGAGTAGGTTTGGCCTTGTTGGAGGAAGTGTGTCACTGTAGAGATAGACTTTGAGGTTTCATGTTCTCAAGCTATACCCAGTGTGGCACACAGTCTCCTTCTGCTGCCTGCAGATCAAGAGGTAGAACTCTTAGCTCCTTCTCCAGTACCATGTCTACTTACATGCCACCATTCTTCCCAACATGGTGATAATGGACTAAATCTCTCAAACTGTAAGCCAGTACAAATTAAATGTTTTCCTTTATAAGAGTTACCATGGTCATGGTGTCTCTTCATAGCAATAGAAACCCTAAGACACCTTGTATGAGTCACAAGAAATTTCCTTTTGAACAGTTTGTCAAGGCAGTCAAGTGACCCCCAAAACAATATAGATTACCATGGTAGCCATTGGTTGCCTCTCAAGGGTTGAAGGTGGGCCCCATATTCTGAAGACACCACATACTTAGCACACAGGATTTGGATGATTCGAGTTGGACCTAACTTGAAGGAATATACTTCATGTAGTATTTAAGTCACCATAACTGCTCTTGACCTAACAGATTCCCGTCTATACTTCTCACAGTTAGCAAAGCATTACCTGGTGAACTCTAAGCTTTTGGTTCTTAGCACAGTGCTAACCCTTTCCTTCCAGGAAGCTTTACCTAGACTCTAAAGCCTTGGGTGCATGACCTGCTTACATGCTCTGGTAAATATTATTCATCAATTAATGTAATATTACAATAAATGCTCATCTGATTCAGGAGAAAATTGTTGTTTTGTAAGGCCCAAAATGCAACCTGTAAGCCCTATCTACCCAAGGATCAGGTAACTTCGTGGAATGCTGTGAGTTGTAGTTCTTAAAAAATAAAAGAGAGACCCTGTCTCGAAAAACCAAAAAATAAAAAAAATAAAAAAATAAAAATAAATAAAAGAAAGCCACATGGAAAAATATGGTGGCTGAATAGTTTTGTATTTAAAAAAGCTCCTACAACACATGTCTCATAGCCACTTGCTGGGATTCCAGGTAGTGGGACTGTCCAAAGTCCATCTACCTGGACACTATTTAATATTTAATTAAAGCTTGCTTCAAATTTTGCTCAAAATTGTGGAACCATTTTTTTCCCTTTTTTCTCTCGTGAATCTCAGGATTAACATTTGGAGCCACATAGTGAAATAAGAAAGACCATTCCACTCCAAATTTTGGAGGTAAGCTTTTCACTTCAACTCCGCCCCACACAGTGAACAACCATACTTGGAAAAAGGAAATAGCAGTCTCTTTTTTTATGGAGGCCTCTTCTTGGTAAATCATAGAAGCCTTTAAAAAAAAACTGACTTCCTATGGCATTTTTCTGCCTGGTTTCTGAATTCTAGTTATCAGGTACCCTCTCTGGGAATGGAGAGGACCTGACAAGGTCTATGCCACCTGTTCAGGGTGAAGGGATGTGTCCCATGGCCTACTGATTAGTTCTGGTTAATTGGGGAGTTCAGCCAGAGCCACTAGACTCTAACTCCTGATCTTGAGACCCTGAGGATACCCTGTGAGACTGGGAGGCAAAGTACAAAGTAATCAAAGAGATTGGGGCACCTTGAACCTGGTCATCAGGATTCCAAAACCTAGACTGTAAACAGAGCTGAGGACTATAGGGATGTTCCAGGGACACTCAGGCCCAAGATGAGGGTTTGGACAGACCCAACATGGATTTAGAAACCAGGGAGGACTCAGAGAGGTCCAGCCTTTGATGAGTTCCTAGCATCTGGTCTGTACAAGAGGGATATTAGAAATTTTTTCTTGATCAACATGGTGGACCTCTGAGGCAGAGGACTCCAATTGTTAAATGTCTGCTGTGAAATGGCTCTGTTTTCTGTCATCCCTTTGACTCTGTGTCTTGTCTTATCGATGTACCTTTGTTATGTATTCTGACTCAGGTGACTGAATAGACAAGAGCAAGACTGATATGCTGCTCTTCAAGAGGTTGATCTGGAAACTGAGGAGCTTTAGAGACATGGGAGATAAGGATCTATGTACAACTGGCCCTGTATCTTCTTATTGTGGTGGTTCTACGATGCAGAAAGGCACTATTGCCCACTGGCACTGAGTTCAGTGGCAGTGGCTAGCAAGCCTTCCCACCTTGAAATTATAACATTGGAGGAGGTGAGGAATGTCTGTTTTGTACATAAGAATGTTGCCACTGAATGTTTGTTTCTGACTAGTCTTAAATGTGTAAGCTTCTTTTCCAGCCACCCAGGCTCAGAATTCATCTCTGCACTTCCTGGCCACTAGATCTAATGTAATATGGATTGAAATGTCATTTAGGTATGGATAATATTAAAGTTGTTTTATGCTGTTCTACTTTATTGAAAGGCTGGATCTGGAATTGGGTTCTGGCTTACCCTTTTTCAGACACAGGCATGCTTTTAAAGTCTCTATGTCTGGGGTCAAATACTATGACAGGAAAAAAGTCAGAACAGCCAAAAGGATTATTGGCTTGTAAGTTTATTGGATATGGTTAAAAATCTGTAGTATCTGTAATAAAAAGTTAACTTAAAACTCACAACATGGGGCTGATAGTTAAAAATCTATGCATAGATAATCTTAACAGAACTATGTGGCATGATTTCATTTGGCAATATAAACAATACATGGCTAGCAGTCTTAGGTAGCCATGTGGCTAACAGCTATCTTTGCTAGGGTTGCAGAGGAAAGATGTCTTGTGGTGTTATATTGTGTATCCCAGTAAAGCTTACCTGAGGATCCGAGGACAGAGCCAGCCATTAAATCAGACATAGAGATCAGGCAGTGCTGGCACATACCTTTAATCCTATCACACAGGAGTTCAAGGCCCACACTAGGCTACATGTAGGACACAGAAAGGTATATACGGCATGAGGAAACAGCAACTTACTCATTTGAGGCTGAGAATTTAGTAGAGGTAAGCTTGTAGCTGGCTTGCTCTGCTACTCTGATCTTTCAGCTTTCACCCCAATATCTGGCTCTGGGTTTTTTATTATAAGACCTTTTAAGATTCGTGTTACAATGTCTTATGCCTTCTATGCCATCTTGATTAAGGGCAACCATGTACTATGGGCCCACCAAGGAGACAACAGGTCTCCAAAGATTCTTTTGAATTGGGATGGACTTTTATATGCCTTAAGAGGAAATTTTGAGATTTTTTTACAGAAAATTTAAGTGAAAAAAAAAAAAACCTGGATATCACTTAAGGAACAGCTTTTAAAGATATTGACATTTATAAGGCTATGGGATATTTTATATTTATAACATTTTATTATTATGTTTTATTAGTATGTGATCTTTACAAATATGTGAATTAAAAGGCTAAAAATTAGGACCATAGTTATGAGCATTAAACATAAACACCAGAGACTGAGGTATTCCTATCTTATAATACAGCAAGACAATGACCTAAATAGTCTGGCAAAAGGTCTCTCCTTACCTAAGATCTATTCAGGCTCACAAATACTGATTTAAGAATGTATAGCTAATCACCTTGTTTTTTCTAGCATTGTTCAACCATAGATCTTTGAGTAAACTGAGTCATAAAAAAAAAACTGTTATACACTACATAAGGACCAGGAAAATAAAGTTGCCAATCTCCCTATGAACTGTATTCATGAAAAGAACTTCAATTCAGAAATAGTTATTTTTATTATAAACTGCTAAAGATGAGTGAGCTTTAATAATTTCAGAACTATACTTATAGACATGCTAAATACTAATGTAATTAAATACAGGAAAAGCTTTATTTAGTTTCCTATACATGTTTTCAAGATATAACCTAAAGCAAGTAACTAAAAACAAGCAAGAGTTACTGGGCTGAGATACACTTAATAGATAATGGTCCTCAAACTTGTCAGAGCTCTGCTGAATATGGCATTTTAAGATGTTAAAACTTACGGAGATACCCAGATCCTAACAGGGAACACCAAGGTCTCCGATTATGGGGTACCACAACAACTTCACCTGGATTATGGTTAAGCTAACCACTGGGAAAGACTGCCCAAATGCTTCACCTGCTGCCAGGACATAGCTCGAATTGTGGACAAGCAGGACATTAAAGAGATGATTGCCTCACTTGGCCTAGACAGAGTAAGCTCAATCCCATATTCCTTCTCCATAGAAAAGCCTCTTGTCTACTGAGCCTGATGGCCAAAAACTGATGCTGTCCTGCTACCTCTGCTCCCAATGCCATAGAGACCACAGGAACCTTGGATTACTATCTAGATAATAGACCATGTACTGGTTTCTGTAATTTTAATTGATATATAGGCCATTTGGATTATAATTCCTGCTATAATTCATCATTCTCAGATTTCTGATAATGATAACAGCTAGGCTAACTACATAGCTTTAAGAGCTTGGCAGCAGCAGGCAACCAACTCCTCCCCGCAAGGCTGCAACCACCTAGTTAGCTCATTAGTCAGTTTATTAGTCAGTTAAAGCTACTAGGCCTCTTGTTAAGAAAAGGCAGACAGATTTGCCTTGCTCACAGGCTTCATATTAAAGGATAAACAAGTTTGAAATGTAACTATCCACTAAAGTACAATACTTTGCAATGACTATTCTCAGCAATAACTACTCACATCTCTGGTAAGTGATTAGATTAGGTAAAAAAGAGGTTTAAAGTCCATATAAGTTCTGAGTAACTAAGAAAATGATTTAAGATATATAATGCAAATTGTAAAAGCATAAAAATGATTCAAGATACATAAAAATAAGAAACATTTTAGATTTAGATTTCTTTCCCCCTTCTATGCTCTTGTTATACTAAGATTTCAAAGGTTCAGAATATTAACATTGATCAATGGAGTTCTGATAAACTGGTAGAGCACTGACTACTGTGGTGCTTTGAAAGAAAGTAGCCACCAGAAGAAGAGGCACTATTAGAAGGTATAACCTTGTTGAAGGAAATGTGTCACTATGGAGGGGTGGGGGTTGAGATCTCCTACGCTCAAGCTACACCCAGTGTGTCAGACAGTTCACTTCCTATAACTGTTGCCCATAGGGTTGAGGAAATTGGCTCAGACCAGTTGCCAAGGTGTGCACATAATGTACTCCTTATGAGCCAACCTGGAGTCTGCCTGAGGGCCTAGCAACAGGAGCTGTCAGAGGTCCTGGTCACTGTCAGAGTTCCTGATTGTGCAGAGTCTGCCAGAGGGCCTAGCAACAGTCACTGTCAGAGTTCCTGACTGATGTCACAGTTCTTGATCATGCCCAACCAATGAGGAACAACCACACAGACTGGGTGCTGGGAGGAGGGTATATAAGGTCATCCCTGTTATTGAATAAATGAGTTCATTATTTGCCTTCAATGGACTCCCAGTGTCTGTGCCATTGACACCATGCTTTCTCACTCCCTCCCCTAAGGGAGCTGTTAAAATCCAAGCAACAGATCAAGATGTAGAACTCTCAGCCTCCTCTCTAGTACCATGTTACTGCCTGCATGCTACCATGTTTCCCACCATGAAGATAGTGGACTAAACCTTTAAAATGTAAGCCAGTCCAAAAAAAAAGTTTTCCTTTATAAAAGTTGCCATGGTCATGGTGTCTCTTCACAGCAATAGAGTCCCTAACTAAGACAAAAGCTGGTACTAGGGATTAGAATATTACTATGATAGAACAGACATTGTTTTTGTTTGGAGGAATATGGATTTTGGGACTATGGACTAGAAAAGCAGTTGAATGCTTAAAGTGGGAATTAATGGGTCATCTTATTAGGAGCATTGTAGACAGTGTTGCTGAGGGTGATTTGAACTGTGGAGACCTGGCTCAAGAGGTTTCAGAAGAGAAGAATTTTACTAGGTTGTCTAGAGATCATTCTTGTGACATTTTGATGAACGATGTGGCTGTTTTATGCACTTATCTGAAGAGTCTTCCTGAGGCTAGAGTGAAGTTTTGAGTTTATTCCATTGGCAGAGAAAATCTCCAAACAGCCTACTATAGACATCGTCACGTGGTTATTAGTGGTAACACTAATGAAAAGGAGAAAGTTGAGCATGTAAAAAATGCAAAATGTACAATTTAAGGAGAAAAGAAACACCAGGAAGTAGAATGTAGCTACATCCTATGTTCAAAGAGATAAATAGATGAAGAAATGGAAAAAAGGGAGTGCTGACCTCAGAGCAAGATCCCACCCAGATAAGCTCCCAACTTGTGTAAAAAGGAATTAAAGAAAAGCTCAGAGATAGGTGTGATGGTACATGCCTTTATTCCCAGCACTCCAGAAGCAGAGGCAGTCAGATTTCTGAATTTGCCGGGCGGTGGTGGCACACGCCTTTAATCCCAGCACTCGGGAGGCAGAGCCAGGTGGATCTCTATGAGTTCGAGGCCAACCTGGGCTACCAAGTGAGTCCCAGGAAAGGCGCAAAGCTACACAGAGAAACCCTGTCTCGAAAAAACAAAAAAACAAAAAACAAAAACAAAACAAAACAAAAAAAAAAAACAGATTTCTGAATTTGAGGCCAGCTTGGTCTAGAGATTGAGATTCATGACAGCCAAGCTCAGGCAGTGAAGGAAACCATCAAAAACAGAAAGCTGGTGAAGATGTAATTGAATGAGAGGGCTATATCCCAGCTCCAGCAAGCAGAAGAACTTGGCAGGCTTGACCACTAGGTCCTGGCTTTAGAATCAAGAATAAAAGAAAGGGGTTATGGAATCATCCTCCATGCTGCTGAGGCCAGGCATGTGTCTGGAGGCCTGGAGAGGCCATTACATGAAGCTGTAAAGGCGAATACTGGATTGCCTTGGAGACCCCAAGATGTTGGAGGATGTTATGGGATTCCTGCTGAGGAAAGTTCCTAACAGAGAGTGGAACCAGCCCAAGATAAAGAAGTAAACAGTGCTGAAAGGAGTTGGAGATCTGGAGTGTTTTGACATCAGACATGGAGATGCAGAGTTTGGAGTTTGCCCAACTGTCTTTTGCTCTTGCTTTGGTCCAGGATTTCCTCACTATGATCCCTTCTGTATGTTTTGGAATGGTAATGTATATCCTTTGCCATTACATGTTGAAAGTATGTGATCTGCTTTTTGATTTTTATTTTATAGAGGATTAAGAGACTGCATGAATATCAGAAGAGACTTTGAACTTTAGACTTTCAAATAATTGTGAGATTGTAATAGACAATGGAGATTTTTGAAATTAGACTGAATGGATTTTTGCATTATGATATTGTTATAAGCTTATGGGGGATAGGGAGTGGAGTGGAGTATGGTGATTTGAAAGAAAATGGCCCCCATAGGGAGTGGCATTTAGGAATATGGCCTTGTTGGAATAGGCGTGGCCTTGTTGGAAGACATGTACCATTACATGGGAGGTTTTAAGGTCTCCTATGCTCAAGCTATGCCCAGTGTTGCAGACAGTTCGCTTCCTATTGCCTATGGACCAAGATGTAAAACTCTCAGCTATCTCTTTAACTCCATGTGTGCCGGGACTCCACACTGCCATGTTTTCCAGTTTGAAGATAATGGACTAAACTCTGAACTGTAAGCCAACCCAAATAAATGTTTTCCTTCATAAGAGTTGCCATAGTCATGGTGTCTCTCACAGCAATATAAACTCTAAGAAAACTACTTACTATTCAGTAACAATCTCAAGATTTTTTAAATTTTCTTTGGTTGTCATCTAAATACAGACTTAGAGATACTTCTCATTGGGCTAAAATATATATGGCTGTCTGGGAAGAGAAAAATATGTTCATGCTTTTTAACCAAACCTATAGCTTTTGCTATAACTCAAAGGCATAAATCTGTTCCAGCTGTTTTACAAACACCAGTTAGCTGCTTTTTCTATAATGGGGATTTTAATATAATGGTAATGCTAATGTATCTAGAACTTTTATATCATTTTGTAAACTAAAAATTCATGTAATCTTCAGAGAGTCAAATAAGACATGACTTAGATACACCTATCACAGATCAAACAAAGTCCAGATAAGTACACCCTAAGTTTCTGTACCTGTCTATTCCTGAGAATTGGATCTCTCCCCAGTCTTGGGATTCCTTCCCTTTCTCAATTATTAAGACTGTAGGCCTAAAAGTTCCAAATTTAAGTTTCTAAATTTTAACTTCTGTCCCTAGTCTATATGTCTCAGCAGGTTTCCACTTGGCTGACAGACACCATCCAGGGATCACATGCAGACTGCAAACTGCTGAGCTCTGAACTTGCTAAAAGCTGATGTAAACCAGTCCAACCAATGTGGTTGCTCCTTGTGTCTTCAACCGGATTAGCTAGCCAGATGCTTCTGATGAATGCCCCAATGTCCAGCCTTTGACTAGCTTTTCTGCCATCCTGGGCCCAGACAGGAAGTGACTTAGGAAAGGGCTTTGTGACTTGCTAATGACCTTAGTTCATTCATGGAATCCATATAACAAAAGTAGAAATTTGAATGCTGAAAGTTGTCTTCTGACCTCCATATCCACTGTGTGATATGTGCATCCACACCCACCCACATAAATTCACACAAGAATACATGCATACACTCTGCTTATATACATACTTACATACATTAGTTGCTTTTCTCTCATTCCATGTACTTTTGTGTTGAGTGGACAAACTCTTCATGTGAACACTGGGCAGAGTAGTCACTGTTTTATGAAAGCAACAAAGAACATTTGCTGGAAGTCAAACTAGGAAACATAAAGTATATTTTAAAAATATAATAACAAAAGCAGAATATTTGGATAAATAAGAATACATGAGATTGTGGGTGATGACTCTGAATTATTGGTGAAATTATTAAGGCCACTCCACGTAGTTAAAAAGGAGATTTATTTAATGGCGTAACTTACAAATGAAGGGATAGGTAGGTTGAGGGTTCTGGGAAAGATACAGCAGTAGTCCGGCGATGTTCTCTGGAGAACTCTCCTCCATCCACCTCTAGCGTCCAGGCTCCCAGCAGCAAGAGACTGTGGCACGTCAGATCTTGGGTCTTCAGGCCCTCCCTTGGCCCTGCCTTGTGGGCGTGATAGTTACCAAAGCCTCAATGAGGGTTGGAACTTCCAGACCAAAGCTGGAATGGCTACCCACTACACTGAATATTCATTTGTGGAGTAGTGTGACTCTTCTAGGAATACCTGGTTGGCAACTTAAAGGTTTCCAAATTTCCTTTGAACCTCATAATTATATTTCACTTTTAAGAAAATTTATTTAAACCTATATGGGATAATTTTATTAAAAATGTATAATCACATTGTTAAATTAACAATTTTAACACCTCAACTCCCTATTTTACATGCACAGTCTTGATGACTGTGAATGTTTTGCTTGTAATTATTGCCCTCAAAATTTGTATAGGGTTGAAACTGTAAGGATTTGTGGAAATACATCTCGTACTGTTCTTCCTGTAGCATCACCAAATTAAACCTCTAATGAGCCATATGAATATCTAACCAGAAGCCTCTCCTTAGAAAGCACGAATTTTGCACCATTTTAGAATTTTCTTGGATTTACAACATTTCAAACATCAACAACAAAGCATTTATTGCACAATTCTCTATTTCAAGAAATAATTTTTGAAGGCCAGCTGTCCTCATTCACATTAACGTTCATAGCATGATAAAAATCACCAAGGTCCAATGATTCTTAAATATTAATGTGCTTTTCAAGGAAATAACAACTGAGAATAGTAATCCTGATTGTAATCAACTGTCTCTCTCACTGTTTTTACTATAGCTGGAATATTAGAAATGAAATGTTTGTGTGAGCTGATTTATATGTGTGGGAATATCTAGCTGAGGTCTGTGGAGGGTGTCCTTTAAACTTAAAAAGTCTTACCAATATTAGAAGAGAAAATTAATTGGGAAACACAGCCATCACACCTCTCCCCAATAAATAGACAATAGCTATGGAAAAGAAATGCACATTTGGTGATGTGTTACCTAAGAAGAGAACTCTCTTAAGGCTCACATATATACCCATAAATATTTTTAAAAGAAAATTTAGAGATACATCTACTTGAAACATAAAGACATCTATTTTTATTTTGAATATTTTCAAATAATTTGAACACTATGATTTATTCATTTAAAAACATTCCCTGTTATTTATATTTCCTTTTCTCATTTTTGGAAAATATGTTTGATTCTCACATAATATATCCTGATTAGGGTTTCCCCTCCCTCTACTCCTCCCAGTTCTTCCCCACATGCTCTCCAATCTTGATCCACACCCTTTCTGTTCCTCATTAGAAAGCAAACAGGCTTCTATGGTTTAATAAATAGTATAATACTATACTATAATATTGCAAAACAAAACTAATGCATTGGACTTGACAAAACAAGTTGAAGGAAAAGAGACCAAGAGAAGGCACACTCTTCTGTTGAGGGACATCCATGTGGTATCCAATGTTTGAGTCTTACGAATGCAGCTGCCCTGAGCACAGTTGAGCAAGTGCCTCTGTAGTAGGTTGAAGTGTCCATTGTGTGTATGCTCAAGAGTGGTATAACTGGACCTATAGGTAGATCTATCCCCATCTTCCTGAAGAACTGCCCCATTAATTTCCATAGTGTCTATATAAGCTTGTACTCCCATCAACAATGTTGATGTTGCCCTTATGCCACATCCTTGCCAATATGAGCTGCTCTTGGTTTATTTATTTAACCATTCTGAATGGTGTAAAATTATATCTCAAAGTTGATGATTTACATTTCCCTGATAGTTAAAGATGTTGAGCATGTTTTGTTACTCAAATATTTGAGATTCCTCTTTTGAGAATTTTCTGTTTAGATCTGTATCTCATTTTTAACTGGATTATTTGTTTTCTTTATATCTAGATGTGTTTTTGGATGTTTGTTATTTTTCCATATTTTTATTTTTAGCACTCTGTTGGATGTATAGTAGTTAAAAATATTTTCCAATTCTGTATGTGACTTTGCTTTATCCACACAACAGAGCAGCTTGCCTGACAGAAGCCTTTTGTAGCCAGAAGTTTCTCTAGTCCCGCCCGGCCCCATGATTGGGACGAATCTCTCCCACCTGAGTCCTGAAGCCATTTGGTCCCAAGTAAACACACAGAGGCTTATATTGTTTACACACTGTATGGCCTATGCCTTAGGCTTCTTGCTAGTTAGCTCTTAGAACTTAACCCATTTCTATTCATCTATATGTTCCCACATGGTGGTGATGTTATCAATCTGTGGGCATCTTCTTGCTCCGTGGGAAGCAGGCTGGTGTCTCTCGCTTCTGATCTTCTTCTCTGTGTATCTCTGCTTGGATTTCCCACGTGGCTGTAATCTTTTTTACCATAAACCAAAACAGCTTTATGTATCATCCAATGGGAGCCACACATATTCACAGCATATAGAAAGACATCCCACAGCAGCCTTCCAGTTTCATTATGTCCCATTTATTAATTGTTGGTCTTAATATCTGTGCTAATGTTCAAAAAAATCTTTTCTTGTGTCACTGAGTTCAAAGCCTTTCCCTACTTTTTCTTCTATCAGGTTCAGTATATCTGTTTTCATGCTGAGGTCTTTTATCCATTTGGAGTTGAGTTTTGTGCAGGGTAACATGGAACTATTTGCATCCTTCTACATGCAGTCATCTAGTTTTGCCAGCACCATTTTGTTGAAGATACTGTCTTTTTTCAAAAATCAGTTGTCCCTAGTTGTATGGATTTACATCTGGGTCTTCAGTTTGATTCCATTGATTTTGATGTTAATGTTTTTGTGCCAACACCATGATGTTTTTATTGGTTTACCTCTATGGTAAAATATGAGGTTGTAGAAGGTGATACCTCCAGAAGTTCTTTTATTATTCAGGATATTTTAAAACTATCCTAGGTATTTGTGTTTCCATATGGAGATAAAGGTTGTCCTTTGAAGATCTGTGAAGAAGTGTTTTGAAATTTTAATGGGTATTGCAGTGAATATGATGATTGCTTTAGGTAGGATGGCCATTTTTACTATTAATACTCCTAACCCATGAACATGGGATATCCTTCATTCTTCTGATATTTTCTTCATCTTCTTTCTTCAGTACCTTAAAGTTTTTATTATAATCTTTCATTTGTTTGGTTAGAGTTACTCCAAGATGTTTTATATTATTTGAGACTATTATAAAAGGTGTTGTTTCTCTGATTTTTTTTCCTCAGTCCATTTGTCATTTGTATTAGGAAGGCTACTGATTTTTGTCAATTAATTTTGTATCTAGCTACTTTCTTGGAAGTGTTTATCAGCTATAGGAGTTTACCAGTGGAATTTTTAGGGTCACTTATATATACTAACACATAATTTTCAAATAAAGATATTTTGAATTTTTCCCTTCCAATTTGTATACCCTTGATCTCTTTCAGTTGTCTTATTGCTCTACCTAAACGTACTATACAAAGTAACTATGAAGAGAGAGCCAACCTTGTCTTGTTCCTGATTTTAGTTTAATTGCTTTTAGTTTCACTCCATTTAAATTGATGTTGGCTATAAGCTTACTCTATACTTCCTTATCAAGGTATATATGTCCCTTGTACCTTTAATCCCCAGGACTTATATTATGATGGGGTGTTAGATTTAGTCCAAGCAATTTTCTGCATCTAAGGAGATAATCATGTAGTACTTTTATTTATTTTTGTTTGTTTATATAGTAGATTACATTTATCCATTTACCTATGTTGAACCATCCTTGCATGTCTAGTATAAAACCTACTTGATCATGGTGGGTTATCTTTTTGATGTTTTCTTGGATTACATTAGCGAGTATTTTATTGGCAATTTTTGAATGTATGTTCGTAAGGGAAATTGGTCTGTAATTCTCTTTCTTTGTTGGGTTTTTATGTAGTTTGGGTATCAGGGTAACTGTGGTATAATGAAACAAATTGCAAAATGTTCCTTTTCTTTTTACAGGAATTGCAGGTCTGTTTAAATTACTTATCTGCTTTTGATTTGACTTTAGTAATTGGTATATATCAACATTTCTTTTAGATATTCCAATTTGTTGGAGTACAAGTTTTTAAAGAATGCCTTTATGATTCTCTGAATTTCCTTTGTGTCTGTTGTTATGTCCCACCTTTGATCTCACATTTGTTAACTTAGATAATATCTTACTGCCTATTAGCTAATTTGAATAAGAGTTTGTCAATTTTGTTGATTTTTCTCAGAGAACCAACTCTGTTTCATTGATTTTTTTTCCTATGTGTTTGTTTCTATTTTACTGATTTCAGCCCTGGGTTTGAATATTTCTGGCCATCAACTAATTTTGGGTTTAAGGTCTTGTGGTAGTTGGAATGTAATTGGCCCCCGTAATCTTGTAGGGAGTAGCTCTGTTAAGACATGTGGCTTTGTTGGAGTAGGCATGGCCTTGTTGGGGGAAGTATGTCACTGTAGGGGTGGACTTTGAGGTTTTCTATACTCAGGATACTGCTCAGTATCTCATTTGACTTCCTGTTGCCTGCAAGATGTAGGACTGTCAGCTGCTTATCAAACAACACATCTGCATGCATGCTACTGTGCTCCCCACCATGATGATAATGGACTAAACCTCTGAAGTTGTAAGTGAGCTCATCTGTTTTCCTTATAAGAGTTGCCAAGGTCATGGTGTCTCTTCACAGCAAGAGAAACCCTAACATACACAGAACTTGGCACCAGGGACTGGGGTATTTGGGTATTTCTGTGGTAGGCCTGACCATGTTTTTGTTTATAGTAATACGGACTTGGGGAGTTTGGGTTAGAAAAGCAGTGGAATGCATTAAGTGCTGCCTAATGGGCCATAGCAGTAGGAGCATACAGTGGTGCTGAATATGGTACAATGAACTGTTGGTATCAAGCTGTTTCAGAGGAGAAGAATGTTAGTATGTGGCCTAGAGACCAGTCTTGGGATATTTTGGTAAAAAAAAAAAGTGGCTGCTTTTTGCCCTTGTCCAAAGAGTCTGCCTCAGGCTAAAGTTTTGGATTAATTCCATTGGCAGAAGAAATCTCAAAACAGCCTACTATAGACTCTGTCATGTCATTGTTAATGGTAACATTGTTAATGTTAATGTTATTATGAAAAGGAGCAGGCTCATCAAGGTAAATGTCAAAATGTAAATTTTGAGGAGCAAAAGAGTACCAGGAAATGGAATGGATCTAAGTCCTATGTTCAAGGAGATAAATAGCTTAAGAAATGGAATAAAAGGAGTGGTAACATTAGGGCAAGATCCCACCCAGCTAAGTTTCCAACTTGTAAAAAGGAACTAAAGAAAAGCTTAGAGCCAGGTGTGGTGTGGCACACCTCTAATCCTAGCACTGGGAAGGCAGAAGCTGACAAATCTCTGAGTTTGAGTTCAGCCCGGTATAGAGATCCAGTTTCAGGATGACCAAGCTGGTAAAGATGTAATTGAACAAGGGAGTCATGGTCAAGCCCCAGCAAGCAGCAGAACTTGGCATCTATGGCCACATATTTCTGGCTTTAGAGGTAAGGATAGAAGAAAAGAGTTATGGAATAAAACTACTAAAGCCAGGCATGTGTCAGCAGAATCTCAAAATAGAGGTCTAGCAGAGAGGCCATTTTGATAAGCTGTGAAGTTAAAGCTGTGATTGTCTTGAACAACCCAAAATGCTAGAGATGCTAGGGTTATGGGATATCTGTAGAGGTGAGCTACTAATAGGGAGTGGAACCAGCCTAGAGAAAGAAGTGTACTTCAGTCAACAATACTGAAAGGAGTTGGAGAACTGAAGGGCATTTCAACATCAGACATGTATATACAGAATTTGGAGATTGCCCAGCTGGTTTTCAGTCTTGCTTCAGTCCAGTATTTCCTCACTATGCTCTTTTCCATGTGCTTTGGAATGGTAATATATATCCTGTCCTATTTTATGTTGGAATTATGTGATCTATTTTTTTATTTTGATTTTACAGAGGATTACAGTTAAGAGATTTCATGAATCTCAGAAGAGACTTGGAACTTTGGGATTTTAAACATTGTTGAGACTGTTAGAGATGATGGGGACTTTTGAAGTTGGACTAAATGCATTTTGCATTATGATATTGTTATAATCTTGTGGGGGTCAGGGAGTGGAATGTGGTAGTTTGAATGTAATTGTCACCCAATATCTAATAGGGAGTGGCACTCTTAGGAGATGTGGCTTTATTAGAATAGGTATAGCATTGTTGGAGGAAGTGTGTCACTGTGGGGACCAACTTTGAGGTTTCCTATGCTCAGGATATCACCAATATCTAAGTCAACTTCTTGTTGCCTGCAAGATGTAGGACTCTCAGCTATTTCTCAAGGACCATATCTGATTTGCATGCCATCATGCTCCCCACCATGATGATAATGAACTAAACCTCTGAAAATGTAAGCAAGCCCCCTCAAGTAAGTGTTTTCTTCATAAGAGTTGCCATGGTCATGGTGTCTCCTCACAGCAATAGAAATCCTAAGACATGTCTTCTTTTTGTTGTAGAGCTTTCATGTGTGTCTTTGAATTATTAGTATGAAATCTCACCAATATTTTTATACAGGTACTTAGTGCTATGGACTTGCTTGCCTTTTAGAACTGCCTTCAATATGTCCATAAATTTGGGTATGTTGTATATCAATTTTCATTCAATTCTAGGAAGTTTTTAATTTTTCCTTACTTTCTGTCTTGACCCATTTTTCAATCATCAGTGAGTTGTTCAGTTTCTATGTAGAAAAATAGTTTAAGTTAAAGAAATGCAAGAGTAACTAAATGTAATAAGATAATCTTTTACATTTTAAAATTTGAAATACACTCTGAGCATTCTAAGAAATACAAAATCTCAAGCTAGGGTCTCTTGGAAATCAACAAAAATTGGTGACTACTGCCAAGATGACAAAATTCCTGTGAAAAGCAAAACCTGAAAAGAATTTTGGGAATTTTTTTAATGGAGACAGCAGGAACTTGATATTTCCTGCTAAGTACTTTCAGGGTCAAAAAACTAGCAATGTGGAGAAATCAATTATTAATGACATTTTATTATTGAAGGGTCATGAAAGGAAATAGGACTTTAGGGCCTGTACAATCTCACATTCACACAATGATACTTTCTAGGTAATTGACATATGTGTGGAAATGATAATGAATTCCTAGATCTTTTTTGAACTTTCAAGAAAAGAAGATTGTTAAGGAATGGTGGTGATTGTGCCAGATGATATCTAATTTAAGCTAGTTTTGTTGTGGTATAAAAATTGAATGCTTCATAAAACCATTTGCAGACTCTTTCACATAGAAACAAAGTTTAAGAATAGATGGTATCAGAGATGAAAAAATAAAAAGAATTGCAATGGTTTGGGAACACCAAATTATAGGAAATGGGGAAGGTGGAGAAAATTTAATGTCAGAAAGATATTTGATATGTGCTTTCAATGGGAGCAGGAGTAAAGGAATAGTGATGTGTATTGACCACACTGAATACATTTGGGGTCCATTCACAGACAATTCACTGATGCACTCTAATAAAACTGGTGACAGAACAGTAGCACTTACCATTTATGTGTTTTTCATTACACACTGAGACCACAAAGTATTTCTTCACAAAACCTTGGGTTACTACAAATGGCCTAAGTGAACTTTAGCACTACAGTATATCATAAAATATGAAATTTATTAATTTTTCAAAAATACTTGTTTTTTAGTTCTCTAGGATAGTTTACTAAAACTACTAGTGAACCAAGTGATTCTGAAATGATCCTAGAAGAAATTAATCTTTAGGGACACATCTTTTCCTCACTTTATTGTTGCATTCTGAACAAAAGTCTTTCAGGTCTTCATTCTAATTGCACTCATTCCCATAAAATAATTAAAGTTAAATTGTAAAACCAAGGATTCTTTTGCTGTTTGCCCACAATCTTGCTCAACACTCTGCCTTCTGAACATACTTTATGCCCCAGTGACATTGGGAGGATACTTTCTTTGAAATATAAACATATCACTGTCGAGAGTAGATTATCAAAATCAAATGAGTTAATACTTCACCCATGAAGCACAGTTCTTATAATCTTCCTCTCCCTAAAAGACTAGAGTTTTAACCTTCCTGAACAACTATGGAGCCTATAAACTCACAGAAAGCAAATAATGGAAACAGAATGTGGCTTTGTTTAGGAAATTTGTATTTACATTCTGTCCTCTCTCTTAGACAACTCTTCAGGGCAAATTTTGCTCTGGGATACTAAGTTCTTGTTGGAGCCAAAGGTTCCTCCCCATTATGAGATGTATGTAAATATTAATTTTAAAACTTTTATTTTATATTTATAAAAAGCTCAAATAACTCAACAATGAATTACCACATAGACTAAAGTGGCGCTGTAAGTTCCAGAGACACACTTTCCATGATTCAGATACAATTCATTTTAGTTCATATTTACAAGATAAGAAGCAGGTGATTATCTGAATAATGCTAAGATTCTAAATTCCAAGCAAAAGAAACTCAATTGTTTTATTTTTAAAAGAGATAATTACCCTAATTATGTTCCTGTCATGTGTAGAAATTACCAGATAAGAATCTTCAATACAATTTCATAAAATTGTTAGTGCCCTTGGTTCTGTGTATACTTTCTGGAACATAGCAAATCATCAGAATGGGAGAGTGTTTGATCTAGCTTTGGAAAGCAGTGATAAATGAATCTATTAACATATAATGTGCCCATTTACTCTAGAATCATCATGAGATTGAATTATAAGCTAGTTTTTCTCATTAGCCCTCCAAATAGCAGCTTGTAAAATGACATTACTCGCCATAACATTAATTACTAGAAATATCAATTATCAAGATATGTGTCTATTCAGTTGTAGGGTGGTAAATTTTATAAATGGAGAGAATATGTACTTATGAGTGCTCAGCTTGTGGGCTCTCTCCATCAAATCAGGGTAAACTCTATTATGTTCTTTTCTTTAATCCTTCTTTCTTTCCTTCCTTAATTCTTTCTCTGATGCTAATGTTGATGACTGATTGATATACTACATAAGAATTATGAAATCTTGACTTACCAAAGATTTTTCAGTATGTGGACCATTTCTTGGGACATCAAGTAGACTAAAACTATAGTTACAGTAAACTTTGTGTCTTGATTACCCATCAAACTATTAAAATAGACCCATTTAGACACAAGACTTCACTAGAATGTGAACTTGTCCAATTACTTAGCCTCACCTTCCTTTAATTACTTCTCATGTAGAAAATATTTTAGAGCATTAATTTATTTATTAATTCATTTAATGCAAATATGCATTTGATGAAGTTTTATTTTCTTTTATAAACCGCATTGGCTTTAGTAAATATGTCTTTAGAATGTGGACAGTATGTATTCCCATGTTTCAGTTACTTTTCTATTGATGTGATAGAACAAGATTTAAGCAATTTATAGAATAAAGAGTTTATTAGGGATTTTATTAGGGCATCAGACAGGCAGGCATGGCATTGGAGCAGTAGCTGAGAGCTCACATCTTGATCCACAAGTATGAGGCAGAGAATACTAACTGGGAATGACATGGCCTTTTGAAATCTAATACCCTGCCCCCACTGAAACACCTCCTTTAATATGGAAATACCTATTAGTCCTTCCCAAAAAGTTCAACTACTGAGGAGCAAGTATTTACATATATTACCCTATGGGTGACATTATCAATGAAAGAACTAAACCATAGGTCGGGGTTTATAATTGTGGATGTGCATACAATGTTTAGTATTAGCTGATGCTATGTTCACTCTCTAAACAGCATATGCTCTCTGATGTGTGGAGACACAGAGATGGGCAGGGCACATCACAACTTACCAAAAGCTGTATCTACCAAAACTGTGAATAGGGCACTGGAATCCCATTTTTGAATCTAGTGCTCAGACTAAGAGTGATCTCTAGTGCTCTCTTGTACGTGGGAGCATGCTAATTTTCTTACAGTAACAATATCTTTCACAGTCTTAGAATCACCTACAATTGTTCACATGGGGACTCTTGTCAAAGCTGTGATAAAGATTACAGCTAACCTGCCTCATTTTGAGAGTCTAAATCTTTGTGTCTCAGAGTTGTAGTTTTGTTTCCCATGCTTCTTGCAAAGTGTATAATACCGTCTTTCTGTGATGACTAATTTTTTCAACTTGATTGTTTTAAAATGCCTAGAGATTTAGTGACACATACCTCTGGGTGTCTGTGAGGCCTTTTCCAGAAACATTTCTATTCCAGTGGCCCTTCCTACATTAGATATTGCATGGAATGGGAAAAAGAAAGAAGTGTGTGTGTGTGTGTGTGTGTGTGTGTGTGTGTGTGTGTGTGTGATAGTGCCCTCAGACCTTTGTAGTATAGACATGTGTCTCTGAGTCCCATCTCTATAGTGGAAAGGAAAATCAATTGTCTTTCAAATCACTTTTACAATGGCTGAGAGTAAAATTGTTTTACAGTAAGGTATGAAATTCCAAAATTTGTTTAGGCAAGACACAGAGCTAAGTTTTCATGAACCAAATGTTTCCCTGAATCTTGAAGAAAAATGCCTGGAATTGTCTGTGCACCATTTATAAAAATACTAGTAAACAAATCCCAACAAAGAAAAAAATGAGCTAATCTCTTTATTTCATGAGGCTAAACAGGAAGTTAACCTCCAGAAAAAAATAAAACATTCACTAAAGAAATTGTTCTGATGTGTCTAAGCTATCTGGGGCTCTGGAGAATCACAAAGATGATTGCAAGAGAATGTTCAAAAGCTCTCTAGCATAAAAATCATGGTTGTGCTTAAAACAGTAACAGTCAGGTAAGAGCTCTACGGTAACTCTACATAGTCTCCTCCCCCAACAGTGTATTTGAAGAGTAAACCTAATGAGTAGGAGTGTTAATGAAAAACCATCAAATATGACAATATTCTAGGTGATCTAGGTAGTTCATCTGTATTGCTAATCCCCATTTTTTTGTTCAGGTTCAACTAATTTGTTTTGCAAACCTGAATAGGTAAAAGTCAACAAGAAGAAAATTGATTAAACGAAATGAAAACTGTGTTTGCATATCCGAGTTCAAAATTCAAGACTGCATGTGCCAGACAGGTAACTGAAGTTAAGGTCCTCAGAACAGTATAGGCAGTGTTTATGTTTATGCAAATTTCCTTGTACCATAAGTGACAATTATCAAGCTCCCTTTTTCCTTCTCATCTCCATGTGTGTACTCAGCATGCATACTACTCCATTATTAGAGCTGCATGAAACCCCAGCACTGACATTCATCAATTACCAACAGCTAGGAATGCAAATCCCAATCTCTTGTAAGATTTCACTTGGCCATATCCACTAAGGCCATAATTTGAATGTAAAATGCTCCGATCAGACTTATGTTGTTTTAACACCTAGTCCCTATTTAAAAGCACTCTTTTATAAGGACACTGAAACTTTGAAATGTGGGGTCCATGGTATGAAAGAGGGTTACTTGTGGGAGGCCTGGGAGTTTTATGGTTTGGTGACCTTCTGGCCAACCTCTCTACTTATTGGTCTGTTGAGATTTGAGTAAGCACCTTCCCAGGTCTTTCATCACCTGCTTGCCACTCTGATGTCTCTGATTAAAGGACCAACAGTATACCCAAAAACTTTGAGTCAAAATATACCTGCAAAAATCAATTAATAGAAACTTGGACTATTTAATAACAAATAGAAATAAAGGAGAATGAGAAATAATAGATATGACCAAGACAATTGAGAAGTCAATTTACATTTTGGCCTGCCATATGAAACAATTTTTATTTTCTTAAATAAATTTAGACTTTATTGTGAAAATTTAACAATAAACTTTGTCATCTTCTTAATGTTTCAGTGCTACAATCATAATCACTGCACTATAATACTCAGAGAAAAAAGGTATCCCTGTGTTATAATTCCCTGACCAAAGCACCTTAAAGGAGAAAGGCTATATTTTGGCTCATAGATGGAGTGTTCAGTCTGTCATGGCAAGGTAGACTATAACAGGATAGACATTAAGCAGCCAATCACATTGCATCCAGTCAGGAGGCAGCAGTAATGAATCCGTTCACTCCATTTCTTCATTTTTATCCTGTCCAGGACACAGCCCATAAAATGTTGTTATCCATATTTAAGATGGTTTTAAATTAACCTAATTAAGCAAACCATATAGATTTGTTCAGAGGCTAACATAATCTACATAATCTCTCACTGGAATATCCAGAGGCTCCTTGGCTAAGAGTCTAGGTCTTGCCAAGTGGCAATCTATATAAGCCACTACAAATGTCTAACTTAAATCATTTTCCATAAGAATTGCTTAGGAGAGGAATTTACTATCCTGTTCACATATGATAACATCTGGTATAAAATATCTTAAAGCTTTTAAAAATTCTTAATAGATAATCTCCTTTGAAACTTGATAATAATCGATGGGAACTAACAATGGGACCCACAATTGGACAAGTGTAGAGAGTGAGAGGTTTTGAAACATTAGCTCTTAGAAGCACAGCCCTCCTCAAACCCCTCCCCTCAGGGATCACCTATGTAGAAGAGGAAGAGGATGAAAGACTGCAAGAGCCAGAGAGGATGGATGACACCAAGGAAACACTATTTCCCAGACAACAGGACTGATGCAACATATGAACTCACAGAGACCAGATGGGGCCCCAGTGCTGAGAGGCAGATGTGAACATGAGCTCTCATTCCTAAACAAGAAGCTATCTCTAAGACACATCTACTTGCAGAGAAAAAAAAATAGTTTTCTCCAATGGAGGCTAACTGGGTATATCAACAACAGTTAAGGCCATCAGTAGATCGCCAACACAGAATAAACACAGTAGTAGTTTTGTAGACTTTATTTCATATTGCTTTGTTTGGGCATTTTCTGTTATACTGGACTTTTGCTTGCATATTTTCATTTTAGATTTTGTGTTTGGGTTGTGTACATAGGGGAGTGTTTCTTGTGCCTTTTCATTGTTTTGGGTTTTTTTTTTAACTTTTATTCTGTTTTTATTTTTGTTTTTGTTTGACTAGTTATTTGTTTTGTTAATAGGGAAAGAAGTCCTCGGTTTGGGTGGAAGTCCGGGAAGAATTGGGAGAAGGTTTATCATAACCAGAATATATTGTATGAAAAATATTATATATATGCAAATACATGTGTGTATACATACAGATACATTGTGCATATATGTATTATATGCATATGTGCATACACACATAAATACACACACACACATATATATATAATTTTTTGATAATGGGCCTGGGGAGATCACTTAGTAGTTAAGAGCACTGTCTGTTCTTCCAGAGGACCTAGGTTTGTTTTCCAACAGCCCACAGAGTGGCTCACAAACATTTGTAATTTAAGCTCCAGGGGATCCAACACCCTCTTCAGGCTACCGTGGTCACTGTATACATGTAATGCACAGGTGTAAATGCAGGCAAAAGATCCACACACATAAATTAAAATAAATAATTCTTCAAAGAATTTTTAAAATCTAACAATATAATTTAGTAGTGGATGTAGATAGTCAGCTCTAAAATGAAAACATGTAATTTATTTCTGGGATTACAAAATGTCTATTCTGACATTGCTAGCTTACATGGAGAATTCACATATTTTTGTGAGTTAATTTTTAAAAAGATGAGAAAAGTACACACACACACACACACACACACACACGTAACAACAAAGAAACAGAAGACAGGAGTCTGAGATAGATGGGCTGGGTGCAGAGAACATATGTGGAGGAAGGAAAAGGAAGAGGGAAAATAATGTAATCATATATATTTTTTACATTTTATTAATAAACATATTTATTTATTTTACATCCCTACCACAGTTCCACAGTTTCATCTCCCTATCTCTTCTCATTTCCCCTAACACACACACACACACACACACACACACACACACACACACACACACACACACACCTCAATCCACTCCTCCTCTGTTACTGTTCAGAAAAGGGCAGGCCTCCCATGGGTGTCAATAAAGCATGGCATATCAAGTTGAGGTAGGACTAAGCTCCTCACCTTGTATTAAGATTGCTCAAGGCAGCCCAATATGAGAAATAGGTTCCTGAAAGCCAGCCAAAGTATCTGGGACAGGTCCTGCTTCAACTATTAGGAGTCCACAAGTAGATCAAGCTACACAACTATCATACATATGCAGAGGGCCTAGGTCAGTTCCATCAGGCTCTCTAGCTGTTGGTCCAGAGTCTGTGAGCTCCTATGAAGCCAGATTAGTAGTTTCTGTGGGTTCCTTTGTGAGGACCTTGACCACCCTGGCTGTTGGCTTGCTGTACATCACCTTTATTATGTTTAGGTGTGTTCCTTGTATCCCTGATCTCCCCAAGTCTTTTATCATGAAGGGATGCTGAATTTTGTCAAAGGTTACTCAACATTTAATTAGATGATCATGTATTTTCTTTTTCTTTCCTTATGTTTGTATGGTGATTTACATTGATAGAATTTTTTTAATTATATTTTTAAATAAAAAATAAGTTTGTTTTAGTATGCAATGAAGCAGTAAGAGAACCACAATCCATTTTATTTTATAAAATGTGACTATACTATACAAGCTGATATCCTATTTAGCAGAAAGGGAAAGATCAAAAAGTGGTAGAATTCTTTGACCATCTTTTGTAAATCTAGCCTTGCGATCAATACAATAATAAAACAGGATGCAATAGAAACACACATACTAACATGGTACTTAATGATAACTTGATTCATTTATTTCATCAAGAAACATTTGAATAATTCCTTAAATAAATGAGGGACCCAGTAGGAAAGAAAACAGATTAAAATCCCAGTTTTAAGTGAATTTATATAATCTTTGAAGAATGGAGTCAATTGGCAGATGAGGACGCAAAATGCATGGTTAAAATAAAATTAAGAGAAATGGATAAAAACACTTCAGTGAGGTACAAGTTCAGCAATACACTGGAAAGCTTCTATCTGAAATGGAGTCACTGAGGGGCACTTCACTGAAAAATAAAGATATATTTAGTCCTATAAAAGGTGCAAGCCAAGTAAGTGTGTGTACAAAATGACATTCCTGACAAACTGGCTATTAGATATGAAGGTTCTTGTGTAGGAATATGTCTAGAATGCTTTAGTACACTCAGGGTAGAAAGACAATCAGCAAGATGACAGAATCCAAACTAGGGTGTTCTATCTGGATTAATCCACTATGGGTGGTCTAAGATTGAGTTATTCTTTTTTTCAGTATAAAATGAAATGGACATATGGAACACTTTATTGCTTAATACAGTAGTGTTTATATTGATAGTGTGTGTGTGTGTGTGTGTGTGTGCACATGCCCACACATTACACCAGAGATTCAAATCAAGGTTCTTATGTATGCTAAGCAAGCACTCCAATGCTGAACTACACCTCCACCCCTGATTATGCATTTTTAGACACTTATTGCAAAACTTCAAGTACATAACAATTAGAAGAGGGCACAATTAACCCCCATCTACTTATCACTTCGCTACAACAATCAACCAAGTATATTCTTGTTTCATTTACACAGCAACCCAATCTCTGTTGGTTGTTTTCAAACAAATCCCAAAGGTGACAAAATCCTATCAACAGGTATTTCAGCATACATTTCTAAAACATAAGGGCCTATCTTAACAAAGGCACAGATCTTCTAACTTCAAAATTCTTTTTTTTAATTTATTTTAAAAAGTTTTTTTTTATTTTATATACCAACCACAATTCTCCCTCACATCCCTCTTCCTGCTCCTCCAACCCCCTCCAGACCACCAAGCATCCACTCCCCCAAAAGGGTAAGGCTTCCCATGGGGAGTCAACAAAGCCTGGTACATTCAGTTGAGACAGGACTAAGGACCCTACCCCCACCCCTCCCCACCCCCTACCCCTTTCCCTGCATCACGGCTGAGCAAGGCATCACACCATAGGGAATGGGCTCCTAAAAGCTATCTCATGCACCAGAGATAGATCCTGATCCCACTGCCAGGGGCCCCTCAAACAGACAAAGCTACCCAACTGTCTCCCACATGCAGAGGGCCTAGTTTGGTCCCTTGTATGCTACACAGCTGTCGGTCTAGAGTTTGTGAGTTCCTATGAGTTTGGTTCAGTTGTCTCTGTAGATTTCCCCATTATGATCTTCACCCCTCCTTGCTCATGTAATCCTTCCTCCCTCTCTTTGACTAGACATACACTGAACCTGATAGAAGAGAAAGTGGGAAGTAACCTTGAACGCAATGGCACAGGAGACCACTTCCTAAATACAACACCAGTAGCACAGACACTGAGAGCAACAATTAATAAATGGGACCTCCTGTAACTGAGAAGCTTCTGTAAGGCAAATAATACAGTAAATAAGACAACACGACAGCCTACAGAACGGGAAAAGATCTTCACCAACCCCACATCTGACAGAGGGCTGATCTCTAAAATACATAAAGAACCCAAGAAACTAGACATCAAAATACCAAATAATTCAATTAAAAATGGGTGGCAATCTAAGCAGAGAATTCTCAGTGGAAGAATCTCAAATGGCCAAAAGACATTTAAGGAATTGCTCAACATCCGTTGTCATCAGGAAAATGCAAATCAAAATGACTCTGAGATACCATCAGACACCTGTCAGAATGGCTAAGATCAAAATTCTTAAAAAAACAAAAAAACTTCCCATATGAACTATCTAGCAATATTAAAATACTGAGATGTTCGTTTTCATGTTGTTTGTTGAATAAGAGTGCAGACATGTTTTCTTGTGGTGGGTGTTGAACTGCCACAGATCTGCAGCATTAAGTGCCAGGGCAGTCGTATAGCCAGACTCTTCTCAACATTTCTATTTTTATATAAGGAATTAAATAAAGAACCCAAGTGCTAGTGTTTAACAGAATCGTAGTAAGTGTTTGTCTTACACGGGTCTCATGTTAGGCATGGGGGGAAGTTTAATAAAATAATTAAAATGAGATTGGTAGTTGCATAAAAATGAATGGTCAACGTGCAGAGGATAAGGGGCAACAGAGTATTCAACCCTCAGTGTGATATCGGTTTCACACCCTCAGCCCAGTGCTCGGGAATCATGTCAGAAGAGGAGTCACAAGGTCTGCCAGAGCAAGAGGAGGCATGTGGTTTCACAGAAATATTGTTTTCCTAATACATCAGGGAAGTCGCACATGCGCACTCACAGCAGGTGAGACGCGTCCATGAGATCAAGCCATAGAAAACCGCAGCATTGACTGGGGGGGGGGGGGGGGGGGAGGGGGGGGGGAGGTAAACACAAGGTCCCACCCTCATCTGAGGAACTACTGAAACTGGCTGCCTCTGGGAGTTGGAGAGTAAGTTTTCTCTAATGTTTCTGCCCAGGGTAGATAAAACATTCTCTAGGCAATGGCCTCACATTCAGAAGATCATGGGAAGCACATATTGGAATAAATGGACTATTAAAAATAAAAGAGGCCGTAAATCTGGGGTGGTAAACAGATTGGGGTGGACCTAGAGGAGTTAGAAGGAATAATTGGGAAAGATTATGATTAAAATACATTTCACATATAATTCTAAAAGAATTATTAAAATATTTTTTTTAAACTAAAACACAGACCTTTTTTTTTTCTTTTGGTTTTTCGAGACAAGGTTTCTCTGTGTAGCTTTGGTGCTTTGATGCCTGTCCTGGATCTCACTCTGTAGACCAGGCTAGCCTCGAACTTAGAGAGATCTGCCTGGCTCTGACTCCCCAGTGCTGAGATTAAAGGCATGGGCCACCACTGCCCAGCTACACTGACAAGTTTTGTTGAAACCTGAGCAAATAGCCAGGCGGTGGTGGTTCACGCCTTTAATCCCAGCACTCGGGAAGCAGAGCCAGGCGGATCTCTGTGAGTTCGAGGCCATCCTGGGCTACCAAGTGAGTTCCAGGAAAGGTGCAAAGCTACACAGAGAAACCTTGTCTCGAAAAACCAAAAAAAAAAAAAAGAAAGAAAGAAAGAAAGAAAGAAAGAAAGAAAGAAAGAAAGAAAGAAAGAAAGAAAGAAAGAAGAAAGAAACATGAGCAAATAAACTTTGAGTAGAAAATCACATTAAAATGTATCCCTTCCTTTCATCTCCACCAACTCCAGTGGTTTGCCCAGCTGTTTTTTTCTATGGCCTTTGAAAATAAGTTTAAATTTTTAAATTTAATTTCAAAATTAAACTTAAATATCAGAAAATGTATTAATGACTAGAGATAATTGTAATTTTTCAGTATCAGTTTCTACTGTGGGTACTAAATTTGTGCTATATTATGTCTCAAAGACTTCATGGGAAGGGATTAGGGTAAAGTAAAATAAAATAAGGAAATGCTGTTTATGAGTGTAAAAAAATATACATCTCTAAATGTCCAATGACCAAGTAAAACATTTTCTAGATATCTTAGAAGGCTGAAAGGACAGAAACATAAAAATTTAACTTTAACAACATTATATTTTATATACTTTTAGCAAAAATATATTTGAAGACCTTCTACACACAAGGGGAAAGTCTATCGCACAGAAAGAGGTAGGAGCCCGGAGCTCACTGCTACAGATACCTTTGCTACTACCTTCTTGCTACCTTCCACTCACACTGGACTAGCTGGAGCTGAGCGCTCAACTCCTGCTGAACTCAGCCCCTGCCTGGATGGGATCAGCCCTTGTTCAAACACAAGCCAGGGAGTGTGAGAGACTTCATTTCTCAGAGGACCTTCGGAAAGTGTGTGCCAGTTTGCTGGAGCGGTGAATCTGTCCTCCCATCAGAAAGGAGTGTGTCCTTCCCCCATCTAAATTTTATCTGCAGCACTCTAATATCAACTTTAGGTAAAAAAATGAATTGAGGATGCTAAAAAATCACGTATTTTTTTCTTTTTTTAATAAATATTTTTATTTTATAATGAACTTAATTTTACATATTTTTTAGTGTAGAGGACAATCTGGAAAATGGGAGAAGTTGTGGTTTTTAAGTGCTCTTTAATGTTTATTATACTCATAACTAAAGTGCATTGCTGTTGTTTGAGCAAGAAGTTAAACATCCTCTTTGTTGATAAATGCTCCTCTGCACCAAAATAAATAAATAGCAAAATAAATAAATAATTATAAATTAACTTAAGAAGCAGAACAATTGGACAAGTTGTTACTAATGTCCTTTTGAAATGGCAGCTTGGGTCGTTCTCATCAGATTTTCCAGGCGAGCACTTGACACCTGCTTCGTACAATAGGGTGATTTGCAAAAAGCTTGATGCAATGTGGACAGCAACCTGTCACAGGTACAACCTTTGTCAAAACCTTTTTATTTTTTCTGTGTATTAGAAAGATTAACTATTCATGTAGAGATGACTTGTGCCAGTGTTCTTTGTTTTACAGGTTTTTTTAAATTTTGTTTAATGGAGACCAAACACAGAGAAAGTACAGTGTCACTCAGCTATGTTTTCTTTCCTGCTATTTATTTGTTTTGTTTTTCAGACAGAGTCTTACTCTGGATCCTAGGCTACTACTCCTGCATTCACTGCCTCAACCACAGGAGGTGGCCTTGAGATTATTACTGTTGCTAATTATGTGTGTGTGTTTTAAGATTGAATTGCATCTTAATTTTTGTTTATACTTTCCTCTACTGTGTATGGAGCCCAGTATGAGCTGTAAGTCTTTGTAAGCATAATTTTGACAACTATTAAACTTACATAATAGATTTATATATATTTATGGCAGTAGCTGATAAAAATACACTATCTACATGTATTTTATCCTTTCAGGAGATAGATTACTTTTTCTGAAGGTTTTTAATAATTCTAGACTACATGGTTTGTAAGTTCTTTCAAACACCTCAAATGTCAAAAAGAAATATTAAAGGAATGTACTTAGTGGACTCTCATTTCAAAATAGTGTTGATCATACATCAGTTTTAGTGATGATAACAATGCCACTCTCCAGTCTTGACATTTTTGTCCCAAGGGATATGAGCCAGTTGTCAGCTTGAAATGCATAGGTAAGGTTTTTAGCATCTAATTTAAATTTCTTGTCATATCTTGTTTCCTATGTAAAGCTTGTCTTCCTATCAAAGTGACCTGTTTATTGTCTCAGTGTCATACGTAATGAATTTGATGACCAGAGTCTTCTCTTTCAAAGTGTCTACAACAGTATCTTTTAATTGTGTTGATTCAAACTATAGGTGAGCACATACAGTAATTCCTATATTTGAAATAAAACTTTCCTAAACTACAGTCATATTGCTTTCTTATTTATGCTTCAATAGATAGTATTTGCACCGACGAGATGATATGATTTGTACATTCTTGTCAAAAAATGATGACTGTTTTAATCCCAAGCACTTATCTTGGAGATCTACTTTCTGTTATAAATAGAATACATATTTGCTGAACATGTATTCAGCATATTTTATTTTATATTTTATTTTTCATTTATTTTATTATGCTTTATATCATCATACATGAGTACTATATTTACACTCTTTTTACTACTTCCTTCTGTCCTTCCACCTCCTCCTATGATGCTCCGTTCCCTGTCAACTTCACATCAGCTTTTTTAATTATTATTACATATATGCATATTTGCTTATATTTAAATATATATTTTTATTCTTACATATAAATAAATACAGCTTACTGAGGCCATTTTGTATTGCTGGTATATGTATGTTAAGGGCTGACAAGTGAAGACCATATCACGTATCAGGAAGCTTGTATTTTTGGAAAAACACTATTGGATGGCATTTGATTCTATCATTGTATTCGTGTGCTTCTGACAGTGATCAAAACTAAATCTAGTTCCCCAAATCAATAAAATAATTGAGTTACATGTTGTCATTTCTTTGTGATCAGACCCTGGAAATCTTTATTTTCTGTTCTTAGAGTATTTCCCACCTCTGTTTGTTATTTCATTACTGAAATACAATAGGAAATATATGCAAATACTTTGAAATTATATGACCAGGGATTGTTTCATTTCTTCGTTCTGTTTTGTTTGTTTTTTTTTTTTCCACAGAAGAATTGCCTCTGGTTTATAGAAGATTCCTTGGCAGGTGTCTAAGAGTCTTAGCATTTCTAGTTGGGTTTATAAGAGATTAAGATTATTAGACAGTTTGCTTCTGTGGACAAAGTCATGTCTGTTCATAATAAACTCTTCCTGTGATATTCTCTCAGAAATAAAATTAAAGTCTTTAATCATCCCTATTTCTATACCTGAAACACAACACACACACACACACACACACACACACACACACACACACACACACACATTGCACATGCACAAGCACACAGATAAGTATATTGCCAATTACACTCCTTTTAAAGTTTTTCTCTTTCTAGTCTATGAATGTCACATATAGAAATGCGATCCCCAGCTGGTGGCACTATTTTGAAAATTTGTGGAAATATAAGAGTGTGGGATTTAAACAGGCCCATTTGGTGCCTCAAGGTCCAGGCTGGCTGAAGACACCCACAGGCCTCTCAGACCACGCTGGTGGATACTATTACGTTGAGCAACTATATGGTGGAAAATTAGGAGAGAAAGAAAAGAGGAGCAATTCATGTGCTGTGGAGAGAGGTGGAACTGAAGAAGACAAGATGGTGAAGAAGAAGCTTGATATGAGTGGTCTGCTTTGCTACCTGGGGCCATGATGATATCTGGATCCATGCTGCTGCCAAGGGCCATATCTGGGTCCATGGTCCTGCAGCAGTGAGGGTCTGTGTTGATATCCATGGCCCCTGTCACCACCAAAGGCTGTGCAGATGCCTGGAGTCTGAGCTACCACCTAAGACAATGTTGGTATCTGAGAACCATCTTGCCACTAGGACAATACTGATCTGGGTGGCCTGTGCTGCCACCCAGGACCATGGTGATATCCAGGCCCAAGCTGCTGCTGGGGGCCATGTCTGGGTCCATGGTCCTGCTTCAACTGGGGTCTGTGGTGATGAGCCTTTGTTACCACCAGAGGTTATGTTAACCAAGCATGTTGAAATTTGAGGGCCTTGTTGAGCAGACCCAACCCTTCACTGGCCCTGGGAGATCTGGTCCTGCCCCTTCCTAGCTCCTGCAGTAGAAGAGCTGGCCATACCCCTCATGGGAGAGCTGGCCTCCTTCCCTGGGAGAGCTGGCTCCATCCCTCACTACAGTGCACAGGAGCTGACTCCAATGGTGTGGGCCCAGAAGAGCTGGTTCTACCCCTTATCTGAGGGAGAAAATCCAAGTGGAGGCCCAGACTAACCAACTCAGCTACCACCCAGGCTCACATCCAGTGCTTTGAGTTGGCCAACCCCAATATCTACCCCATTCATGACCCACAGGAACATGTGGAGGCACTGGTTCTGAAGATCCGTAGCCACAGAATCTCCAATACTTCAGGAAAAAGCAGTATACCCAAAGAGAGTGTCAGTCAGGGTCCAGTGTTGATGGAACACCAGAAGCCAGAGGCCTTGAATCAGACCAACAACTCATTCCAATGAACAACTGCAAGTAAAGCTGTTTGGACAAAAGGATCTACTGCATGACACACCACAGATCCCACCACCACTACCATGAATGAAGAGGTGATGGAGCAGCAGGGAAGATGGAGACATGAAATTGTTTGTTTTTTTGTTCTTGTTGTTGTTAATTGAATTTTTAAAATTTTTTTGGGGGGTACGATGCTGCAAGAGTGAAGGGTGGATGCAGAGGGAGTGGGAAATGAGTGGGATTAGGGTACATGATATGAAATTCCCAAAGAATCAATAAAAAACTTATTTTTAAAAAAAATGTGGGGCTTAGAAGAATGGGCTGGGTTCTTCTTATAAATCAGCCTTATTTCTGGTCTTTATGCTAATTTATCTAGATGTAACTAATCTCTGTCCACCACAGCTACCTGTTTCTTCTGTCTACGAACACCAAAATAACTTTTTCCCTTGAGCTATCTTAGCAGGAACTGTATCAAAACAGAAGTAATTAATGTAAGGAGCTCGATTATAGATTATCCTGATTGAGCTTTACATCTGACCAGCCTTCCCAGTCAAGTCCTCTGTCATTGGCACTTGAGTCTAAAGACAAAGCTAAATCCTCATGCCAGACTCATTTCTCTGGGTCTCTTCTTCTTGAATAGTGTTCTTAGAAGTCTTCACTCCTCAGAAAATCTACAGCTTCTTTACAATTGATTTATATTTCTGTGTCAGTCTTTGTAAGTTGATTGATCTTCCAAAGTCCAAGTTGCTAATATCCCTTCTAAAGAGATTTCTCTAGCATATTCTGTATATGTTAATGAGTAGATTTTTTAAATTTGCTTTAGATACCACATTTTTACTTGTAACTTCATAATATTATAATAGATAATCAATTGTTTTAGCTTCTTCAAATGCAGACATTAGACATAAACATTTTTTTCATTGTGAAGTTAGTTTTGTGTCAGAAACTCACACAATGAAGTCAAGAAAAGTACACTGAGTTAGCACCTTATATAAAGCTGTAGGTGCTGATGCTGATGCTGATGCAGCACTCTGGGGTGTCTTTTTTCCCATGGGTGCAAATGCTAATTTGTTGCAAATTACAGAAATAATTAAAAGGAATTTTGCATGATAAATGAATAAATTAAATTCTAAATTGGGTGAAACTCTAGATTCTTTAAATGTCAGCATCTGCTATGGGTCTTGAAGCCCTGCTACTGATTTGCCTTTCAGTCTCATAGAACTATGTTTGGTGAAATAACCATCATATTTATGGAACGCTTCAAAATATCAATTCATATTTTAATGCATTGACTTAAAATTCTAGGAATACTGTGCTATCAATGTAGATATTCCTACCATAGCTGAGTACTAACATTTCTTAATGGAAGGTTCTATTTTAACTCTTGAAGCTTAGCTACACAGCTTCATTTTTCAATTAATTATTTTTTTATGAAAAAATGCAAATGGAGATAATCTCTGCCTCTTATGGCTTGCTACACCAGTGCTAGCAGCAATTGGCTCCTAACTCTATAATTCATTTTTAAGAGAGTCTCTTCATAGCTCAGACTACACAACCTTATGTATCTAGCAGTTCTGCAGCAGATAGAATCTACAGGGAAACTCCACTCACAGGAAGGTTGTAAACTATAAGATTTACTGTATTCAAAATCCAGTCCAAGAAACAAAACCCTATGCAACACTGTGGCTATAAAAGAATTGGAGATTCTAGTGATGCATACATAATAGCCGTTTTAGAAGTAAGTGGTGCTCAAGGACTTAGAGACATTAATTTATGTAGAAAAATTACTAGACTAGTAGAGTTGTGCCTTAAAGCTCAGAATCTGAAGGCAAGGATGTATTGAGACCACATACTTGAATACAAATGCAACCTTGGTCAAGTGGGAAAGGCAAATTACTCAGAAAAAGGTAGGGAAAAGAGTTATGAAGTGTTGTCTCATGTCTTCCACATCAGAATTTACTAGATTGTTCCAAAAACTGATCCTACAGTCAATGGTACGGAAAAGTGGTCCTGTACTGTCTTTTACGTAGGTGAATGAGCAGTGTTTAGGTCATTATCATTGTTATCTCTGTATCCTCAGTTAGTCGTTCTTAAAAAAAATAATGACACTTCAGAATAAAGACTTCAGAGAGGAGCTGAGAAAGTAAGCACAAATCACATCTTTCCACCCACCTCATTCCCTCTTCCCATCATTCTTCATGGATTCAGTCAGTCTAGACAATATTGGAACTCAACATTTATTTCTCAAAGCACTACCAAAGTACCAAGAGGCAGGAACTGATGGAAGGAGATGGATTTATTTTGTTTTGGCCAGACCTACTGATATTTTTTTTATCTTCCCTCCAATTTGACTGTACAGTATAAAAATTTACAGGAAAAATAATCCTCATTATGTAGAGGAAATACATATATGCAGATTTAATTGTCAGGCCATGTTCTCCGAACTAGCAGGTATGTCCTGTTTACTGGAAGACCAATTCCTCCTCTGGTGCCAGGGCTTCTGTGGTTATCTTATTCTCAAATTTGGCATGGAATTTCCTTGTAAATCATAATCATCATCATCATCATCATCATCATCATCATCACCATCATCATTATTCATTGTAGATATTCACCACACAATGCAATGAGTTTAATAGTGAAGTTTAATTTATGTACACCATTTAATTTTACTGTATCCACACTTCATTATCCTCTCGTGATCAGCCCCTTTCCTGGCACCTCCCTTCTTCTTTTCAAAAAGTGTCTTTTCATTTTCAGATCATGTGTGTATGTGTGTGTATACATGTTTGCGGGGTGTGTGTGTGTGTGTGTGTGTGTGTGTGTGTGTGTGTGTGTATAAAATCTAAGCTTCACCTATGGAAAGCAAATTAATATCTGTTCTTTCAGATTCAGATTATTTAGCTTAATATGATGTTTTAGTCCCCATGAAATCCCATGATTCTATGTTTTGCATTCTCTTGGTCAGGCAGAAACACTCACAGATTAAGGCCTTCTCTACAAAATGGAACTGAAAGTAGTAGTGTGAGTCAGGGTTATATTAATTCCTGCTAATGAAAATCCTCATTTATTTTGAGTGGAACATCAGACACTTGATGCCAGCTGATTGAGTTCTTGAGTAAAGGATCTTCATACTAAAGAGAGGTACAGAAAGTAGCCCAAGTGTCCTGGGGCACTTAGAGCTCTTCTAGCTGAAATTAGCCAAAATGGGAATTTGGGTGGGATAAATGGTAAAACCCAATTTCTTTGTATAATAATAATTCAAAAAGATGAGAAAGAAGTTGAATTTTGGTTCCCTTGTATTTTGAATCAAAAAGTTGATATGCCTCCCTTTGTGAAAATATCATGGGAACGTCTAGGTAAATGAGCACAAGATACCCTGTTATTAGCTACTAATTATTAGAACAGATCAACACCTTTTGCTGCAAAACTTCTAGTAGATTACACTGTGTGATGAGGCTGCTGATAACTTGAGATTAGAATTTCAGTAGAAAATGATTTCTGGAAGTTGTATGCAAAGTATAATAAGAGATGATCCCAATACAGAGTTTTCCAAGTCCAAAATCAAGATTTCCCAGGGCCTGCTACAGTCTCCTCTCTGGATTTCTGGCTATATGATGGCTTCCTTTATTTTAAATCTTGAAGCTACCAATATTAGAGAAGTAATTCTTTTAAAGAGATCTTCCCCTAGTCCAGAAAATCTCTTCAAAGTTATTATAGAAGGCTTTATTAATGAGAAAATATGAACATCTATCATGGGCAACCTGCTAAGGGAGGGTCTGCAAAGACAAATCTCGCCCTTTTATGTAGCTAAGAAAATAAGACACACCACACACATTTTTTTCAAGATGAACAATAACTTACCAGTCTTCAGATAAGAGAACTCAGCAGCATTATCACACACACTTCATCCTAACCTCATCAAGAATATGAGAAGAGCATCTGTGTTAGTCAAGTATCTCTAGTAAGAGGAACAGTAAGAAAGCAAAGACCTCAACTCTGGTGACAGGAGGTGGTTTTACAGCTTGAGGTGTGGTCCCCACTGAACACAGGCTCTTATACCCCCGTTGAAGCTGGTAGATAGGGGAACTGCCCTTGCTGAATTTGAATTTTTTAAAGAAAGACACACTTGGTTCACAAAGCTTGTGAAGGACCTGGCTACTCTTGGAAAGGGCTTATATGCATACACACATCTTTAAAGGATGAGAAATTAGTTGCAATTATAAATTTTGTATGGTAAATGCTCTGAGAAAAAGAGGGAAGGAAACATCTCAATCTCTTACTTTCAATAGAGAGAATTAAATTTCTTATTTTTAGTGTGCTTCATTTTTAAAAATTTTAAGACTTATATGTTCTATGCATAGAAGGGTTTTTTTCTGTATGTATGTAGATGCACACATGCATGTCTGGTACCCAGCGAGGGCAGAAGAGGGCTCTGGATCTCCTGGAACTACAGTTATGGATGACTATGAGCCACCATTTGGGTACTGGGAACTACATTTGGGTCTTCTCAAAGAGCAACAAGTGTTCTTAACCCCTGAGCCATCTCTCCAGCACCCTGTATATCCATTCTCGTACTAGCCTAGCATTTTTATTCTGTAGATTCTTTTTTCAATTCCCAAACAGTTGTTCCCTTATAAATTGCTAACGTGTAATGACAGTAACAACCTCAAGTTGTCACGTTCACAGGTGTGTTAGTCTAAGACTTTGACTGTGCAGATGTGATTTAAGATCTTGTTGGATTTGTACTAGCCACCGTCTGCTGTGTGAACAGGCCTGGAGATTCGGTGTGACTGTGGCTCCAGAAGGCCCACCAAACAAACAGACATGGGTCAGCACTAATCCATGTGGATGAGCAATGTTGAGGTGGGCCTAGAACGAGCCTGAGAATCCGAGGGCTTCCTCCTGCTCAGATGTGGCTTGACTCGCAGTTAGAAAGAATTCATCATCTAAGCACAATACATTAAGAGTGTGCCAAGAAGGGAAGGGTGTGAAGAAAATTATTTGTCAAAGCTGGACTAGTGTCACACACCTGTATTTCCAGTGTGGTAGGAGAGTAGAGACTCTGGCAGAAGCATCATCATTAACATGAAAAAGGTCAGTTGGCAGAGATGGTTGGAAACCATTCACCCCAGGGCTGCATCAAACGAACTGAGCTTGCCTGAGAAAAACCCACAGGAAATAAAAAAGGGAGAAACCGGTGCTATGCATGGGCCTTGTAAAGGGCCTTAAGGCTTGTGGCCCAGAAATTTCCAGAATATGCCTTTCCCTCAGCTCACTACCCCACTCCACTTCTCCAGAGTGCTTGCTGTTCTTAATAAATTGTTTCTGTTTGTAGTCATGTGTTAATGCTTCAGTTCTTGGACTATAAGTGTCGTGTGCCCTGGGACTCAGATTCTCATCTATAACATTGGGTAAGCCAGTCAGGAGGCAGAATCTTGCCTTTTCTTATTTCGTGCTTCCTAATTTTCATTTTCCCGGGTCACATCACCCTGTCCCTGGTTTTCCTTACATCCTTCCTTTCTGTGTGTCTTTTGATGCCTCACACTGCAGCCTGGAACCTAATGTGTGTCAGGACAAGGCCTCCCTTGGGCATGGTTGGCAGCGGCCAAGCTGCTGAGAGCCAGCTACCCAAGAGTGTCCATGTTCACTGGGAGGTCCACAGGAATCTGCTCTGACCCAGCACCTACTGTGGGAACGTCATGGATCACACCCAGTAAGTACCCTGCAGTAAACAGGCATGCCCTTGAACCAGAGGGGCCATCACGAAGTCCCCAGGCACAAGCACACTGGTTGGGTTGTGCGTGAAGAGAAACCCAGGGACAAGGCAAGATGGCAGAACCCGCATGACTGCTCAGAGTCCCCAGTGTTCCACCATACCCCAGACTTTCCCCTGCCTCTGGCATTCATCTGTGCACCCACCTTCCTACCACTTTCTCAGAAGCCCAACTAGATGACAAGAATGGCAGACTCAGAGGCAGCTCTACCGGAAGCCTCGCTCCAGACTGGTTCCAGGACTGGGGATTCGTGTTTCGAGTTGGCGCCATGAAGAAACTGTGATCACCCGTTGCCATTCAAACAAGCGGCCCCAATAACCTGGGCTATCTTTATTTATACAGCTTCAATGGTTTACATGAACAGTTTTATAATCAGATTTTGATTCCTCGTTTCTAAAAATGGTTATAATAACTAACAGTTGGTTCCTTGTTTCTTTCCCCTTCTGTCCCCTAACTCTCCTACCGCTAGCCATTACCTTTTTGATCTGTAACTCTACTGTCAGAAGCATAAGCAGTTTTGCAAGCTACAAAGGAACTATTCTAACTAGGCACACCTACATGCAGAACAGTGTCCCAGTTGGCAGCACATACTGTTGCAGCGTTGTTCAAGGTGAAAGACAGTTTGTCTCTTGTGGTTATATTTACATCTACTAGAGTCTGGGTTCTCATGGTCCACTCACCAGTCAAAGCTGGATCAATCAATTCTTCAGTTTATACTACTCTATCTCCTCTGTGGATATACCAAGTTTTTCCATTTATCCTATAGGCAACATTTCTTGGAAATTTACTCTTAACAGTTGGCACCGTTTGCCTCTTGTCCTTATGTCCATGTCCCTTAACTTCTTGGGGTATTGTCACAGTTATTAGAAATAATGTAACTGTGGGTTTCTATGATTCTTCTTCATTCCTTGTTCCTAGAATGTTCCCATTATCTCTTGATACCACCTATTTTATAACATTTCTTTAAAACTCCTGTAGTTAAAACCATTCTTTCCAGAACAGTTATGCAAATATGTCATATTAAACTTCATGGTCTACTGCCATGAAGGCCAGCAGCATGGCTAGCATAGTGAAGGCAAGGGGATCACATCGCACACACACACACTCCTGGAGGTCATGCCCAGAGTTGTGCAGTGAACTGTCCACAGGTCCTATCCAAATGGGTCAGGGTCTCCAAGGCTTTGCCACAAGGAGAGTCAGTCATGCTATTCCCAAGCCTTGTCCCCTTAGGAAGTAGTCACTGCCTCCCACCACAGCTCCATTACTCAGGCTGCTACAAATGCTGACTCCACCATCTGCAGGGCCTTAACCGGGGCAAGCGATTCCCACCTAACTTTGTCCTACACTTCTCCATCTCTGTGATCTGTTTGCTTTTACTTTTCTTCTCAGCCTCCACTGTTAATTTACTACAGACAGTCCTAGCCTACACACTATATAGTTAATTCTCTACAAAATATTTTGTTTTGAGTATTAGATCCAAAGGAAAATAAATGCATTCAATTTGAACTTTAACCTGAGTGATGAATTAAAACCAAAAGCTCAGAGCTATCCATGTGAAAAAGCACCTTTTGAACTTAGCAGCCTAATATTCAAGGTTTATTTTTATTTATTTAACCATTTTTGAGGGTTTTTTTTATAATCTCATTCAATTTAAATCAAAGAAATAAGCTCACAGTTGCTTATTCCAGGAAGAAAGACAATACGTACTCAAGTGGTCAGTTAAACCCACCACCAAGGAAAGGGCAAGCACAGAGGAGTTGGGAATTCCAGGCAGGTTCTCTAGTTCTGCCAGGACTACACCCAGGCTCACCCGGAAACAGCCGGACTACATTTACACTCAGGCTCACCCAGACACAGCTGAGAACAATGAGAAAGATCTCTAACCAATCAGATCTTAAGGAACCAGAGTCTGGGAGAAGGATGCTTCCCTCTACTCCAGAGGCGTTATCTGCCATCCATTCTACTTAGCCTCCCTTAGATTGCATGCTACAGTGCAGCCCCAAAAGCTGAAAAGAAAGGTAGATTTTTGAGATTCCAAATAAAAAGATGCTGGTATTTTATTCCAAGACCATCCTGCCTGAATACAAGTTGGACTGAGAAAACTTGTCCAAAAGATGGAAGAAAAAAAAATGATAATACCATCTTATAACTGGACCTGTTTCACAGAATGTAAAAGAAATTAACAAAATGAGAGAACTAAGCCCTCTGGCGTGTATTAGGAGTGGTACCTCATGCGAAAGATTTATCTACCCTGTGTCCGCAGCACTTCTTGCTATGAGGAAAATGCCTGGACTTTCAGGGACGGTTAACATCTATGTTACTTTTCCAATCGTAAACTGTCATCAAATAAATTAATAACAATAACAACAATAATAAATAACTGATAATAATAAACTTGAACACTTTGGGGACTGCCTCCTACCCTCCCCCCAGACCATTACAGAGCAACTAGTACACAGTGGCCATATCTTAATCTGTCTCTTGGTTTTTTCCTGTCTCACAAGAACTTCAAAAAGCTCAATTCTCCTTCCCCATGTGAGGCAGGAGCATGTTGCAACATGCTCTGTACATCCTGCTACCCTTTATGAGTGAAGTTTATTCTTCACAGCAGGCCACTGCTCTATTTCTCTTCACTCTTATCGTCATGTCTCTGACACCCTCCATTAGTGACAGGAGAACAACACATGTCATGTTGTGTTTTAAATAATATCGTCTCAAAGTGGCAGGGATCACATTTCATAGACCTAAGTAGGTCATGTGAAAGCCCCAAATACATCAACACAAGAAATCATAGTCTTAAAGTTAGGCTTCTGAGCTGGGTGGCAGTGGTGCATGCCTTTAATCCCTAGCACTCAGGATAACAATTTTATTAATTCTTTCAAAATTTCATACAGTTTATTCTGAAAATATTCATCCCCTGACTCGTCCACCTATTTCCTATCAGATCCACCACCATCTCCCATCTCTCTCACAACTTCTAGTATTCATGTTTTTTTTTATTAATGTACTGTAGACTCATGGTGTGAAGCTATCCCCTAGAGTGGTCTACCTACGAAGGACCACATCTTCAAAGAAAACTGCCTCTCCCCACTCAGACACAACCCACTGTCAATATAATTGAGAGCAATAACTGTTGCTCAGTTAATCTGAGATTCGTGAGCACCTCTCCCTCCATGATAAATGTTGACTAGCTTGATCATGGGTAGTATACAGGTCTTTTCAGTGAGCTCATCAGTGTGTGGGTCCTGTTATGTGTTGAACACTGTTTCACTCTAGTCTCATGTGCCTTCTGGTTGTTATAATCATCCCACCTCCTTTTTTGCAGCTGGTTTCCTTGCCTTGGGGAGAGGGGAGATGTAAGTGTTCCATTTCTGGCAGAACATTTTACTGACCCTCTGCACTTTAACCAGTTGTATGTTTCTGTGTTAAACATCAACCACTTTGCAAAACAAACAAAACTCTCTAATAAGATCTGAGAGCTGCTCTGATCTATGGAAATAGCAATATGAATTTAGAGGGCAGTTTTATATTATTTCCATTTGGCATAATAAAAATAGTAGGTCTATCCCTGGGACCTTCCAGCTCCCCAGTCAAAGATTCTTGATCAGATTAGAACTATCCATGTGTTTCTTCTTGTGGAATCATTCTTAAATTCAATCAGAAAGGTTATCTCTATAAAACTTTTGCTACTATAGCACCCAATATATCTTATCATGTAGGAATTGTAGCTCATAGGGTTCTCAATTCCTTTGATTTTGTTTTCTTATTTTTTCTTTGCTTTTTTTCCCCAGCAGCCTACAGAATGCCTTTCAGTACTATGAAAACTAGCCCCAGAAGGTAAGAAGTTTCCTAGTCTGTATGAACTTGATTTATCCATGTCCTGTGACCAAAGTGTATGATGTCCTCAGGCATATGTTCTTACCATCAAGTTCTGGTGGGCAACCTAGACCAGTAGCCATGGCCTGTATTGTTTTGTGGTTCAGACACTTCTAATGTGGTTACATAAGAATAATAAAAGGAAGCAGGTCGAAGAGAGTGCTGAAAAGAGGGATCTAGGGTACATAAATGAATCTGGGAATTATTTGCTAATAGGGATATTCTATATCATAAATACAAAGAAATTCTTGTTTAGATGAATAATACAGAGGAAGGTAAAAAACAAAAAAAGTTTGAAAATCCAAAATGGAAAGACAAATTTGAGAAATATATGGATAAAGCACTGTGAAGGAACAATCAAAGAAAGTGAGTTGAAATATAGGAAAATATAGAAAATATAGAAAAAATACTTCCAGGTTTTCACCTTAGTTGTCACACTTTAGAAGTTCCATCTTAATCCATGGACAGAAATTTGGTGAATGACTTAGGGTCAGCCCAGTCTACAGTTTGAATCGTGTATGGCCCTCCAAAATCTATACTGAAACTTGAAACCCAAGGATTCAGACATGAAGGAAGAGATGCACGTATGCCATTAGGGAGCTTCCCAAAGAGCTGAAGGGATCTAGCTGGGCACATCGGCTTTTCCATCCCTCTGCCATGTACAGTAGTTACTGTGAGGTGAATTAACACTGGACCTGCCATTTACTCGATCTTCAACTTTCTAGCCCCCAGACCTATGTAAAAAAAAAAAAAAAAAATGATTGGTTTTGTTTTGCTTGGTTTGTCTTGGTTATAAGCTAGTTTGGTTTAGTTATATTCTAGTCTCAGATATTTTGATATATTAGAACAGAGATATTTGGACAAGTGTTACTTCTTGTATTCCTTTTGTGGTAATCTTTTAAGCATTAAGTAGACAGTCCTGGGTGTATTTGTTTGGTAGCAATGCAAGAAGCTGTAAACAAGCTAAACAAATTAGGAGATAAGAATGCTAGCTTTTTTTTCCTTCCACTGTTCTCTCCCTATCCTACTCACACATACATGAATATTAACATGCAGGTTTAGATTGCTATTTTTGTTAATCTTCTGAATGTGCTAGCTGAAATGGAAGGGTTAACATACACGACATTGTGTTGTCCTGGGACTTAGCTATAACATTACTTACATTTAACTGAAGAAGAGGAAGGCATGAAATGTTAAATCCTTCAGGATTTGATGCCATGCTTGGTGAGATAGCGAAAGAAGGATAGTGGCTGAGAGCTATATTTGAATTTCCATAAAAATGTCCATGGTGTGGAATAAAAGGTATATCAGTTATCATTGAATTTATTTTTATGTAAAGCTAAAACTATGCCTAGAAGAAGGGTGAGCATTATTTATTACTCCCCTGTCCAGACTCACAATGAGGAGAGATGAAATTTAATTTAATGTCACCAGTAGAAAGCTGGCTGTGGATCAATATCTGGTGACAGCCTTGTGTTCCTCATATTTTATGGGCTTTATTAATTCTTTTATAAAAACAGAGCAATGCACCAAGAGAGCACGGGCGCTAACAGTTGGGGTCATATTAGTAAGTTGACCCTGGAAATCAGAGCATCAATACGCACAGAATAGGAAAGGCTAACCCTTTATGTAATCACTGACTGGGCATCCAAAGTTAATTCTTGGCCTTTACCATAAAGCCACATTTAGTGCCCAGGCAATTACGAGAAAGAAGTAAAATGAAAGACTTTCAATTTAGCTCCACAGCAAATGCCTTGAATGTATTCTGGGCCAGAAGATCAAGTTGCTGGTTTATGTATGGGTTTGGATTTATGGAAATTAAATTGCTCGTTTGATCATAGTGCTATACTTTGCACTTGAATGGTGCTTCTCATTTGTTGGTCTTAAATAGGTCAATACATTTCCCAAGGGAGAACAAATTCTGAACTTTGTTTATTTTTCAATAAGTAAGGGGAGAATACTGTTTCTTTCATTAAATTTTTAAAGGCTTATCAATCTTGTATTCTCCACATGCTAGTGTCCACAAAGTGTCCTTCTCCTCACTAGTGGAAGATACCCTCATATCCTTAAGAATTTACTAATACTAAATTAGTTCAATTTGTGAGTATTTCTAACAAGTTGAGAAATAGGAAGTTTAAGTAGTTTGTGGCAATACCAGGGTGACACCAGAAATATCAATTTATTTTGAATGTCTAGAGCGTGGTTTGATGAATATGTCTGCAGTTTTTATTTTCAAGCTCAGTGGATAGCTGTTAATTCCACACCTACATCTGTATTAGAAAATACAAAAGTAGGGATCAAAAAATCAAACACTATGTGCTTCACAGTTCTTCATCATGTTTCCTATTGTCAAATTTCATAAATGGGTCAAACAGTTCAAAGCATGGTCACAACTGTCAGCAGGAAATGAGCAAGAAACATTAAAAAAACATTGCTTGAAAAAAACAAATAACTAAAAAAAATGAAAGGACAAAGATATATGGGAATAGAGAAACAGAAGAAGACGGGGTCTGGAGGGTCACTTTTACCTGAAGGCATTATTAAAGAGGCCGAGAAGCCAATCAGATCCTTGACAAGCTCATGACACTAGACTGACAGATATTACAGCTCAGTCCTCGTTAAAAGAAAAGGCTCAAAGTGCCCCTAGATTCAGGGTTGTGTTCCAAAGTAGGTACAACCTGAGAATGAGAAGAAAAAATAGAAAAGATTACTTCAGTAGGAACTTAAATTTGAATGTTGCAACATCTTAATTATAAATTATCTGAAATGATGCAAGTGTATCCTTTGCAAGCACTTAAGCCATGTTGGGCATGCAAAAAGCATTTACCAGAGAAATGTAAGTAAGAATGATAACGTGTAGACTTTTCAATTAAAAGTTTCCATAGTCAGTAAAAGTGTCTTCCCACCTTTGTTAATTCTATGGCACCAGCAATATTTTGAATTGTGTCTGCCTGTGCAGCCTAAACCAAAAGAAAGAAATCCCCTTGACAAACCACAGAGGGCAAATAAATGCACCCTGTTAAGCCGCAAGTATCTGTCTAGTTGGTGCAAAATCCTAATTCCATTCCCCAACAACAACTACAACAAAGTTTTCCAGAAGCCTCCCAAGAAACTTCTACCTCATATTTTGTTGGTCATACATGATCAGAACAAAAACAAAGTGTTTTGTATTTTGGCAGCATAGGAGAGTCAAAGTATATCAAGGTTCATGGCTGGCAACTGCTGTGGATATGTTCTGTATGCTGTGAATGCGTTCCTCTGATTGGTTGATAAAATGCTGATTGGCCAGTAGCCAGGCAGGAAGTATAGGCGGGACAGGCAGAGAGGAGAATTCTGGGAACAGGAAGGCTGAGTCAGGAGTCACCAGACAGACACAAAGGAAGCATGATGTGAAAGTCTGGTAAGCCACAAGCCACGTGACAACTTATAGTTGATAGAAATGGGTTAATTTAAGATATAGAACTGGATAGCAAGAAGCCTGAGCCATTAGGCCAAACAGTTTGAATAATATAAGCGTCTGTGTGTTTATTTGGGTCTGAGTGGCTGTAGACCCTGGGCAGGACTGGAGATAACTCCAGCTACAGGCAGGCCTGCAACACAAGGTAGATTAGTAAAAGGCCACGTGTATAAATGTATGTAATAAAAAGCTGTGGATGGAACGAAAAAAGAGACTTGCTAGAAATAGAAAGAGAAATAATAAAAACACAATAGAAAAAGGGGCAAAAGTCATGAACAAGAATTTTCTATTAAAAATGTCAAAGCTATGTTAAAAAAATCTTTGCTTGTGCTAATTAATTGGAAAGATATAAAAAATATTCATCTGCAGTAAAATGTTGTGCTTTGCCTTGAATCTTGGGAAAATAGTTGTTTGGTAAATCTGTGGTAAGGCAGGCAGTCGCAAATACTACCAGAAGAAGTTGAAAATGTTACACATAGAAAGCAATCTTATATTATCTAACAAAATTAAGGAGCATTTATACATTTGCTCACCAATCTCGCTTCTGGGAGTCTAGCCAGCTAAGATAACTGCACACCTGCAAACTAATGCATTTAAAATTTATGTGCATGTGATCATAGTAGCTAAAAATGAAAACAACTGAAGTGTCCATGGGCAGGATATGGTTAAATGACTATTGCATATTCTTTTGCCTTGAATTAGTTATGAATCTGGAAGTCCCTTCACACATTTCTCTGGCTTTCTCTTCTTGTGCCTCACTTCCTTTCAGGTGTGATTCATCCCCAGTTCTTTCACTTATCTCTATTGTGGACATGTCTTACATCTCGCTCAATAGTCCAGGTCAATCTACTGAGTTCAGCCCTCTATGTCCAAAACTCAATGAAACATCTTCAGTTACATCACAAATGCCGTCTCAGGCTGAGTGTCCTGAACTGAATACCATCTACCTTGTGTACAGAGTCTGTCTTTCCTCTTCTGCTCAGACCTTTGAATTCATGGGAAACTTTCTTCCCTTCCAACTTTCTCCACAGTCCTGTCCATTCATATTATCCAACATCTCTTAATCAATTCATATTCCAAAAGTATCATTTTCCAGGACCCAGTGAATATATCATTTATCTTTACTGTCCCAAATGCTCTTAAAACAGGTCTTGAGAAGCTGTGGGAGCAGGATTGTGAGTTCAGGTCCAGTCTTGCCTACCTAGAGAGAACCTGTCTGTAAAATGTAATAACCTACACATGCAACTACTCTTGAACATTCCATTTCAGTATTTTTGATATGTTGTGATTCATTTACAATTACCAAAATACACATATTTAAGAGCACACACTATGTTTTCAGTAACCTATAAAGTTAAACATGTCCCAAACATAATACAGAGCAGATATATAGTAATAGACAAATACAAATACAAATGCTACTGCACAGTCTAGAAACAGGTGGTCATAATTTGACTGAATAAAACCTCTCATGTTTCTCAGAATTCTTAAAATTTCAAAATGATGTGCTTTGGTATGCATGACTCCAGATATATCTCTTATCATTATGGCACTATCTCAGGAAACTTTCTTTTTTTTTTTTTTTACTTTTCTATTGGTCTTTCTCACATTTCCCCTATTTCTCAAATTTCTCAAATATCTGCTACTCCATTCCACTTCATGTCCTTCCAAAAGCCATTTTTACTGCTGGAAATGTGCTATCCTCTCCTTGTACCAGTTTCTTTTCTTCTGAGATGGACTGAGCAGTTCACATTATATGAATTCTCATTATTTTTTCCACTGTTATTTTCTATTCAGGCATCCTGATAGAATCACTTACAAAAAAGGCCAGTGTATTTACTCATGGATGTGTGTTTTCATGGACATAGCTTTCTTTTTTGAGGCGAATTCCAAGAAGTAGAATGGACTGAAAAACTACTGGTCTAGTTGTATTTTACTCTTCATAAGTTTATGAATATACATATGATATAGATACAGATCAGTTTTGCAAAACTTTTTTGCCACTTAAAAATCTCTAATAGTTGTGCACAATGACAAACACTTGTAATCCCAGGTTACTAGGCTCTGGTTCAATCCTCTTTGCTCTCTGGTCTTTGTTATCTCCATCAAAATAATTAAGATGACACAGAGAGAAGCCAGTTGTTCTTTATTATAAGGTAACATACGGACACTCTCAGGAGTGATCATGAACTATTGTAAAAGACACCATTACAGAAGAAAATACCGTCAGGACTGAGAGTGGACAGTGGCATGAGAGATCGTTATGTCGGGTTCACAGGAGGGACTTTGAGAATAGACAAGAGCTAAAGGGGCAATTGTGTGATGTACATTCTCAAAAGGTGAGAGTCAGCAATGGTAAGAGGGACCATTGTGTCTGCCTACATGTTATGTGGAGTCTAGACTATTTCTAAAATGTTCCACCCTTAGACAGGTTCCCTGAGGAGGCTTCCTATCCAGGTAATTGGGAGATCTATCTGAGTTATCTCTTAAAGAAGTGGACAATAGTATGCCTTTCTTCTTTACAAAAAAAGCCTACACTGATTCACAACAAGTTGAGTTCTGGGGCAGTTTAGAATGTTGGGTCTATACACAGACAGAGATATGACTCACAGATCCCATGCTTTGACCAGTAATCAAAGTCCTGCTGTATCTTCTTGGTTTTACAAGCTGCTGATAATGAGGCATGAGCCATTTTCAAAGCCCTTCTAGTCTTGTGATGTGTACTTTACCACCTGACATGAGCACTTAAGAGCCTGAAGCTGGAGGATGCTGAGTTCATAGTCAGCCTTTATCCTTGGCTAATATATGACCTTGCCTAAAAACAAACACTAATACTGTTAAATATTCTCCTTCTCTTACGTGCTTATTAGCACATGGCTTTTAAATTTGGGACATGCAACAATGTGTGTTAAATTTCCTTGGGATTTACTTTATATATTCATGATGACAAGTTATTTTTATTTCAGATGTAAGACCATTTTGTATGCCTATCTTGAAATTATCTGCCTTCTAATCAGAATGTTTGGATAATGAATATTTTGTATTCTAGTATTCTTTATTTCTTTTTTTCTCAGTCTGTTTAGGACTAAGAAATTTTTATAACTTCATTTCGTCTTTTTTAAAAAAATTCATCCAATCACCATATGGGTCTATTAAACATTATTTGTTCAACGACATTATATTTTTTGCTTCAGTGTTTATAGTATGTATGTTTAGTCTTGCAATCTGCCATGATGTGGTAATATGACACTTCATGGTAGTAAGTACTTCACAATATACACTGGTTTTATTACTAACAGGTTTCTGATATAGCTATCATTACTTTTATTTTTATATGTTATAAAGTCTGGTTTACTATTTTGAGTAATCAGAAATATAATGAAGGTGATGGAGTGATTTGGTAGGTAACAAGTTGCAAAGTATAAGTATACAAATTCAAATCCCCCTCGTAGCATAAAAAGCCAGGCATGGTCACATGTGCAGTTATAGCCCCAGAACTACACAGAGCTGAGAGAAGAGGACACCTAGGAGTTCCTGGCTACCAGACTGGTCAAAGAATCTGTGAGAAACATTATTTTAGAATGGTAAAGCAGGACACCTAATATCCTCCTCTGGCTTGAACACACACACACACACACACACACACACACACACACACACACTACATGTGTGCAAACATGTGAACACACACATACACCACCTATCTTACACACACTCTCATGCACACATATGAATACATTATGTATATAATGTAGTTTATAAAATATAAAACATCATATATTCCCATATTTATCCATGTGCAAAATATTATGATTTTTGCAAGTTCATATTTTGAGCTTTTTGTTCTTAAGGTTTTTATCAATTCATATCTATAGACCTACTAGTGAGGAATTATTTTGATTCTCATATGTCCAAAAAGTATCACATTGTCCCTGTTCATAAGGAATATTGCTCTTAGATGTAGAATTCTTGGAAGGTTTTTCTCTGTCCTGTTTGTCTGGCTTTTCATTGTCCTGAGAACTCTGTCCACTGTCATCTTAATCTCATTGTTTCTGGAGTCATCCATTGACATTCTTACATTGGTTCCTATGTATCCCATGTGTTTACCTCCTGCTGCCAATGCTGCACAATTTGATTGTGGTATGCCTTTTAATTTTTCTTTAATGCAACAAGAAGAACAAAAGTATGTCATTTACTAGGAAATGGATGGAACTGGAGATCATCATGTTAACTGAAAAAGAGCCAGGCACGGAAAACAAAATATCACATTTATCCTTTCTCATTCAGCATCTGGGCTTTAAAACTGGCTGGAAGCAGAGAGCAGACATTTTGGGAAAAGACCTTTGTATGGATTGGAATGGAAGGGTGTAAGGAAGGAAAGGGTAATGGGGATATGAGTAGCAGAAAATACATGATATGTAGGCACAAGAAGAGCATAAAAGAACCATCTGGCACAATGAACGCACTTTTGTGATTTGGATACAATTAATAGCCATTAGTTATTGAAAGCAACACATTCATAAATTTAAAGTTAAAACAATTACATCTATCCAAAGTGAAGGAGAAAGTAAAAAAAAAAAAAACTATTGAGAAGGTTTTGATAAGCTCTGAAGTCATTTCTTCCATATAATACATCCTGATTATCTCAATGTAGTTTTGATTTAAATTTCATGGATGTCTAAAGGGGTGGAATATTTTTCATACTTTTATTGGTTGTTTTTATTTATTCCTTTGAGAACTGTCTTTTTTTATTCATTTGTCTACTTATTGAATGGATTGTTTGTGTTTTGGGGGGTGTTTAATTTTTTGAGTTCTTTAGTATTTTACATAGCACATTTAAATCGCAGCAGTTCAACCTGGGCTTTGTAGTGCATTCCATGTCTTCACTTACCGTTTTGAATACATGAAGTGATTCATAATGCCTTTAATACCACTGTCTGCTTAGCCTAGCACCACACCAGTGCTGTGTTTGTTTGGAAGCATAGTGGTATTTATTATGAGTTCAACTTTCACCCCCCTCATCTGAATGACTACTATTCCTCACATACAAGGCATTTTACTCAGTGTGTTGATCTTCATTTTGGTTCTACTATAAATTCTGCTTTGTTTTGGATCCCATTTTGGCTACGTAGAAATACATTGATATTACTTTTGATATTTCTTAGGTAATTGTAGCTAGAGTTTTCCTGCCTGGCCCACAGTCAGGACAAATCTCTCTCACCTGCCAGTCCCACAGCCGCTCAGACCCAACCAAGTAAACACAGAGACTTATATTGCTTACAAACTGTATGGCCATGGCAGGCTTCTTGCTAACTGTTCTTACAGCTTAAATTAATCCATTTCTATAAATCTATATCTTGCCACGTGGCTCGTGGCTTACCAGCATCTTCACATGCTGTTTGTCATCGTGGCGGCTGGCAGTGTCTCTGACTCAGCCTTCCACTTCCCAGCTTTATTCTCCTCCTTGTCCCGCCCACAATTCCTCCTGCCTAACTACTGGCCAATCAGTGTTTTATTTACCAACCAATCAGAGCAACACATTTGCCACACAGAACATCCCACAGCAGGTAATCATGAATTTGTGCTTTTTAGTATATGGTTATTTTTCAAAGATAATTCTGAATATTTCACCCAGACTTCATGAATTGAGGTTTTCCAATTTAACTGGTAGCATTAAGCACTGTTTCTGGTCCTCTGTAAATATCGGGTCTCATTGTTCTTAATGTTGTTTCCAGAGGTCCTTCTACATTCTTAACTATGTCTCCTGTGTGTATGAGCTGACAGGTGTACTGCTGAACATATGATGGAGCCAGTATTCCAGTGCTCTGTGGTTGTCTGCTGCGTAGCTCTCCCCATTCTCATAGTCCGTGGTTCCTACTCTAGCAACTTTGTTGTCTCTGAACCACTTCAAATCACAGGGCACGGTGATCTCCACACTTTATTAATCACTGCCTGGGGAGTCTCCAATGTTACAGCCTCCTTCTGGTTTCCTAACGTTTGAGGATGAGTTCCAGAAATGTGGGAATTCCATGTAGAATATTTTATGACATTTCTTCATTCCTTTCTCCGTTTCTTCTTTGAGGTAGGAGACTCACTCTAGTTTCCTTCTTGGTATGCTGTGCGGAAGGTAAATGAGTGGTTTTGATATGAGAAAATTTAAACCCATTATTTTATTTATATTTTATTTATCAAAAAAACAAACCAGTCACTGTTCCTAGAATTAAGTCATAGACCTTCCATCAATGATGTACACAAATAGACAAATATGATTAATTCATGAAACATGAAACAGAAAGTTGCAGCAAATTACCAATGCTAAGCATTTGGAAAACTTTCTTTTCAACAAAATCACACAATAATTCCCGAGAGATCTGATCAATTTAGCCACTACTTGAAAAAAACAGATACTAGAGAGGGTAAGAATTTTAGTTTAATGTAAAAATATATCTGTACTTAACATTTCATTACATTATGAATTTTCTGAAAAGAATTAAATAATTTGAATATACAGTTTGTATGAGAACTCAAATCATCAAGCTGATATTTATTCCAAAGAAATGCTTGTACCATATATATTAAACTTTGTTCTAGCAATAAAAACATCCCATCATAACTAGAAATTGTGGTAAGATCTTTTTCATAACTTTTTTCTTGTGTTCCGTGAATGCTCTTTCTATTTCATAGTGACGAGAGAGCTCTTCATTCCTTTATTGGCATCTCTAAACCAGCTTTTTTTTTTCTCACTAGTAATTTATCTTTTAGTCTGATGCAGAATTTTTTTGTTTTGTTTTTATGTAAGAGCAAAATCATTGTATATGTTTTTCTCCTGTGTGTCATAATTTCAAATACATGTATTACATCTTGCAAGAAACAATATATACACAAATAATATGAAAAATGGCTTTTGAGATTAAAAGCAAATCCACAGAAGCCTAGAAAATACTAAAGAAATAGTGCTCTGTGTTTTAAGAGGATTTTGATTAATAAATTTTAGGAAACAAATTATTTTTCGCAAAGGACTTTAAGTGCTCTATGATCAGAAAGCGGTTTTGATCCTCTTAGGTCAATTCAAATTTAAATTGATATTAAGTAAACTAGGAATTTTGTTTAATTTTTCAACATCCATTATTATATTTCTCTTTCCAAATCCTGGGGATAAAATAAGATTTTATAAAATCCAAGAATTCTCAAGTCCATATTGTTTCATATCTGTATTTGGATGAATAAAAGAAAGTTCCATGTTTTAACAAATCCTAGGTTTTCTGGATGATGCCTTAGTTGGATATATTTTGTGATTTCTGGGGTGTTTTATTTTTTCTCTGGATACTTTGTGACTACTTTGTTTCCCTTGCTTTAGGAAGGCTAAAGCTGTGCATTGTAATATAAATTAGTATATTTCAGTGTCTCAGAATCACTGTTCATTTTGAATTCTCTAACTTTAAGGGGAAGGACTTAGTATGTGAAGTATTTAGAAAATCGTGGTAATGAAGCTCCTTGTCAGTCCAGCACCAGCCAACAAGGATAAGGACACTGTACAATTGTGGTGATACCTCTAGGTCAAGTCTAAACATATTTATCATTTTCACTGTATTCTTCTAGCCAGAACTCAACTGTAAGATTCCAACATGTGTAGATTAATATCCTTGGTAAGAAGGAGGAGGAAGCAAATTGAAGAGCAGCTAGTAATTTTGGCTTTACATCACAGGAGATATGGTGGAATTACACCCAAGACCTAGAATGCAGACATCACCAATGGACAAAGCACCATCTAGTTTTTTTGGATGTAGAAATAAGAATTGCCTTGAGCTCTGGAGTCCCAGATTTAAATCTAGCTTTGAGTAGAATGTACTTTGCCCAAATTCATATTTTGAAGTTTTAGCTCTACTACAAAATACAATTACACTTGTAAATAGGGTCCTTAGAAAGATACTTTTTCAAAATGATGTCATAGTATGTCTTGATTCAATATGATTGGTGTCTTCAATAAGAGAGTACTAGGAATAGGTACACAGATGACAACCACACATTGACACAGAATACTGCTGTGTACAAGCAAAATCTGAGGCTTCAGAAAGAAATAAAGGTACTAACACCCTTACTTGGATTTTCAAATTCCCAAAGCTAAAGATTATGCATGTTAGAACCTGTTGCATAAATAAAATCCATAAACCAAATTGGAAGTTTTTAAGGAAACTATTAAGAAGCTATAAGAGTCTGGAATAGAATATTTCCAGCTATAGAACACATTAAGAATGAAAATCTGTTGGGTAAAGTGGTATATCCTTGTATTCCCAAAACTGAAGTGGTAGAGATGGGAGGATCATGTGCTCAAGGAAAGCCTATTTCTAAATAAAATGTTTTCTTAAATAAGTCAATGAGAATCCAGGGAGGCAAGGGAGCCATATTAGAGAACACTCAATGGGAAACAAACTACATTTAATTATTTGTGTCTTAGATGGATAATTTTGTATTATTTATCATCCTATTCATAAATAACAAAGAGTAGAGTATTGGAGGGCCTCAGAATATATTGATGCAGAATACAAAATAAGTTAACAAGGTGGCTTAGTGGATAAAGGTGATTGCCATAAGTTTGATAGCCTGCATTCCATTCCTGGACCCAAAAGGTAGAAAGAGAGAACCAACTCCCAGAAGCTGTCCTCTGATCTCCACATATACTCTATGACACATGCATTTACACACACATACACACACACACACACACACACACACACACAAACACACCTGTATGCTCACAAAATAGATAAATGAAATACAATAAGAATACAAAATAAGAGGCATGAGTTCAAAAGATCTATTCCACAATTGTTGGCTATACTTACAATATACTACATATTTGAAAACTACTTATTTATTTTAAATGTTTTCACTACAGGTAAACTACAGTTTTATAGTAATCGATTAATATAACATCATATCGGGGCAGAATCATCTCATTTTACTGGGTTAACAAAATGTACAGCCACATAAAAAGACATGGGAAAGTATATGTTAGGGAGATATGGAGAAGTTGGAGGGATGGAGGGGAGGTAGGTGTAGATATAACATACCATTGTATACATGTATTAAATACTCAAATGAAAACAATTGAAAAAAGATAATGCTATACACTATAGATGTTATAATTTCCCTTTGTCAATTACAAATCTATGAACAGGAAGAAATTTAAGAAAGATAAGAATGGAGTCAGAAAAACAGGTAAGAGGCTCAGCTACCCTCAGAACCCTCTCATACCCTTGGTTCAGACCTGAAAGACCCAAGACACTGACACCCCTTCCTGCCGCACCACCCACCCTGCTGTCATGCCTCCATCCCTATATGGAAGAATATCTACCACTCAGTTGAAGGCCACACCACTCATAAGATCAGGAGCAGTCCGTGCCAGCCAAAAAAACAGATAGACAAAATCAAGCAGAGACTCACTGCTGGACAAGAAGCCACAATGGCCCCTAGAATTCCAGGTAGGTGGCCCACCTGGGGACCTCCTCCACTCTCTCAGTGCCCTCCAACACTATGCTCAATCTCTACTTCCCTCCTCACCAACTGCTGTTCCACCCCTACCCCCCACCAACTGCTGTAAAGACTCCCTGCTCGACAAAAGGCCAAGGTATCCTCCAGAAGTCCATCCCCCAGCTCAGACAGAGATGGCCTGGTAGACTAGAGGTCAGACCAGCCACCAGAAATCCAGGTCACAAGACCAGAAGATGAAAGAAGAAACAGAAACCAAGGGGAAAAACACTCATCCAACAAAGACAAACTTGGAAATTAGAACCTAGAACTGTAATCAACCCAAAGTCAGATGACCAGGTGCCAGTGTAAGCATACAATCAACAACACCCAGAGCAATATGGCCTCACTAGAGTCCAGCTCTCCTACTACAGAAAGCCCAGAATATTCCAACACAACTGAAGCACAAGAAGAAAACCTTAAAACCACCTTGCTGAAGATTATAGAGGTCCTTAAAGAGGAAATAACTATCTCCCTTAAAAATTTGAAGAAAAACACTAACAAACAATTGGAGGAAATTAATATATCCCTCAAAGAATAATAAATATTCAAAAGACTCAAATATCACCAACAGAATAAAAGAGTTTGGAAGAAAGAATCTCATGCATTGAAAATATAATAAAAGAAATAAATATATCAGTCAAAACTGTTAAATCTAAAAAATTCCAGACACAGAACATCCAGGAAATCTGGCATACTATGAAAAGACCAACCTACGAATAATAGGAATAGAGGAAAGAGAAGAATCCCATCTCAAAGTTCCAGAAAACAGTTTTAACAAAACCAAAAAAGGAAATTTTCCTAATCTAAAGAAGGACATGTATATAAAGGTACAAGAAGCTTAAAGAACACCAAACAGACTGGACCAGAAAAAAAGTCCCCCCACCACATAATAATCAAAACACTAAACATACATAATAAGAAAGAATACTAAAAGCTGCAAGGAAAAAGGCCAAGTGACACAAAAAGACACACCTATTAGAATTTCACCTGACTTCTCAATGGAGACTCTGAAAACCAGAAGGATCTGAACAGATATCTTGGACACTCTCAAAGACCATAGATACCAGCCCAGACTACAATACCCAGCACCATTTTCAATCACCATAGATAGAGAAAACAAGGTATTTCATGACAAAGTCAAATATAAACAGTATCTATGCAAAAATCCAGTCTAAGAGAAGGTACTAGAAGAAAAAATTCAACCCAAGAAGGTTAACTACACTCATGAAAATACAGGAAATAAATAATGTCACACCAGCAAAACACAAAGATTGGAAACACACACACACACACACACACACACACACACAATCAACAACAAAATAATAGCTTCAAAGTAGGATCTATTCTTCAGATACATACAAGAAACACACCTCAACATCAAAGATAGCTATTACCTCAGACATAAGGGTTACAAAAAGATTTTCCAAGCAAAGAGACCCAAGAAGTAAGTTGTTATAAATAGTCTACTATATAACAAAATAGACTTCAAACCAAAATCAATCAAAAGAGATGGGAAAAGATACCTCATAATCATCAAAAAATAAAATCTACTAAAATGATGTTTCAATTCTTAACATCTGGGCCCTAAACACAAGGGCACCTGCCTTTGTAAAAGAATATTACAAAAGTTTAAATCACATATTGAACCCCACACATTAATTGTGGAAGACTTCAATACCCCACTCTCACCAATAGATAGGTCATCCAGACAAAAACACAACAGAGAAATAAAGGAACTAACAGATGTTATGAATTAAATGGACCTAACATATATCTATGGAACATTTCACCCATACACAAAAGAATATACCTTGTTCTCAGCACCTCACAGAATTTTCTGCAAAACTGAACACATATTATGTCACAAAACAAGTCTCAAAAGACACAATAAAATTGGAATAAACCCCTGTATTCTATCAGACCACCACAGATTAAAACTGGATTTCAACAACAACAAAAAGCCTTCATACTCATGGAAACTGAACAACTCTCTACTGAATAACTGCTGGGTCAAGGTAGAAGCAAAGAAAGAAATTAAAGAGTCCCAAGAATTCTACAATCCACAACATTCACAAACTTCTGTGACACAATGAAAGTGGTGCTAAGAGGAATGTTCACAGCACTAAGTGCCTGCATAAAGAAATTAGAGAGATCTCATACTAGGAACTTAACAGCAAACCAGAAAATTCTAGAACAAAAAGAAGCAAACACACCTAAAAGGAATAGATGGAAAAAAAATAATCAAACTGAGGGCTGAAATCAATAAAATAGAAGCAAAGAGAACAGTACAAAGAATCAATTAAATAAAGAGTTGGTTCTTTTAGAGAAATCAACAAGATACACAAACCATTACTCAAACTAACTAAAATGCACAGAGGGAACATTCATATTAGCAAAATTGGAAACAAAAAATGGAACATAACAACAGACACAGAGGAAATACAAAAACTCATTAGGTCATATTTCAAAAACCTATACTCCACAAAAATTGGAAAATCTAAAATAAATGACAATATTCTTGATAGATATCACTTACCAAAATTAAATCAAGATCAGGAAAACAATTCAAATATGTCTATAACCCTAAGGAAATAGAAGCAGTCATTAAAAGTCTCCCACTTAAAAAAAGCCCGGGATAGAATGTTTCAGAGCATAAATCTACCAGACTTTCAAAGAAGAGCTAATACCAATATTCCTCAAATTATTCGGTGAAATAGAAACAGAATGAACATTGCCAAATTCAGATTAGGAGACCACAGTCACCCTGCTACACAAAACCACAAGAAGATTCAACAAAGAAAGAAAATTACAGTTCAGTTTTACTCATGAACACTAATGCAAAAATACTCAATAAAAATCTTCTCAAACAAAGTCTAAGAACACAACAAAAAGACCATCCACTATAATCAAGAAGGCTTTATCCCAGAGATATAGGGATGTCTGAACATATGAAAAAAATGTGTCAATAAAATTCATTGTGTAAACAAACTGAAAGGAACAAAAACACAATCATCTCATTAGATGCTGAAAAAACCCTTGAGAAAATCCAACACCCCTTCATGATCAAAATTTTGGAGAGATCAGGGATGCAAGGGACATACCTAAATATAGTGATGCAAGTTACAATAGTAGCCAACATCAAATGAAATGAAGAGAAACTCCAAGCAATTCCATTAAAATCGGGAACAAGACAAAATTGTTCAGTCTCTCCATATCTACTCAATATAGTGCTTGAAGTTCTAGCTGGAGCAATAAGACAGCTAAAGAAGATTAAGGGAATACAAATTTGAAAAAAAAATCAGAGTATCATTATTTGCAGACAGTGTGATAGTATACCTAAGTAACTCCAAAAATTCTACCAGGGAAGTCCTACAGATGATAAACACATTCAGTAAAGTGGCTGGATACAGGATTAACTAAAACAAATCATTAGCCCTCCTATTTACAAGGGACAAATTGGTTGAAAAAGAAATCAGTGAAACAACATCCTTCACAATAGCCATAATAAATACAAAATATCATGGAGTAAATCTAAGCTAGTAAGTAAAGACCTGTATGAGAAGAACATTAACTCTTTAAATAAAGGAATTGAAGAAGGTATCAGAAGATGGAAAATCACCCATGCTCTTGAGTTGGGAGGATTAACAGTCAAAATGGCCAACCTAATAAAAGCAATTTACAGATTCAATGCAATCTCTATTAAAATCCCCAAATAATTATTTGCAGACCTTGAAAGAAGAATATTCAACTTCATACAAAAAAAAACTCAGGCTAGCTAAAACAATCCTGTACAATAAAAAAAAAAACTTCTGGAGGTATCACCATCCCTGAATTCCAGTGCTACTACAGGGCTATAATAATAATAATAATAATAATAATAATAATAATAATAATAATAATAATAATAAAACCAGCATGGTACTGGCATAAAAACAGACAGGTTGATCAATGGAATTAGTTCAAAGGCTGAGATGTATATCAACATACCTATGAACACTTGATTTTTGATAAAGACGCCAGAAATATAGAATTGAAAAAAAGAAAGCATCTTCAATAAATGGTGCTAGTTTAACTGGGTGTCTGCATGTAGAAGAATGCAAATAGATCCATATCTATTACCCTGCACAAAACTCCAACCCAAGTAGATCAAAGACCTCAACAATAAAACCAAATACACTGAACCTAATAGAAGAGAATGTGGGGAATAGCCAGTCATAGATGCATTTGACAAAAGACAACTTCCTGAACAGAACAGCAGTAGCACAGGCACTAAGATAACAATTAATAAATGGTACCTCATGAAACTAAAAAGCTTCTGTAAGGCAAAGGACTCTGAAAATAGGACAAAATGACAGTGTACAGAATAGGAAAAAAATTCAGCTCCATGTTCAGGAGGCTGATACCTGAAATATATAAAGAACTCAAGAAACTAGACATCAAAATACCAAATAACCCAATTAAAAATGTGGCACAGATCTAAATAAAGAACTTTCAACAGAGGAGTCTTGAATGACCAAGAAACACTTAATTAAAGAAATGTTCAACATCCTTAGTTATAATAGAAATGCAAACGAAACTTTGTTAAGATTCCATCTTACACCTGCCGGAATGGCTAAGATCAAAAACACAACTGACAATACGTACTGGTTGTCAGCATGTGGAGCAAGGGGAACACTCCTCCATTGCTGGTGGAAGTGCAAACTTGTACAGCCATTTTGGAAATTAATATGACTGTTTTTCAGAAAATTGGGAATCACCATACCTCAAAACCCAGCAATACCTCTCATGTCCATATTCCATAAAGGATACTCCATCCTAACTCAAGGCCATTTACTCAACTATGTTTATAAAAGCCTTATTTGTAATTGTCAGAAACTAGTAACAACCTACATGTCTCTTAACTGAAGAATGGATAAAGAAAATGTGGTACATTTACGCAATGAACTATTACTCAGCTATTTAAAAAATATGACATCATGAAATTTGGACACAAATGGAAGTATAAAATATTATCCTGAGTGACATAATTCAGACCCAGAAAGACAAACATGGTATGTACTCACTTATAAGTGGACATTAGCTGTAAAGTAAAGGATAACCATGCTACAATTTACAGACCCAGAGAGGCTAGTAACAAGGAGGGCTCAAGGGGCAATGCAAGGATCTCCCAGGAAAGGGAAAATGGAGTAGTTTTCACAGGTGGAATGGAGCCAGGTGAGGACGGGAACAGGGGGGATCAGGTAGGTGGTTGGGGAAGACAGTACTAAGGACATGACTGGAATTGGGCAGCATCTCCGGGGTGAGGTAGAAACCTAGTACAATGGAAACTCCTTGGAATATATGAGGTGACCCTAGCAAAGACTCATAGTAATGGGGGAGTCTGAATCGGTCACCTTCTGTAACCAAGAAAGGCTTCCAGTGGAGGGATTGAGACAGCAACCCAGGGCCTGTAATATTTCCTGGGATAATGGTGGCACAGAACTTATGGCAGTGGCTAATCAATGACTGCCCCAATTTGAGACCCATGTCATGAGAGGGAGCCCTTATCTGTCACTGCCTCAAGGGCCAGAAATAAAAGGCTGGATAGCCCAGAGACCTGGGATAGAATCAATCACAACTAGCAAAAAAAAAAAAGAAAAGAAAGTCAATGAAATGATTCCTAATGATATCAGGTTATTATTGTAGACCTGAGCCTAGCATAATCATCATCAGAGAGGCTTCATCCAACAACTGATTAGAGCACATGCAAAGATACACACAGCTGAACATTAGGCTGAGCTTGGGGAATCCTGTGGAAGAGGGTGAGAAAGGATTGTAGCAGTCAGAGTGGGTCAAGGACACCACAAGAACACAGCCCTCAAAATTAGCTAACCAGGTCTCGTCGGGGCTCACAGAGACTGAGCACATAATCAGGGAGCCTGCCTGGGTCTCATCTAGGTCATCTGCAAATATATTATGGGTGTGTAGCTTGGTGTTCTTGTGGAACTTCTAACTGTAGGAGCAGGAGCTGTCTCTGACTATAACAGAAAGTCTCTTTTCTGGCTTGCTCAGTTGCCTCAGTAGTTCAAACCATGTTTCCTGAGACTAGACATGCAAAAAACCTAAAGTGACCACCTATTTTTCACATTTTGTCACAAGATTTTATCCATATAGATAAATATATATTCATTTTCAAAGGTAAAATTTCCATTGAGGATGTAGACTTGACAAAGTTATTTTTTAATTGTCTTCTTTATACTTATATGTGTGTCTATATGAGTGTATGCCACATGTGTGTGGGTGTCCTCAGAGGCCAGAAGAAGTGATGGGTACCTGAAGATGGAGTTATAAATGGTTGTTAACCACCTGACATATTGCTGAGAACTGAACTTAGAGATCCTTTGGAGTAGGAGGGAGCTCTCTCAACGAGTAAGCCATTTTCCAAGCCTCTTAAAAAAATGTTGGAGATAAAATGTGTTGCATAAACACAGTAATTAAAGACAGCCCACTATAGAAACCTTCGTTCTGTTCTCTGCATAAAGAAAACATGCTGTGAACCGCCTGGAATAATAGTGCTGATTCCAGTGCTTAAGAGTCTGGGATTTGGAGCATGCCCCTAAGTGTGCTTTGTGTTGAGTGTTTAAGTGCTTTTCCACGAGCAGGGATGGCTGTGTGTCTCCCCGCTCTTGGGATAATGGGTTTGCAGTAGCAGCAGCCTGGCTTTATAATGTCTTGATGAACCTTCTGTGTGACTTCTCCTGCCCAAGACACTAACAGAACAGGAAAGAGCTGGAATGTAGCAGCTTACCCCTGCATCTTTCAAATAAGATTAAGTAGGAGGAAAGCACTTAAAGATAGTTAAGACCTTTGGGGTTTGCCAGATTCCACCCCAGAGTGTGTTTCATCCTTTTTAAAAATTATAAGCTTTTAAAACAAGTTTCCTACAGCTTAAAGTCTCTTTGGAATTGATATACACTTCATGGAACTTTTTTTTTTAGAGCTTTGTAATAACACTTCCTTTACAATCGAGAAATTATAATAACCCCAATGGAGGCACTGCATCATTTCTTTCCCTGTTCCCCTACTATCCCCTCTTGTAGCTCTTCATCTAAAGACAGGGCTCAGCTGTGTTTCCTCTAGCCATGTTAGCATATCAGCTGGTGATATCATTGTTTGGGCCTTGTTTAAGTGACCATATTGTTGAGACTTCATGGATGTAGGTTTCATGTCATATGTAGAAGACACATTCATCAGCAGATGTCCAGGTCCTTTGGCACTTACCACCTTCCTGTCCCCATTCTGTGTTTCTCTGTAGATGAAGCAACTGAGGCTATGTAAAAGCAATCAGTTGTTCTCAGTGTTTTTGACCAGTTATATCTTTCTGTGAATAGTCTCTGTCGGCTGCATAAAGAAGTTTCACTGATGAGTGAGAACTATGTTTGTCTGTGTATGCAAAGATAAATATTTAGAATGCATTGACAAGTTATACTGGTTTAGGACAGTGGCAGAAGTAGGTTCTCCTATAGGTTTTACAGCTGGATTTACAGTACTTAAGCCAGTCTTATGTAGCTAGAGTTTTCCTGCCTGGCCCACAGTCAGGACAAATCTCAGTCACCCACCAGTCCCACAGCCACTCAGACCCAACCAAGTAAACACAGAGACTTATATTGCTTACAAACTGTATGGCCATGGCAGGCTTCTTGCTAACTGTTCTTATATCTTAAATTAATCCATTTCTATAAATCTATATCTTGCCACATGGCTCGTGGCTTACTGGCATCTTTACATGCTGTTTGTCATGGCGGCAGCTGGCAGTGTCTCCTTCTGCCTTCCTGTTCTTTCTTTTCTCCTCTCTGCTAGTCCTGTCTATCCTTCCTGCCTGGCTACTGGCCAATCAGTGTTTTATTTATACAGAGCGATATCCACAGCAGTCTTAAGTTCAATTAGACAGCTGTCGGTTGCCCCCAAGATGAACGTGTCCTTTGGGAATACCTTGCCAATCTGGACATTGGTGTGCCACAGGTGGATGGAACTATTAATTGCCTTTCTCCATATATAGTGTTCAAAACACCTCTGGATATTATAAAAGCTGGTCCTCAGGAAAGGGGATCCCAGATTAGTTCCATTATTGATTTCTCCAAGTCCTTTTTGGAAGTGTGTTCTGTTTTTAGCAGTAGGGAAATAAATTCAAAGTCTGTGAGGCAACCAAGCTCAATGAAGAGCCTGTATTGGATCTCCTTGATTCCCTGACCAAAAACTAAAAGGAAGATTCTTCGGCTTAGTACTGGGGTTTTTGGTAGATACTATATGGCTCTTGGGAGGAGCAATATGTAACCCCATTATTGTACTGTATTGTAATATAGGAGCATTATTGTAACCTCAAGTTACATATATAGAGCATAAAGTTTTATTTTTAAAAAGTCCCCTAATTTTGTCAAACAGCCTTTGTATTATTGATCCCCCCACGTCCCTGTCTCTCTGTGTTCTCCCATCCCTCCCCACATTAAAAACCTCTCACTTTTTCCATTTTCCCTTCATAGATGGTCGTGGTCTGTTATCCCCCTCTCTGTAGTGTCTTCCTTCCCCCTTTCCTATCTTCATCCCTTTTTACTTTTCTGGTTTCTTCCATTTCTCTGGGTTTTATACTCACATCTAAAAATTCTGAGCTAGGATCCACAAATAAAAGAGAACATGGTGTATTTATCTTTCTGAGTCTTGATTACCTCACTCAGTATACTATTTTATTGTGTCAGTTTTTACTTTCATAGCATATGTCATCCTGATGGACCAAAAGAGATGATGCTATTGTGCAATTAAGTAAGATTCAAATGCTTAGTGACTGCACTTCCTCAGGTTCAGATAAGCAAGCAAAACTGGAAAACAATCCAGAATCTTTTTTGATATTTTTACCACACCATGTTGTTTTAGAAAACACACTTCTAATTTACTCAATAACAATTAGTTTCAGTAAAACAGAATAAAATTACTGCTCTTTTGATTTGCTACAAAATATGAAAGAATATGATCTATGTGCCACTTTCATTTACGCCAAATAAAATACCACTTAAATTTGTTGTGACTAAAATCTAATTTTAGGTAAATGAGTGAGTGGGTGGATGGATGGATGAACGGATGGATAGATAGACAGACAGACAGATAGATATTAAGAAAATAAGATCTCTTCTCTATTTTTCCCAGTGATTCACAGACTGCATTGTAGCTCACCCTGAGAATCATCTGAGGTTCATGCTTGAATACTTTACCTGTTTTCATAGAAAAGGACATTTAACTGACATTTATGGCAATTTATTCAATCCAGAACATATTGCCCAATAGTTGGTTTTGGTTGGGTGATCAGTTCTAATGACTAAAGACATTACACTGTAAATGTCCTTTGTGATAGTAAGCATGCACATTGAACACAGCACCTATGACCTACAGAGTTTATTGGCATCATAAGTTTCACATTCCTTATTTAGATGATTGTTTCCATTCAAGTCATTTCTACAATAAAAAGCCAACTTTTCCTTCCATGAAGCAATATTTTTACATTGTGTTAATACTTATGTGTTATCATATGCATTTTTTCTCTTGCTTGGCTTGAGTTCTCTCCATTATTAAAGCATGAAAGCATGCTTCCCTCTCACATGTAGCTTTTTAGTTTAGTACAGGGTATAGTAAGAGTAATTTACTTTAAACTGACTAGTAAATTTCATTTGAGAAATTAACAGGTTCTCTGTTTTGGTACCATTGACTTCGTGCTCTATCCACTATTCTACAGACTTAAGGAATGTTGAGAATTACTGTGTTTTTTCCTCATCCTGTTTTAATGTCTGGACACTGAGATCTGGGTTATGCATGTAACTGCATTACAAGGGCAACTTCCCTTGGAATCTGGACATCTCACCCTTTGAGTGACTCCCAGACTCTCTCTGAGCAATACGCCTTGTTCTTTTAGGTTGGTAAGCATCCTTTCTAGAGCAGCTAATAATGTTTTTCTTTTATACTGGACATAATGTTATTTTGTATTATTACTTAGTTTACATAAGTCTGAGAATTTTTTGCTATCTTTTTGCTCATCACCAAAACGTACATGAAAAAAATATTCAGGCAAAGACAAAACATTATGTTGGTAAATTCTGTTCTTGAATACATTAAAATTCTACTTTGCATAGCATAAAATGTGCATCCACTGTTGAAGTTGGCTTGCTTTCTTCCAAAGAAATTGAGATTCTGAGATTTCTTTTTCCTGTCTAACACTTAGATTTTGAAAATGAAGCACTCTAGATACTGTATGCCCATTTTTAAAAGCTTAGCTCCCTTTAAAAAATAAAAATTTATCTCCATTTGTTCCTCAATTTTTACAATTTGCCAGATGAATTTGAATCTTGCCATAACCTATCCAATGTCATCTTTGCTGTGTGTGACTCACCTTTATGAGCAACGTATTTCAGCACTGTGATGAAACTCAGACTGACATTTTAATGGCATCATGCTCATGGGAACATGCATTTTCATTTATACCCAATATAACACTTATAGGCTTCTTCCCACTTAGTCTTTCTTTTTCTTGCCTCATATATCTCCGAGCATGAATTATGCCGTGTGCATGCACTTGGTGAGTAGTTCCCAGTGCAGCCTAAACCAACCCTACTTACAATTATAAAGGAGTGGTTTTTAATTTTGGTTCCCAAGAGTGTAAGACATTGATAATAAGTTGGTGTGCATGAATCAGACAAAAACCATGGGAAGGGGTTTTGACATTGAAACAGTAAGCCAATGTAGACTGCAATTTCACTCAGTCAGTCAGAAGATTCATTTTATTAGTCACCCTTATACTGATGTAGAAGAATTTCTTTTTATGTTTTCTACTAGGACTTTACAGAAAAATAACATAATACATTGTTACTATCCATATGTATATACATATATATGATAATTAGTATTGTGTTCAATTGGTTCACTGGTAGAAAGCATTTTTGAAGTGTGTCTCAAATTTCATATCAAATCAATATCTTGTACTCTTCTACTAATAACATCAATAAGAATTGTTATTGTTTGTATACGGTTTTGGAAGTGTTTCTGAGCTTCTATAAATGACTTTCAAGTACATTTGTGTCATTACTATAAAAGACTGGCCTTAGATATTTAAAGCACAATTTACTTCACAAAAATCAATAAGCTTGGTCCTCTTGTGGGACTCCTCACACTGGGAACAGGGACCATCTCCGATTCTTTTCCAGAATTTTGGGATGCTACTTCTCATACTGGGTCACCTTTCTCACTCTTAATACATGGGGAAGTGCTTAGTCTTACTGCAACTTGATATGCCATGTTTTATTGATACTCATGGGAAACTCTACCTTTCCTAAACAGAAATGGAGGAGGAGTGGATTGGGGGTGGGAACAGAGCAGAGGAGCATAGGAACTGGGAGGAGAGGAGGGAAGAGAAACTGTGGCTGGAATGTAAAAATAAATAAATAAATTTATTTAAAAAAATCAATAAGCAACTCATGTATTCATATTTTGCACAAAATAAACATGTTTTCAGACATGATAAAATGAGTACAAACTATAATGTGCCAGAAAAGATATAATTTTCTTAAAGATTTCTTGCATTTGTTTATTTGTAAATTGGTATTTGTGTACACATATGTGTGTATGTATGTATATATACACACATGTGAGTACATGCACATGGTATATATATGGAAGGCAGAGGACAACTTGCAAGAGTCAGGTATTTTCTTCCACTGTGTGGACCCTAGCAATAGAAGTTTGATCACCAATATGTTGAAAACTGCCTTCCCACCTAGGCATCTAGTCATTCCTAAATACGTAATTTTAATAATAATTATGTTTATTAAGTATAATATAAGCAGTATATAAGTATAAGCAGTGTCACACCTATTATAGTGGGATATCACTTAGAAGTACAAATTAATATTGTGTCTTCACTAGCCACCTTTTTAATGAATCACTGTTGGATAGCAAGATAAACTACTAAATAATTGTTACTGTTTGTCTATGTAGAGTTAGACCAGCTGCATTGATGATAATAGCTACATGTTTTAAAAATATGATCAATGTATATTCTTCCTATAATCTTCATAAGCTTTATTAAATCATTTATATTTCACAATTATCAGTGAACAAAGACCAATAAACAAGCACTGAAAGTGTAGTGATATTGTGTTCCCCAATATATTCTGCACCTTAATAAACTTACCTGGGGTCAGAGAACAGAACAGCTGCTAGACAGACACAGAGGCCAGAAAATGGTGGCACATACATCTTTAATCCTAGCATTCTGGAGACAGAGATCCATTCCATTCGGATCTCTGTGAGTTCAAAGCCACACTGGAAACAGCCAGGCATGGTGACACACACTTTTAATCCCAGGAAGTGATGGCAGGAAGCAGAAAGGTATATAAGGCATGAGGAACAGGAACTAGAGTCTTGTTAAACTTTTAGACTTTTGAGCAACAGTTCAGCTGAGATCCATTCAGATGAGGACACAGAGGCTTCCAGTTTGAGGAAACGAGATCAGCTGAGGAATTGGCAAGGTGAGGTTAGCTGTGGTTGATTCTGTTTCTCTGATCTTTCAGCATTCACCCCAATACCTGGCTCCAGGTTTGTTTTTATTAATAAGATTCATGTTACACTGAAGTATGTAAGAAATGGAACCACATTACAGGAACAAATTAAGTGGGAAACTGAAAGAAACCATTCTCATTTGGAATCTCTATGTCTACCACACTTCAATATAATCGTGAAGCAAGTTGGTTTTATGCCTTCCTATGTTTTATGAATCTTACATAAGGAAATATTTTCATTTGATTCTCTATTCCATCAGAAAAGAAAAATATAACCTACAAAGTATATGAAAAGTTGTCACTGGCTCTATGATTCTTTGCTATGTTATTCTTTGTTGGTTTTGTTTTGCTTTCTTAATGGGGGAGATGAACTATTGTTGTTCAAAGGTAAAGAAGAATGCATATTTCGTTGGAGGTCGATCTTGTCTCATATAGTAGGCACCATTCAAGCCAACACCAAAATGGTCCTCTTTGGTTTTTTTAACTTAAGGGGAAAATAAAGGCAAACAAAGATTTCAATGAACTTCTATCAATCTACTGAATGGACAGGTGCTTAGCAATGAATATGGTAACCAACTAAAGTTGCCTCATTAGTCTGCTTTTATGGTACTTTTTATGACCCACATATCACAAAATTACACTCACATTAAAAAGTAACCATCTGGTGTGCATCATTTTATGAAATTGGCCAATAAATCTACATAGTGCACTATGGTAAAATATATTGATCCATAAACTACAACACTGAACAGCAAATTGACTGTAAACTAAAACTCCAAGCATCCCTTCAACATTAAAACTTCCATTTCTAGGCTTGCTCCCAGGCATCAGACTGTTGCTGATTCCCTAACAACTGCAGCAAAATGGTTATCACAAATACTCTTACATGACACTACAGACCTCAGGGTTAGGATACTATCTTGTGGAGGAAGCCACAAATTCTTATGTGTAGAATATCCTCCTTTGTGTTGAATACTTCAATAAGCTTTTTCTCATCTTTGTTTTGAGAAAAGAAATATATAAATTTCACTATTGCTTCATGATCTGAAGGAAATAATTAGTGGTTAAACAACTATAATCCATTAGAGTAGCATAGTCTCTTCTAGATCTTAAATAGAATCACCAATTTGTGAAGTATAAAAACAGTTCAGAGCATGAGGGGTTACTAATCCTATCTCTCAATTCAATATATTTGAAAAATATATGAAATTATGATGATTAAAAATACTAACAAATTAAAAAATAAAAATTTCTTTTATCAACATAAAAATCTTGAATTATATTATTATAATGGTGAGCTAGGGAGCTAGGTATATATTTAGGAAAGCCATAGTTCCATGTGTCAATATCATATCAAATTAGTACTGCTTTGTTCTTCTCTAAAAGTAAAAAGAAAAGTTACCTTTTGGAAAACCTTAAGTCTTTGTACTTAGGTAGACTAGGTTTTCCTATAAGCATTTTGTGACTATGAAAATGGGTGAGTTTATGCTTGTCATGCTGTTTGTGTTTGAATTTCACTACTACCTAAAGGTTTTCTTCTATTTTTTTCTTTCCAGATACAATTAATTGTTTATGAATTAAATGTGTTTATTTATTTTACATCCCAACAATAGTTTCCAGTCCCTCCTCTCCTTACATTCCCATCTCCAACTTCTGCTCTGCCCCATCCCCAATCCACTCCTCCTCTGTTTCTGTTCAGAAAGGGGCAGGCCTCCCATGGGTGTCAAAAAAGCACAGTATATCATATTGAGGTAGGACCAAGCTCCTCCTCTTGTATTAAGGTTGGGCAAGGCAACCCAGTAGGAGGAATTGGTTCTCAAAAGGCACACCAAGTTTTAGTGGCAGGTCCTGCTCCCGTCACTAGGTGTCCAACAGGTAGATCAAGCTACACAGTTGTCACACATATGTAAAGGGCCTAGATTGCCCCAATACAGATGCCCTAGCTGTTGGTCCAGAGACTGTGAGCTCCTATGTGCCCATGTTAGTTGTTTCTGTGGGTTCCCTTGTGATGTCCTGGACCACCCTGGCTCGAACAATCAATCCTTCCTCCCTCTCTGCAGCAGGATTCCCTGAGCTCAGCCCAGGGCTGGGCTCTGGATCTCTGTGTCTGTTTCCATCAATCAATGGATGAAGGCTCTTTGATGACAATTAGACCTACAGGTTTTTTAATTGTTTATACTTCTATTATTTGTTTGCTGTTGCTGCTGAGCTGATGCTGCTGTTTCTTTAGATCGTTTCCAAGTTTCTCCTCTCATCCTCAGATCTATTCTTATATAGTAGAGATGTATATTGTCTTTAATTCTTACCTATCTTGTATTTCTGCTCCTCTCAATAATTACTGAACAAATATCACACAGCCCACTCTTCCTTTCTTTCTTTGTGCTCAAGTGAGTGCTTTAAAGATTTCTATTTATTGTTAAACCAAAATAACATTATTCAAAGTTATATCTCTGCTTTACAGAATGTGGAGAAAAGCATTGTGTTTCGTACAATATTTTATATTCAGTGTGGCAGAGTGCATAACAATAGTCAGATATTAATTGTGTGAAGACAGGATAGATACTACCTGTGTGTATCTTCTGAAACTCATGAATTAATATGTTGTAAAACAGATGTTGAGTCCAATAGAATATGGTGTTTTCTCCAGTTCTCTACATCCGTGGGCAAGACTGAAACTTAAAAGCTTCAGAAATAATTAGCTTAGAGACCTCAGCTCAGCTTTATGATAGCTAAGTTGTTAGCTTTCTATAATAATAAAAATGCTATGCCTTTTATATACTGAAAAGCATTGCTTTTAATGTTGGCTCCCCAATATGAAATTCACTGATTTGGTTTCCATGGGTGCCATATTGGTCACTGGATGAGTGTCTCTTGCATCCTTAAACTGTGACTCAAGTAAGGATGTTTCCCCAGAAAACTAAGCTACATATTTTCACATATTTTATGGAAATCTTGGTTCATAATTATTTCTTTGTGGTTTAGGACCATTTTGTAGAAAGTTCCTTCATTTTAGCAAGGACCATAAATAGAGTGAATCTTGCATTGATTAATTCTTACATTTAATATCTATGTCAACCTACAAGAGTTGTAGTGTGTGGTGATATTTTATTTGTGCTGAAGTGTAGTGATATTTTATTTGTGATTTAATAATAAATAAAGCTTGCCTGGAGATCAGAGGGATAGGAACAGGAACAGCCATTATAAGTAAACAAAGAAGTCAGGCAACCATAGCACATGCCTTTAATCCTATCACTTGACCGGCAGGAGTCTGCCTGGATCTCTATGAGTTCAAAGCCACACTAGAAACATCCAGGTGTGGTTGCACATGTCTTAAATTCCAACTAGATAACCATGAAGGTCTGGAAGTCTGTACAGACAGACAGGAAGTAACAGAGCTTGGCAGGAAGAGAAAGTGATGTAGCTAGACAGAGAGAGCAAATCAGATGGCAGAACAGCAAGGCATACAGGCATGGATAGACAGAAAGTAAGTGGCATTTGGAAGCTGCTAGTTGGTGAGGTAAGGTTAGCTATGGCTTTCCCTATTTCCTTGATCTCTCTAAGGATTTCACCCCTATACCAGGCTCCATGTTTTGTATTTAATAAGATGGTTTAGAAATTCATCAACAGTAGTGACTTCCATTTTAAATCCAGTTTCTTTGCTTGGCACACCGTAAAATTATCAGAACAAGTGTCATGACTTCTTACATTCTGGTTTTCTCAAAATTCTATTAATTCCAGAAGCTTAGTAAATATCCATTTAGTTATATAATTGCAAGAGATTATTTAAATATAAATTTTGGTCATATGTTAAAATAGATCAATTTAATGTATGAATCTGTTTATGAACATATGTATGTATATATATGAATGCATATAATTTTTTCAATATACTCTTCTTAATTCATCTAGTAATGTCAGTTCACAAAACTCATATTCATTCTATTATTCTTCATTCATTTTATTTTGGTACTTTTGTTTCATTTCATGTATGTGCAATAATTCTTAATCCAGCACCATTGTGTTGAAGTATTTTTTTCTGTAACAATAATTAATTTACAATTTTTCATTAAAAATTAGCTATTCAGGACCTGAGGCAATGGCTCAGAAGTTAAGAGTACCGATTGCTGCCATCACAGAGGATTTCATTTTCCTGTATGAATGTCAAAGCTCACAACCACCTAGAAATACTACTCAAAGTGATCTAATGGCTCTAGATTCTCAGGGCGTTTGCACCCATGTGAACACACACACACACACACAAAGAGAGACCATACACATACCATACTTTATTCGCTCATTAATCAATTGATGGCAACTTGTGTTGACTCCATAACTTGACTTTCATGAATAGTAAGACAATAATCACACAAGGACAGATATCTACAGCATATTGATTTTAATTTCTTGGAATATACTCAATAGCAGAGCCATTACATTAAATGGATGGCAATCCTATTGCACAGTAGCTATACTAATTTACATTCCTACCAACAGTGTGTGAAAACTATTTCAATTTTCTGGTAACATTTTGACATTTTTTCCCCAAGAATCTTGAAAAACATCATTCCAAAAATATATATTTATAGATCAAAAAAGACACTATTTTTACATATAGTAAACTATGTAACTTTAAAAATATTTTGTGTTATATATATGTATGTGTTGTGCATTCAGGCACACAAGCATATTATCTGTTTTGCAGAGACCAGAAGGCAATGTGAGTATCCTTCTCAATCACTCTCTACATAGTTTTTGAGATGGGGAATATTTCTAAAATAGGAATTTCCTAGTTGGCTTTGCTGTTTAGTCAGTATACCACAGGGATCCTCTCACCTCTGCCTCTCCAGCTTGGCATCACAGGTTCACATCTCTGAAACTGTGTTTTCCATGGGCACTGGGATTCTCACCCATTTCCTCTTACTTGTACAGCATGTACTTACCAACGATCTCCTCTCTCTCTGAACTAACTCTTTCTAATAGTCAAGTCTACTTCTGCAGCAGGTTGCTTCATGTATTAAATTTCACTGATAGGGAGAGGGAAATGTATGAATTCACTGAACATAGCAAGCTCTGGTCTAGAACCTATAAAGGCCTGCGATCGGTCATAAAAGCAAAGCAAAGTAAACGAAATTGAAGCCAAGGAAGCATTTTGGCACTTAGAAATATTTTTGAATATAAAGAAGCAAACAGGAGGGCAGGTTGGTGAGTGAAGGTTCCTGGAAAGAACTCCACCTTACCGGGAGCCTTCTGCAAGACTGATTGCCTGAGCACAACTTAACAAGTGTGAGGAGTTCAGAATGCTGCAAACTCCAACCCAGGTGATTTTGCCCCCTCCCCCAAGCCCTCTTAATAGCCATTTGTTGTCCTACTCTGTATGTGACTGAACATCTGTGTGACTATTATGTAAAGTCTTTGGAATGTATGAACATCATGGAACTAGTGTCTACCAATGTAAAGCTAAGACTATGACCCATCAGAGGGATATAGGTCAAATGTCCTAGCTTTTGTTGAAAGACCTATGTGGTATTTCCCATAATGTATTTGAAATGTGTCTAGATTTAATGTTTTCTTTATTCTGTCTTTTATTTTTTTATTCTGCTCTCATTTATTACATCTCAACTGCAGTGTCCCCTCCCTCCACTCCTCCCAGCCTTTCTCCCCCACCTCCCCTCTCCCTCAGATCCACTCCTTCTCTGTTTCCCTTTGGGAAGGGGCAGGCCTTCCAGGGATATCAACCAAACACAGCGTAATACGTTCCAATGAGACAAGGCACACACACTCCATATCAAAGCTGGATGAAGCAATCCATTCTGTTACCATAGAAACTTCATGGAACTGTTCCACATTGGAACATGGAATTCAGGGTAACCTGAGTCTCTGTTGTGGTTCATGGTTACTCATGCTTGGTTCCAGAATAAACTGTCTCTTATCCCCTTTGAGGTGAGACTTTTGGTTTTGCATCAACAGTACAGAGACAATTATGCATAACTGTGTCCCTTTAGGGTTTCCTGTTCACAGATTTAAATAAATGACAGAAATATCTGTGACAGAACTGCTAAACTGAACTACTCTGGGTTAAAGTTGTAAAGTGAACAAGCTTATCTCTTCTCTGTTTTCTCAGTGCTGTCCTCCTCGGATGGACTGTGGTCTCCATCTCTCTCTCAGTTCCTGTTTCTTACATTATATCACACCCCTACTCGATAAGGACCCTGTCTCAACATCTGTCCTACTTACTACAACTTATGCTTCCTGAGGGACAGTCTGCAATGTACTTTTGTCCCTGAGATTAGCGTTTTCCCTGCAGAAGCTCTGAAGAGCCTCTGAGTTCACTCTGTACTTAACATCGTTGTGTTTGAATTTCTCTGTCTGAAAAACACAATTTGACCTAAGGCATAATAGTTTTATAGAATAAATTGACCAGGAGAAATGTCATTACATTTAAAGCTGAAAAGATTTTAAAATGCCTGAATAATAATTTGGGTAAATACAGGTAAAAAGAATGGGGTACTTAATTATGACACTGTAACTTGAGCTGAAAATTAAATACAGCAATGCAGGTTATGAATATATAAGCCATCATGGATGAGATAAACTCAATGGCTTTGCTTTGCCACTGAAATATGTCTCAGCTAGGACCCAACCATGATGACAACTAGTGATTGAACATCTTCAGTCGGTATGGCTAGAGAGATGACATTGGGAAGTCCTGAAGTGATGGATTCCCCAGGTAGTGGGTAGTAGAAGGGAAACTGCTAGAATGTGAATACTGACATTGTAACTAGAGCTGGTTTGGGAGAGTAGAGATGCACAGCTGCACAGAAGTAATTAACACTGGTGGAGCTGAAAAGTGCGTTTAGTTTACAATAATGATATTTATCACAAGAGCGGGGGAATGGCCAGGAAAAGGATGCACAAGACATAAAATCTTTACAGGGAAAGGATTGGAAGACAGTGGCCTTGAAAACATTATATTTTCAGATGACTGATTATGTAATTATCACATGAACAATTATGAATTGGACAATTATCATGGATCCACACACACACACACACACACACACACACACACACACACACACACATATGTATATATCACATTTTAGATATATATTAGTTATTGTAACTAATCTCATAGCTAACTTTCCAGGGCCCACACAGATCCATACCAGGTCCTCTGTGTATATTTTAAGGTTTCCAATGTAGTGTTTTTATGCCATCCATGAGTGTACAAACAAGTAGGTCTACATTTTTCATTTATTTTACATATCAACTGCAGTTTATCCTCCCTCATCTCCTCCCATTCCCTCCCCCAACGTCCCCTCCACACCCTTAAAATCCACTCCTCCTTTTTCTGTTCAGAAAGGGGCGGGCCTCCCATGAATATCAACAAAGCATAGCATATCAAGTTGAGCTAGGACTAGGCTCCTCCCCTTGAACTAAGGCTGGGCAAGGTAACCCAGTATGAGGAAGAGGTTTCCAAAACCCAGCCAAAGCACTAGGGATAGCTGCAGCTCCCACTGCTAGGAGTCCCACAAGTAGACCATGCTTACAACTGTCATAAGTATGTAGAGGGCCTAGGTTGGCCACATACAGTCTACTTGGCCGTTGGTTCAGACTCTGTGACCTCCTATGAGGTCAGATTAGTTATTTCTGTGAGTTTCTTTGTGATGTCCTTGAACCTCCTGGCTCATATAATCTTTCCTCCCTCTCTTCACCAGGATTCCCCGAGCTTGGCCCAAGCAATACTTAGCTGCAGGTCTCTGCATCTTATTCCATAAGTTACTGGATTAAGGTTCTCTGTTGGCAATTGGGGTAGTTACCAATCTCTGTTATAGCAGAATATCATTAGGCTTCATTACATTGACATGTTTTCTCTAATCGTGTTTGGTTCTATACTAGGTCTCTAGGCCATTCAGTCTCTGGGTCCTGACACTCCAGGCAGTGTCAGGGTGAGGCCTCACTCTTGAGAGATGGGTCTGAAGCTGGACCAATCATTGGTTGGCCACTCCCACAATCTCCATGCCACCCTTACCTCCCCCTACCCTTTCCGCCCCATCCATACTTCCCATAGACAGGACAGACTGTAGGTCAAAGCTTGTGTGGCTGGGCTAGCATCCTAAACCCTCCACTGGAAGTCCCAGCAGTTATAGGAGATGGCCAGTACAGATTATGCATCCACCATTACTGGGGTATCTTATAGATTCCTGAGAATTTCTCTTACGCCAGATTTCTACCTGACCCCAAAATATCCACCCTTTCCAGTCATCTCTTTGAGTACTCTCCCTCTACATCCACCCTCCAACCTGATCCTTCATGTTCCCATCTCCATCTGCTCCCAGTCTATTCCTGAGATCACTTCTATTTCCCCTTCCCCAGGAGATTCACGCATCTCCCCCCTTGGACCATACTTGTTACCTAGCCTCTCTGGGTCTGTGGATTGTAGCATGGTTATCCTTTACTTCACAGCTAATATCTACTTATGAGTGAGTATATACCATGTTTGTCTTTCTGGATCTGGGTTGCTTCACTCAGAATGATTTTTTTTCTAATTGCATCCATTTGCAAGCAAATTTCCTGATGTCATTGTTTTTAACAGCTGAGTAATATAATATTGTGTAAATGTACCACATTTTCTTTATCCATTCTTCAGTTGAGATACATCTAGGTTGTTTCCAGGTTCTGTCTATTACAAGCAAAGCTGCTTTGAACATAGTTGAGCAAGTGTCCTTGTGGAATGACTGAGCATCCTTTGGGTATATGCTCAAAAATGGTATAGCCGGGTCTTGAGGTAGATTGATTCCCAATTTTCTGAGAAACTGCCATATTGATTTCTAAAGTGGCTGTACAAGTTTGCACTCCCTCCAGCAGCAGAGAAGTGTTCCACTTGTTCCACATCCTCATCAACATGAGCTGTCACTTATGTTTTTTATCTTAGCTGTTCTAATAGATGTAAGATGGAATCTCAGAGTCATTCTGACTTGCATTTCCCTGATGGCTAAGGTTGTTGAACATTTCTTTAAGTGTATCTCGGCCATTTGAAATTCTTCTGTTGAAAATTCTGTTTAGATCTGTATTCCATTTTTAATTGGATTATTTTGTTTTTTGATGTCTAGTTGTTTTAATTCTTTGTATATTTTGGAGATCAGCCCTCTGTCTGATGTGGGTTGGTGAAGATTTTCTTCTTATTCTATAGGCTGTAGTTTTTTCCTATGGTCAGTGTCCCTTGCTTACAGAAGCATTTCAGTTTCATGAGGTCCTGTTTATTAATTATCAATCTTAGCATCTGTTACTGGTGTTCTATTCAGAAAATTGTGTCCTGTGCCAATGTGTTCAAGGCTATTTCCTACTTTCTTTTCTATCAGGTTCAGTGTAACTGGATTTATGTTGAGGTCTTTAACCAACTTGGACTTGAGTTTTGTGCAGGGTGATAGATATGGATCTATTTGCATTCTTCTATGTGCCAACATCTGGTTAGACCAGCACCATTTGTTGAAGATGTTTTCATTTTTCCATTGCATAATTTTGACTTTTTTGTTAAAAATCAGGTGTCCATAGCTGTGTGGATTCGTGTATGTGTCTTCTGTTCAATTCCATTGATCCACCTGTCTGTTTTTATGCCAATACCATGCTGTTTTTACTACTATAGCTCTGTATTATCTCTTGAAATCAGGGATGATGATACCTCTGGAAGTTATTTTATTGTACAGGATTATTCGGCTATCTTGGGTTTGTATTTTTTTTTCTTCTTTTGCTTTCTTTCGGCTCTTTTACTTCTGTTTGTTTGTGTTGCCCAATTCTAACGTGCTAGTTTTGTTTTATCTTATTTTATTGTATTTTAGTGTTGTGTTTTATGATCTCTTAGAAGCCTTTTTGTTTTCTAATGAAAAACCGAGAAGTGGATCTAGATAGGAGGGGGGGTGGCAAGGACCTGGGAGGATTAGAGAAGGAGGAATGTATAATCAGGATATATTATGTTAGAAAACAAAAATCTATTTTCAATAAAAAAGAAACATAAAAGTATTAAAAACAAAAATTATTACACGTATTTGTAAGATCTGTGCTCTAGAAAGGTTGTAGAGAGCAAGTGATAAAACTGACGCAAGTGAAACGTTTGAGATCTTTAAAAAATGTGTACATCAGTAACCCCCAGATGTTCAAGTGCTAGAAACCCCATCCAACGACTGAGGGATCTGGATGTAGAGATCCACGGCTAGGCCCCAGGTGGAACTCCGGGAGTCCAATTAGTGAGAAAGAGGAGGGTTTATATGAGCGAGAATTGTTGAGACCAAGGTTGGATAAAGCTCAGGGACACATAGCCAAACGAATGGAAACACATGAAGTATGAACCAATGGCTGAGCGGTCACCAACTGGATCAGGCCCTCTGAATAGGTGAGACAGTTGATTGGCTTGATCTGTTTGGGAGGCACCCAGGCAGTGGGACCCGGTCCTGTGCTCAGTGCTTGAGTTGGCTGTTTGAAACCTGGGGCTTATGCAGGGACGCTTGGCTAGGCCTGGGAGGAGGGGACTGGACCTGCCTGGACTGAGTCTACCAGGTTGATCTCAATCCTCAGGGGAGGCTTTGCCCTGGAGGAAGTAGGAATGGGCGGTGGGCTGGGGGGAAGGGGAAGGGGAGCGGGAGGGGGAAGAACAAGGGAATCTGTGGCTGATATGTAGAACTAAATTATATTGTAAAATTTAAAAAAAAGTGTACATAAGTAACCCTCAGATGTCCAAGTGAAAACGACAGAGAGATCCCCATTAATAATATCAAACAAGAGTATTAAATTCATTAGGATTAAATTTAATATAATTTGTAAACATTTTATAAGCAAAACTGGAATATTTGAAATACCGAGAGAATATAGGTTCAAACATAGAATGAAAACCTCTCCTTTGGAAGAAAATGGATTTTACAGCATCGAATTACCCACTTCTTCATGTGAACATAGAAGTGCAGTTTAATGCCTGGAAAATGCTCTAAAGTTTTTGACTCGGGGGTAATTACCAGTGTTGCTAATTGGTAAACAACCATGCAGGATTAAAAAGGATTGCACTATAAAGACAGATTCCTAATGGGTAGGTGAACACTCTCAAGGAAACGCTCTTAAGGCTATGGCTAGCAGATCAGCACATATTTGCTATTATCACTTGGCCAACAGAAGAAGGCAGGTGGGAAATAGAATTTGGACATCAAAGGACTTTGGTACATGATAAAAATGGGACCTCATCTCACTGTGGACATGATGTACTTTATAACTGGCAGTACTGGAACACTTTGTTAGCCATCTGTGGGGGAGAGGGGACTGAATACATATCTCATCACTTTATTGCATGTTGATTCAAAATCAAGTCAGAGAACTTAAGAATTAACATGACTTAAAAGAAATCACATTTAAGGCCCTTGATAGATGCTAAGAACATTGAAAGAAAGAAACCCCAAATACCCAATATAGGAGTAGATAGGAAAAAAAAAACACAGCTGGACAATTCTAAGAAAAATTATAGTGATGCCTCAGCATATTGGCAGGCTCTAATTCACTCATAATAATGAGGTATAAATTTACCACCATTGGTAACAAAAAAATTTAGCTATCAGTTTAGTGAGAATTCAAACTTAGGGCTGCAAATTTGACTCAAAAGAAGATGCCTCTAAATCTGATGACCTGAGTTTGATGCTTGGTACCCATATAGTGGAAGTAAAGAACTGAATCAAATAAGTTGTCAACTTTGACCTCTATATGTGCTCACACAACACACACACACAGACACACACACACACACACACACACACACACATACACAGAAGGGGGGAAGATGATAGATGATAGATAGATAGATAGATCATAGATAGATAGATAGATAGATAGATAGATAGATAGATAGATAGATAGATGATAGATAGATAGGTGGGTGGGTTGGTTGATGGATGGATGGACAGACGGACGGACGGACGAACGGACAGACAGATCCAAAACAGTAAATCATAGATAATATATTATTTGGGCATGGTTGTAGTAGAACTGAAGAAACTTTAATGAAAATTGTTATAAGCTTGGTGATAATATCAACCAGTACATCCCTTCTGGACTAAAATTTAGTAATTTCTAACAAAACTATGTATTCACTTATCCTTTCAATCAGTCACTTTATTTCTAGGAATTGGCCTTAATGAGCTACTTCTGAAAATAGGAGTATAGTATTAGCAAAGGTGTCCAACACATTATTTGTAAATTGAAAATAGCCTCAGTATTCATATGTAAAAGGAAGTGGCATGATATATAGTAGATCTGCCCAAAGAGATACTTTACAGCAGTAAAATTAAATAAAGTCAATTCGACAACCTATTTTATGTGAAAAGGGGTAACTATTAAGGTATATATATATATATATATATATATATATATATATATATATATATATTCCCATTATAGCTGTAATAAATGGATATAACTAAATACACATGCATCTGATAATTTATACAATAATAAGTTTAGAAATGATAAACAAAAATGTGTGGCTACCTGTTGGTAGTGTTATGAACGGAATGAAGAAAGGGAGAGAATTAGAATACAGCAAATGGGATAACTAATACTTTGTAGACAATAACTAACTGTTTGTATTGTAGGATTATTTTAAAAACACAGTAATATATCCTATAAATAAAAATATGTATTAAGATTAATGACAATACAGAAGACAACAAAAAGAGAGTCCAAATAAGTGAATTTAGTTATAAGTGGACAAAAGTATAAAATATTAATAGTGGAAGAAAATTGAACCCAAGTAACTCTAAAAGCAACATTTCAACTGCCAACTATAAACCTAAAGACATAATACACACACACACACACACACACACACACACACGCACGCACACGCACACGCACACGTAAAAAATAATCCATTCTAACTTAGACATTTATCTGCAAAGTTTCAATCTTACAACATTGCAAAAGCTCTATGTGTGCTGTAGGTGTGAGCAAATTTATAAATGCTAAGGTCCTGGTTTTTCATGGTCAGAGAGGTTAAAATTAAGGAGGTGAACAATGATAATGTCAGTTTGTAATGCTGGAGTATCAGTGTCATAAATGTAGATACATATACATAGGCATGTATTTTCCCTAGCTCTTTTCATGAAGATGATCTAGAAACAATAATAATGAAAGTCATGTCTTGGTTGCTCACTAGAAAGAAACAGGAGGATCATATTATGAAATACAACACACGGTTTAGATGTGGACAGAAAGGAACCACACTGGAACTAAGTAGGAAATTTCCTTCCTGCTGGCTAGTGTTCATCATGTCAGGAAGTACTATGCAGTTAGCTGGGTGGAGGGAAGACATCAACAATTTTATACAGCATTGGACCCTGAATCTTATAGTACCCACCTGCCTATCAAATATGCCAGCTGATGAATAGTGACATGATTTTTTGGAGAATAACTCTCCACTTTATGATTGAATTTGAAGCCTGATCAAATTTCCATAAGAAAAATATGTTCCTGATATAATAAAGCTGATCAAAATCTTCTGACTGGAGAGGTCATATGCCCTAAATGGGCAGTTAGTCTAAATGATTTATGTTCATATGAAAAAAGACTAGCACTGTTCTCAGGCTTGGGCAGAGAGCCTTCTTTTTGTGGTTGCCAGCACTTAAGGCAAAGTGTTGGTAATAAATCAGTGGTAAGTACTAAGGGCTAAGATATCTGTATAATCCCTCCTAGACCTGGGAAACATCATGTAAAAGAGAACAGGAAGATTACGAGATCCAGAAGATAGGGAAAACATACTATGAAGCACTGTCTTCTGGGTATGACCTGGCTGCCACTGTCATGAGCTCACTGTAGCTGGGGTGACATGCACAATACATGTGCAGAAAATGAAAAGAGACATGTTAGTGGTAAGAGGGCTAGTTGGAAAGAAAAGGAGGGCCAGACATAACAGGAGAGGAATAAGGAGGGTAAAGGGGAGTAAATATGAATGCAATGTATTGTATGGGTGTTTGAAAACTTCAAATTTTTTGAAAATTTTGAAAAAAAAACAATTTCAATGCTGAAACACAGAAAGAATCACAATCATACTGGAACATCCAGTGATATAAGAAAAATTAAAAAGTGAAAAAAAAAGCCTAAAGAAGTAGAGCAGTCATTAAAGATCTTCCAACCAAAAAATTTTAGTGCAGAATTTTACCAGACTTTAAAAGAAGAGCTAATACCAATATTTCTCAAATTATTCCACAAAATAGAAACAGAAGGAACATTGACAAATTCATTTTATAAGGCCACAGTCACCCTGATACCCAAACCACACAAAGACTCAACAAAGAATGCAAATTACAGATCAACTTCACTTATGAACACTGAAGTAAAATTACTCAATAAAATACTTGCAAACTGAATTCAAGAATACATCAAAAAGGTCATCAACCATGATCAAGTAGGCTTCATTGCAGGGATGCAGGGATGGTTCAACACACAAAAATTTGTCAGTGCAATCCACCATATGAACAAACTGAAAGAAAAACACCCATGATCATATCATTAGATGATGAAAAAGCAAAATCCAACACCCCTTCATGATAAAAGTTTTGGAGAGATCAGAGATACAAGGAGCATACCTAAACACAATAAAAGCAATTAGTACAACAAGCCAACAGCCAACATCAAATTAAATGGAAAGAAACTCAAAGCATTTCCACTAAACTTAGGAACAAGACAAGATTGTCCAATCTCTTCATATCTATTGAATATAGTACTTGAAGTTCTGGTGAAGCAATAAGACAACTGAAGAAGATCAAGGTAATAAAATTGGATAGTAAGAAGTCAAATGTCTTTATCTGCAAGTGATATGATAATATATATAAACAACCCAAATAATTCTTATAGGGAACTCCTACAGCTGATAAACACCATCAGCAAAGTGTCTGTACACAAAATTAATTTAAAAAAATCAGTAGCCTTAAATGGACTGAGAAAGAAATCAGGGAAACAACACCCTTCACAACATCTATAAATAATATGCTCATGGATTTGTAGGATTAACATAGTGAAAATGGTCATCCTATCAAATGCTATCTATAGATTCATCACAATCCCCCTCAAAATTCCAATACAATTCTTTACTGACCTTGTAAAAGCAGTACTAAACTTCACATAGAAAAACTAAAAACCCAGTATAGCTAAAACAATCTTGTACAATGAAAGACTTCCAGAGGTATTACCATCCATGATTTCAAGCTGTACTACAGAGCTATAGTAAGAAAAAATACATCATACTGCTGTAAAAACAGACAGGTTGGATCAATAGAATCAAATCTAAGACATAGTTGTAAATCTGCATACCTTCTTTTATAAAGAAGCCAAATTGTACAATAGAAAAAAAGAATGCCTCTTCAGCCAGGCAGCAGTGGTACACACCTTTAATTCCAGCAGTAGGGAGGCAGAGCCAGGCGGATCTCTATAAGTTCAAGGCCAGCCTGGTCTATAGAGCAAGATCCAGGACAGGCACCAAAACTACACAGAGAAACCCTGTCTTTGAAAACCAACAAAAAAAAAGAAGGAAAGAAAGAAAAAAGAATGCATCTTCAACAAATGGTAATGGCATAAGCAGATGTTAAAATGTAGAATGTAAACAGATTCATATCCATCAACCTACACAAAACTCAAGTACAAGTGGATCAAAGACCTCAACATAAAACCAGATACACTGAACCTGATAGAAGAGAAAGTGGGGAATAGCATGGGACAAGAGACAACTTTCTGAACAGAACACCAGTATCCCAAGGACTAAGATTGACAGTTAACAAATGGGACCTCATGAAAATGGAAAAGCTTCTGTAAGGCAAAGGAAACTGTCAGTAGGACAAAATAGCAGCCTACAGAATGGGAAGATTTTTTACCAACTCTACATCTGACCGAGTGCTAATTTCCAAAATATATAAAACTCAAGAAACTAGGCATCAACAATCCAAATAATCCAATTAAAAAATGGAGTGCAGATCTAAACAGAGAATTATCAGCAGAGGAATCTCAAATGACCAAGCAACACTTAAAGAAATATTCAACATCCTTAGCCACCAGGAAAATGCAAATCAAAATGACTCTGAGATACCATTTTACACCAGTCAAAATGGCTAAGATCAAAAACACAAGTGAGAACCCATGCTGATGACGATGTGAAACAAGTGGAATACTCCATTGCTGGGGAGACTACAAATGTGTACAGTCACTTTGGAAATCAAAATGGCAGTTTCTCAAAAAACTGGAAATCAATCTACCTTAAGACTCGGATATACCACTCTTGGGTGTATACCCAAAAGATGCTCATCCAATCACAAAGACACTTGCTCAACTATGTTCATAATAGGTTTATTCATAATAGCCAGGAACTGGAAACAACCTAAATGTCCCTCAACTGAAAAATGGATAAAGAAAAAAATACATACATATATATGTACTGTGGTAGGCCACAGAATATGTTACAGAGATTCAGCTGGGTATTAAAGTTATACTTTGACTGGCCAAAGGTCTGTCAAAAGGCAAGCTATTTATTATGAATATTTGGTGTTATCCAGCTCTTAATATTTCAGTTGTCTTCTGCTATGAAATTCTTGCATGCCCAAATTTCCCCAGACCAAATGGCAAACAGTTCAGCTCCTCAAACCTGCTGAACTTCCAGGTAACTAACTGCCCTGCTGGAGCCAGTACTTGGATAATGTCCTGTAGGCAAAGACAAGCTGGTGGGAGATGCATAGCTTTGTTTCTTGTGCTAATGAAGTTCAGACCATCTTCTTGCCTTGAGGCCTAGCAGCTCTCCAGAGCAACTGACAAAGAACAAAAGAGGTTCTTGGATATCAAGGTGGAAGGTAGAGCAACATTCCTGAGGAGGCAGAGAACTGCATGGAGAGGGGAAGACAAGAAACAGGCATTTTTCTGTAGAGCAGACAGAATGGCATGACCAGGGAGAAGAGAAGAACACAGAGGTAATGTAGATGGTAAGGCAGAACTCTTGAACCAGGAGTAGAGAGCAAGTAGAGATGGAGGGAGAAGAAACAGAGGACAAAGATGAGGTGGGAAGCATAAGAGCTTAGTCATTAGAAGGATTATGAGAGGGAACCGAATGGAACTGAAGCTATGTAGACAGGATTTCATCCCAGAGAAATAAAGTAAATAGACAAAGAGCTTGGTGTCCATCTTATTCCTGCCCTGAATGCCTGACAGAGCTGTAGCTGAACTGATAGAATTTTGTCTTAGAGGAATAAAGTTTACAGACATGGGAACATAGTGTAAATAAATTTTTTCCTTTAGATATTCCACACCTGAGGTAGCAAAATCCCCAGACTCTGGGTAATTCATAATGTACATAAACACAGGAAGTATTACTCAGTTGTTAAAAAATATGACATTATGAATTTTGCAGACAAATGAACAGAACTAGAAAAAATCATTCTGTGTGATACAAGCCACTTCCAGAAAAACAAACATGTCATGTATTCATTTATATGTTGATAGTAACAGTAAAGTAAAGGATAATCATGCTACAATCCACAGTCCCAGAAAGGCTAAGTAACTAAGTGGGTTCAAGTGGGATGCATGAGGGAATAGAAAAGATATTTTGGGTGGATTGGGAGTGGGTGGGGATGGGACCAAAATGGATCAGGTTGGAGGAGGATGTCGAAAGTGAGTGCTGGGAGAGATGACTGGAATTGGCGAACAATTTGGGGGCAATGTAAAAACCTAGTGCAATGGAAATTCCCAGGAATCTATTAGGATGACCCTACTAAGACTCCTAGTAATAGAGGATATGGAGACTGAACTGACCATCTCCTATAACCAGTCAAGACTTCCAAAGGAAGGATTGGGACACCAACTCAGTTATAAAATCTTTGAGCAACAATCTGTCCTGCCAGCTAGATGTACTGGGCTAAAGGTGGCACAGAAATTGTTATAGTGGCCAACTAATGACTGGTCCGGCTTGAGATCTATGCCATAAGAGGGAGTTTACCCCTAACACTACCTGGAACACTAGAAACCAGAGGCCTAATGGCCCAGACACAAACAATAGAGCCAAACACACCCAGGAAAAAAAAAAAGAGAAGAAAATGAAATGGAATGATTCCTAATAATATTCTGCTATACTCATAGACAGGAACCTAGC